>NW_028262402.1:6014545-6317575 GCF_047370975.1 Nipponia nippon
AGAATGATAGAGCATATTTTCAGATTGGATCCTTGATAAAGGTAAGACAATAACAGCAACTAATGACAACAAAGCAGACCAAATTTTGCCAGCTGTTTTGGGTATCAGTTTCACCAGGTTTGATCAAAGATTAGCTTGAACAACTTGCTAAAATTCACTCCATGAGGGAATTTAGATATATACCTTAAATTAATTTTAAGTGTAATCTGGACACCTGAAAAGATAAGAATCAGGGAAAAATAAAAATTTTAAAAAAAAAAAAATCTGTGCACAATTTCCTCATATAGCATGTCTTACCACTCCTCGATAGACGTATTTACAGTCAATACACAAGTAGAAGACAAGTCCCTGTTTTATGTGGAGAGTTTTCCCCTAAAGCATGCAATTCATATATATGACTCAGAAAAGGCTGTTATGGCTTTCATAAGGAGCTACATACATACTGCCAAAAGTCATTTATTCTTTGGGTGCATAAATCTTTTGCTGCCTTCTGCTCTGGTGATTAACTGGACATATAGGCAGTCGTTTTCTGTAGCTCAGTGAAGAGTAGTGAGTTGAGACCCCATCTTCCCTTCCTACTTCCTTCAAGAACTGGGAAGTTTCAGTTTTATTATGTTTTAATTTGGTTTTGCAATTTTTTTTTTTTACATACAAATATCATTATAAATGATTACTAATCTTTTTTCATATTTACCCATTGTATACTAATCCTCAACAGTGCATACACAGGTACAAAACAGGAAGAGTGTTACTAAATCAGAGTGGATAAATAGCTGTTTTCTGTCCCCTTTTCCTATAATACAGGTGTTGGCAGCTTGGAAAGTAGATCATAAGTTTGCACTCCTTCCACATTTCATTAAAGATTAACTTCTGCAATTTATCTTCTGGAATGCAAGAAGGCTAAGCAGTTTTTTTCTTATGTAATGATGTCAGTCTATCGGAATGTAAATGGACACTGAGTAGCTGAAAAGCCAGGCTCAATGAGTTTACAAATGAAAATGTTTTCCTAATAAAAGTATAGATTTCAAGAAAAATGGCAAAAAATCAAAACACCCTACCTGCACCACAAAAAACCCCATTGACAATACACCCATTTCATTTTTCTTCTAAAGAGAAAAATAGTGCTGACAGATTTAGTGTGAAACAATTTAATTTTACTAGAAACTGTAGAAGTGTATTTATGCTAGGAAAATCTAGGAGAACATATTTCCACTAAAATTAATGTGTATAATAAGAAGGCCTCTGAAAGCTCTAACAGCAATATTAATTCTTACATATAATATGTTGGATTAAGATGGATTAAAGTGATTAGTTCCTCCAGAGTCTGCATCTTGGCACCTAAAGTACCATTTTTCCCCAGTGGAAGAAAGAGTATGGTAAAAAGACATTCTTGTGCTTATTCTTGAGGTCAGTATTAATTAGAACACTCAAAGACAGAGACAACTATATGGCCAAAAATTAGGAATTACATAGACAAACATCCTGGATGTAACTCTGTCTTCACTAACTTGGAAGTGTGGTGTAGGCAAAGACATATATACATTTTAATGGCCCTTCAGTGCAAATGAGTGCTAAGGTCAGTATAATAATTTATACATTAATGAAATATTTTATTCAGCAAAATCCTTGACTCAACGTTCTGAAATTTTGTGACTCTGCCAATGTGGTATGACTTTTTGAGACAAGAAATTCCTGTTATTCCTCAGCCTGAAGGTAAGTATTTGGAAGGTATTTTTCATTAACATTTCCACAGAGCCATTGATACTTTCTTCTGATAAAGCATTCCAGCATCACCAAAACTGGTATTGATAACTATCTTCAGCATCTGACAAGAAAGTACATTTCATTCAGACCTCAAGGCCATGGCAAAGAGGCTGCCACAGGAATTGGCTTTATTTCTAAATTTTTGTCCTCAAAGGAACAGCAAAGACCTAGGTGGAGATTGCAAAGTGT
This sequence comes from Nipponia nippon, assembly GCF_047370975.1. NCBI lineage: Eukaryota > Metazoa > Chordata > Aves > Pelecaniformes > Threskiornithidae > Nipponia > Nipponia nippon. Next base: position 6,016,499 of record NW_028262402.1, read on the forward strand.
CAGCTACTTCTTTAAAGCAAAATTTGGTCTTTTAACTATAAAAAATATTTTTTAAAAAAATCTAAGCAATAATCAGGTCCCTTTCTCACTTGCTTATCTCCCACAATGTGCTTAATCCTTCTCCAGAAACATGGCTTAGTTTAAGTGTACTCCTACTAGCACTATATGGGCATGCAGTGCCTAGCCAACATCATGTGGTAGTAAATGAAGTATACCCACTTTTAAGTTGGGCAATTTAGAGTTCCTTTGCTTCTCAGATGAGCCAAATAGGTAAGTTTGTTCACTTTTTAATTATCACTGCACCCAGTCGGACTCGTGCTATTTGCAGAAATGAGCATAAGCATAATACAAATAATTCTCCCAAAGCATGTTGTAGGCAATGGAACAGAGCATTCTATGTGTTACAGCTCATTTCTTTGCCATTAATTCAGAACATAACTGTCACAAATTCTTAATTATTTTAGTAATTAGAAAAGCAAATCGACAATGCTTAAAAAAAAATAGCTACTTGAAATTGTTCCTCTAGGATGCTTAATGTAGCATGTGTATATGCCTTAATCTCTGGATGGAGGAGAAAAATAAGGCAGATGGATAAACAAATACTGGTTTATGCACTATGTATTTGGCTCCCTCGACTTTCTCTTTTACTAACTGTATACGATGGGAGTACTTCTCTCCTCTTGCCCTGACTGAACCCAAAGGAACAGGCAGCCACCTGCTTCTTGATATGCAATTATTAATATAGTCTTTGGATGAAAAAGTAAACTTGTTGCATATCTTAGGCCTTTCAAAAATTTCTCTTGCCTTTTCTTTATAAGGGCTCAATGTCATTCAGCAAACAAGATAAAAGACAGTCGTTGAAGATAATAATTGCAATAAAAATAAGGTTTCCTGCAGAGTCAAACAGGTATTTAACACTCATAAGCATATCAGAATCTGGACTTTTGTCAAGAAGACTGAACTATTTTCATGTAAAGACAATTGGAATGCAAAAGCTTCACAGGGTCTGATTTTGTCACTCTTTTCCCACTGTTTAATAATTTCTATCCTGAGTGTTCAATGAGGACATGTGGAGAGACATACTAAGCTCTGCTCTCGAAACTAACAGAATATCGGTCACATATTTGAAGTTCCATACCAATGAGCACAATATGTCATACCTTTTGTGTGCTGGCAGAGTGACACAGGATGCAGCAAGAACTTTCCATTTCTCATTGTCTCCATTAGGACATTTCCCATCACAGTCCTGGGTACTAAGGACAAATATATGGATTCTTATGAGCTGATTACCATTAAATCAAAGGAAATGGGATTGCTGGAGTCAGTCACATACATTAAACTTTGGCTGATGGATGAGTTTGGCCTTACTAGAGGAAGAAGATATCAGTATCTGAGAGAAGTTATCAGTTATTTCTCTCCATAGGTTTCTTCCTCTTTCCCAACTGCTGTGTGGTAGAAAACCACTGACCAAATTTTAGTGTGTTACCTTAAGTCAATATATATATGTTTTTGCATTATTCAGGCTGAAACTAACACAAAAATAAACAAATTAGAAAGTTCTTGAAAGTAAATAAAGTGTCAATATGCCTTCCTTTCTCATGTGGCATAGCTTGGGGGCGTAACGTTTTTTGGAGTGGACTCACAGAGCTCATGCTCTTTAGACATCTGGAACTGGCTCATGCAGAAGGATCAGGAAAGAAAATTAGGAAAATTTCCCTTTCAAAGCCTTATGAAATCAAACAAGAAAAATGTTTTCATACTTTTCTCTAATTCACAACAAATTCACTGTCGATATATAGCAGTATGAAAATTGTACCCACTACAAAATTTTTCACCAAAGTAAGAAAAAGCCTCTTAGATACTTTAACATAGATCATTTCTATATAACAAAAATAAATAAAAGCAGCTAAAGTATGTCACACTGAGGTAGTCCTGACACATAAGAGCTCCACTTTTGTCTCAGATATCACAGGGTTATTTCCTATGAATCTTTGTATGATTTCTATGTAAAAGTATTTGGTTTTGGAGGTGCATATAGCTATCAATTCTTCTGCATGTTCAAGTATGCACATATACATACAAGCAAAGGGGAGGGGGAGAATAAAAAAGAACATATTAATCATAATCAGTTGACATCTAAAAGGTTGTAGTACATCATTTAACAAATAAGAATGTGATTAGCTATGCACTGCCTAGGCTGGCAGTAGACTGTTCAGTGCGCATGCCTTCAATGATGGTGGTATCATCTCCTGCAATGTCAGTTTGCATCAGCTCCGGCACAAATGTAAAGGAAAACATTGCCAAGCCTTTTAAGAACCTTCTGGCAATTAATGAAAGATTTTGGCAATGAGTGGGTGGAGTGTTGTCTTAGTTAATTTTCTGGCTTTTCCAAAGCTCTAAACATTGTGGAATGAACAATGCTACTTACCTGCTGTCCAGTATTTTAGTGTTTTAGCTATCCTAGTCACTAGCAATGCTGAAAATGATACTGCCGTATTCCTAAAAGCATGTTATAACATCCTTAGACAAAAAATGAAGTTTATTATGAGATCCCTATCTTTAAAAAGTCAAACAGTCAATTTTCAACTTTTTATATTTAATGTGGCCAGTTAATCTGTGTTGGATGTAGGTGCCAAGGTGTTGGCAGCAGGGGCCTGCACAGGTGTCCTCTGTGAGGAGAGGCCAGGGGCTGCCCATGACAGACAGAGGCAGTTCTAGATGGTTCTAGTCAGCTCCAAAACAGACCCACAACAGGGCACAGCTGGGCCCACCAGCCACACCGGTGGTGCCTCTGCAAAAACATGTTTAATAAAGGGTCAGAAATGCTGTACAGCAGCTGTGGGAAAGAGGAGTGTAAAAATTGAGAGAAACAGCCCTGGGACACCAAAGTCAATGAAGAAGGAGGGGGAATATTTTGTACAATAGGTAGCAGACTCATCATGAGCATCCAGCTTGGTTGAAACGTTATGCAGTTGTCAAGGCTAAGACATGTTTTAAATAAAGATTTGAATGATGATGATGTATAAGTTTTATGGTGGGGATTCTCCAAGGTGTAGTTCAGTGCTTTGGGTGTCTTTGGAGACTGAGGGTCACTACTGCACCAGGAAGAGAACAGTTCTGGTCTTGTGAACAGTTCAGAACATGTGCAATAATCCGTACATACATCTATACATAGACCATATTTCAATGACAAGCAATAAAAAGTAAGGACATCTATTTTGGAATAACTCTCAGCTACCTCTAGAGTCCACACAAAGCAAACAATAGCCTGCAACACTCTGACCCACGAATTCCATGACCTCGTCAAAGGTACAAATAGGGGAACTCCGTCTGCAGAGGCATAAACCGGCTTGTTGTCTTTATGCTACACCTTCACAATTATAATACTAAATATGCATCTCCGTTACTCACTTGATTACTGTTTAAAAATCTGATGTGTAAGCAGCATGAACAAGAAAGAACATGTGCAGAAACCATATGGATCATTTGTGGCATGGTACTAAAAAGAGTAGGCTGTACTAGTGCAGCTGGTGATTAAAAGTCTTTGTAACAGACTCTGGCATCTGGTCTACTGAAATGAACGGACATCCTGGTGGGAACTGTCGTCCTTTTATTTGATAAGACATGATGGACAGCAAGAATGGCCAGTGAGAAACAGCCCAGAAAATAACTCTGCATGAGGATATGCCAAATTATAGGTGGGATATTTCTTAAAATTAAAAAAGAAACAAAAAAAGAAAAAAGGTACAAAAATATTTAATTTGTGGGAGGATTAATCTGGGGAGGATAGCTCAAATCAGAGTGACAATTACAAATTTTTAAAAAGTAGATTTTGAAATGTAAGTAATGAGAAATAGTTATTGTAGGAAAAGATCAGAGGAGATATCCTTGCTTTCCTTAGAGGAAGGATCTAATCACCAAGAAGTACTTGAAAAGATTGCATTCAAAGTACAATATTTTGAAAATTCCTCTATTTAATAAGAAAATATTTCATTTTCTGTTCCTAGATGGAATTTTCCCTCTCCTTGATCTTGACAGCTTTTTCTGTGCCAGACAAAGAACCAAATCAAAAGCAAAATGCATTCCTTAAAGGGTGAACTAAAATCAAGAAGTTTGACTCTCCTAACAATCAGAAAAGTGAGAAGTGAAAGTGGTCCACTTGGTCATGTAATCCATTTTCTGGCCAATGCCAAATTATCTCTGGTGTATATGTCAGTATATTGTTCAGTCTACTTTTAAGTGCATTCATGAGCCCTGGGTCTCAGCTGACTACCAGTAAGTATTAAAAGGAAGATTCAGTTATTCTGTCTTTAAAAAAGGAAATTTATGGCAAACAGGACTCACGTGGATCAGTCCAGGGTAGCTGAAGGGAAATCAATGTACAGATACTGTATATGAACCCTACAGCACAGAATACTGTAGAGTGTGGATTTTATTGTCTTATCACTATGCCTATGATGCAGAGGAAGAAGAGATGGCATAAAAAAAGAAGTGTGATAATAAAAGAAATGTGATTCATAAAAAAGCATGATCAGCAGGTCGAGGGAGGTGATTCTTCCCCTGTACTCTGCTCTTGTAAGACCCCACCTGGAGTACTGCATTCAGCTCCGGGGCCCCCAGCATCAGAAGGACATGGACCTGTTGGATTGAGTCCAGAGGAGGACCACAAAGATGATCAGAGGGCTGGAGTGCCTCTCCTATGAAGACAGGCTGAGAGTGTTGGGATTGCTCAGCCTGGAGAAGAGAAGGCTCCAGGAAGACCTTATAGCAGCCTTCCAGTACCTGAAGGGGGGGCTGCAAGAAATCTGGAGATGGACTTTTACAAGGGCACATAGTGATAGGACAAGGGGTAATGGCTTTAAATGGAAAGAAGGTAGATTTAGATTAGATATAAGGAAGAAACTCTTCACTCTGAGAGTGGTGAGGCACCAGAACAGGTTGCCCAGAGGAGCTGTGGATGCCCCCTCCCTGGAATTGTTCAAGGCCAGGCTGGATGGTGCTTTGAGCAACCTGGTCTAGTGGAAGATGTCCCTACCCATGGCAGGGCGTTGGAACTAGGTGATCTTTAAGGTCCCTTCTAACCCAAACCATTCAATGATTCTGTGATTCTATGATTCTATGATAAAGATGTTGAAATCACTTTTTATTTTCTTCTTTTTTGCAGAGGTCACTGCATCTCAGAGACTCTGAAGTAACCTCTGCTTAGCCAACCTCTACTACAAAGCTAAGACAGCTCCTACTTGACTTGCTCTAGGAAGCTTTGCTCTCAGAAAAACAAGTTTCATTATTAGAAACTTTGTTCTTCAGCTTCTTTTTTTACATTCTTAATTTCATCCTATTATCACATTTATACTCCACACCCAGTGACAGGCAGTGACCCCTGATTTTTTTGGTATGCTCCAACATCATATTCAATGGCCTTGCAAGTAATACTTTCATCTCTTTCTACTCATAAAAAAACCATGGTGGAAGATTCATGAAAATGTACTTGAAGATAATAGCATACACTGTATGCTATATACATAAGCCATCTATCATGCCACATGATATATGTGTCTGTTCTGAAAATTTGACAACAAATTTCAAGAAAATAAAATAATTACAATGTGAGTATGTATCACAGTACATATATATATATATATATGGGATTATATTCAAAGATCTTTCATGCAAACTTTTATATATAAGGTCATATTTTTTTTAGAGGTGAAGACACTTCCATATTTCTGTCTGAGCTCCCCATTCACATGAGTCATGAGGGGGCTAAATCAACTGTCATGTTGTTGAAATACCTGAACCCATAACGGGAGTCCAAAAGAGTGGAGTTTTGCTAGCATTGTGTCATATTTCTAAAAACCCCAGGTCTGCTACTAAACACTTTTCCTTGCTAAGGTGCCTTTTTCTAATAACCACTGGCTGTTATTTGTTTGTTTGTCTTTTAAGGGAGGAAAATGTCATTATCACTATGTTTAAATATAATGAAAATATTTAGGCAAGAGTTTCTTTTGTAAGTAAGACTGCAGTTGTAAAATAGAAATGTTCTGTTCTTCCTCAGGGAGGGAACAAGGAGCCTGGAAGTCCCTTGCTGTCTTTTGCAGCACATCCTGAAGATGACTACAAAGATCTGTTTTGAAAGAGTTGTTGAGGTGGGTGGTTTTGAGGCTTAGTCTACCAAACTCCCTTATAAAATTAATCAAGTGTCATTTGACTGAGAACATGGCAGTAAGATGCAATGGGTAAAGTAGTGGGTTTGAAATGTTGATGCACAGAGCTGGCCATAATACATGAAAAATTATACCTCGATTTTTGCCTCAAAGCCATCAGGCAGGACACAAAGGTTTTGGAGACCTATGACTCACAGAGAGCAATTCCTGTGAAACTTCCTACGGAAGTCTTGATTCTGTTTTCTTAATGCAGTCCCAAACGGACAACATGGTCACCTTGAGGAACCCATTACAGTTTTACGGATGTCAGCCACAAAAAGTGATTGCAAGTTACTGACTAAAGGAAGATAAGTAAAGTTCAGAAAGCTGCAAGCTGCATGCGACAGGGATGTCTAACAGGAAGCAGGAGTTTCAACACTAAGTACTTGGTGTAAAGTAAAATTTCAAAATTAAGAACCTCTCTATCTTCTAGTAGACTACTATGAATTTTAAACAATGCTGTTGTGTGAACTCCAGAGCCTAGGTTGAGAAATTTGGAATAAGAAGAAATCTTTAAATTGCTTGGAACTTGTTCAGTACAGAAGGACTGACAGTACTTTTTCAGAGAGTAGTGTGATAGTGCTTCTTGTGTGGCCATGTGTAACTCACAGGAAAGCTAGCACTGAGGGAAACTGCTGTGTTAAAGAATCATGCTGGGAATTAAGTCACTTGGTGCTTAGGTAATGCAGGAAATGGAGATGGAATTTAGTTTATTTTCACCTGCAATAAGAAACTTGCAGTCTTGCTTGCATGAACTTTCATAAAAGTTAATTCTGCTGTAATTTGCCATTAAACTCTGAAATGATTGTTCCAAACTAAATAGATCGTAGCTCATTAATAAATTACATTTTGAGTTTACTATTCATATTTTATCAAGGAGAAAAATACCTCTAGTAAGAGATATTTCTGTTCAATTTCTGACAGATCCACATGTGGATACTATTGGCCAAAGTAGCACAGTATTAGCCATAGAAATAATATTTTCATTCTTTTTCAAATGTGTATACATATACATTGACCTAAAGATTTTCTGTTGGCACACTAAGCTTTTCTAATACTACTGATATTAATATCACTCAGATGCGCAGCTACAGTCAGTGATGAATTGTTGAGCCATTTGTATGTTACTAGGTACAAGGCTATCTGAAATAATGTATTGATTTTTTTCATTTCTATGGTTGACATATACTGAAATGGTAGTTTGCATATTAAAACAATTTGCCCATGCAGAGTTTGAGCCTAAGGAGGAAATGTGCTCTATGGTACACCACAAGAATTTTCATTTACATATGTTAAAAATGGAATATATAACAATTCCCATTAGAAACCCAAAATATCTTTTCTGCATCAGTATGCCTGAGATTCTCATGGCTTAATTATCTGTCACTCCGAAAGCCCACACACTGCAAACCAAAGCTAGGAATGTACAAGCACATGGACTAAACTGGGATGCTATTCCAATTCTTTTGTTCTCTTTGTTAACCACAGAAAGTAAATAACATTCACTGTTTTAAAGGATTTGTACTATCATAAAATATTCTCAATTACTTCAATGACAAAAGGACAGTATTGCTTAATAGTTCCAATGCATAGGCCCAGAACATATATTTACATGAAATGTATATATAACTGTGTGTATAGAAAGATAGATAGATAAACAGAGAGATAGATATACAAACATGCACTGATATACTTTACAATATACTTTATGTAGTCAATGCCTGAGGGGTGCTTCCAGCTCATATAATAAGAGACAAAATATTTTTCTGTGCAGAACTGTAATAATTCACCAGAATAGGCTACAAAAGCTTGCAAAACCTTTTAGCAACCTTCATTAAGTAGAAACATAGAATCACAGTAATGAATGTTGGAAGTGACCTCTTGAAGTCATCTGTGCCGATCTCCTGTACAGTGAAAGTCCAGTGAGATCATGTTGCTCAGACCTTGTCCATATGAGGCTGGAACATCTCCAGGGGGATTCCACCACCTCCCTGGTAGCCTGCTCTAATGTTGTGTTACCCTCATAAAGAAAAAGATGATATTTGAATTCACATTCTTGCAACCTATGTCTGTTGTATTTTGCCCTTCTACTGTACTTAGCCAAGAAGAATCTGATCTCCATTCTTTCTACATTTTCCTATTAGATAGCTTTATAAAACCTCTCTTTCACCTTCTTTTCTCCAGACTGAACAAGCCATGGTCTCTCAGCTTCTACTTGTACATCCAGTGCTCCAGCTCCCAGCAATCTTCAGAGTACTCTGGTGAGTTGCTCTGATGTGTCAGTATCTTTCTTGTACTGCAGAGGCCAAAACCAGATGTAAGCAAATGACATTTTTTGTGTACGAGTATCATTCTTATTTACAGCTAGATACATTCACATGACTTTATGTCAATAGTGGAAAATTGTACTTTGATACATATAGAAATCAGTATTTTAAAGCATGTTCTATGACACATATTTGAATAAAAGGTCCCAATTTTCCACCATGCTGAGTCTTAAAATGTACTGTTCTAACCAAAAAGGATATTTGAATATTTTTAACTTAAAATTCTGTACGCTTTTTTGATACTTGAGTAGCTAAAGCTCTAACGTAAAAGTGAGAAGTACTAAAAAGGTAGCAATATCTCCAAAGTTAGTGCTTCACTTCTTAATTCAGATGAGAAGTATACTTAATTAAGGCTAAAAGCAGTTTTCTTTGATTTGTTCATTACCAACAGAAATTGAAAACCCTGTTAAAAGCTATCAGTAAACTCATGGAAACCCAACATCATTTTCCCTTCCATGAAAAGGAGGATATGAGTGTAAACAGATCTTGTATTTTACGTTACAAGACTTCACAAACTACACTTTGAGGTATAAAATGGAGTCAGTCAAAACAAAGTATTTAGACATCGTTTGTGGTAGTACTTCTGAAGTCTGACAATCCATCATAAGTAAGAGTAAGCTTTTAGTGATGGGCTCTTTCTGAAAAACCACACACCCTAAACTACCTCTGGTTTGGCATCTTAGACAGTCAAATCTTAAAATCTTAAAAGGAACAAAAATAACCTAACATTTTGTACAGTAGACTATCTCAGCCTTTTCTGGCCTACCATCCATACTAGTTTCTGCTAGTGAAATTAAATTCTGCAAGAAGAGTAGCTTTTTCATGATTATTTTCCATGTAATGAGCCTACTCTAAATGTTTGTGAATGACTAGAGCTAATTTATAGCTGATTAGCACTCATTCCTGCTGCTAAGGACAGATCTTAAAGCTCTTTTCTTCCTATGGTGAAAGTTATTAGAAAATGGAGTTTGGGATGAAGACCAAAGGAAAATTGAAGCTCTAAAATGCAGCCTGAGAAAATGTAATCTGCTATGTTGTAATTGCTTTTATTGTTATCCTTGGTGAATGTAACAAACCTTTTCATTCAACAGGCCCAGGTGGGAGAACTGAGTAAAAATTATAATATTTTTCCATAAAATATAATCATTCGAAATGTAAAAGCCAGAGCATTTTTGATGAAGAAAAGACAGGCTCATCAAAAAGAAAATGCCTTGTAACAGCACACAGGTGGTAGGAGGTAATAGCAATACACAGACAATAAAAGTTGTAAGAGGTTAACACTCTGACCCAAAAACCTGATGCTACTGAAAGTCATTTTCTCAGTACTCAGTACAGGATAAAGGGGAGAAACTACTGTTCATAGCTTGGGCCTCTGAAAAACTGCTTGTGTGCCACTTACAAACATAAAGCTATTATTTGAAGACCCTCAGTTGTATTTTCACACTTCAAACTAATGTTTAAAACCATATAATTAGACAGTAATTCAGCATCAACAATAGTTTCTTACTTTGTTTTTCTTGATTTATTTTTTACATAGCTCCATGATTACGTTTTAAAGGATTCTTTTGTAGATGAAGAAAGTTCCCCAGATAGTTCAGTATGACATTTACCAAAAGCAGTTCTTCAGAAGAAACACAAAAGGTAACACTTTCCCCACACTCACCAGGTTATGTTCTGAGTAAGACCCCAAGCCCTCTTCCAAATGATATTCCTGTATTAGCACAACAGTTAAAGTTAAGGCACCACAAAAGAAGTATTAGCTTGTCAGCCTTGTTTATTAGAAACAGGACATCAGTGTGTATGTAAATGAAGTGCTGTGACATAGCCCTTTAAAAACAAGTTATACTAGTTGTTAACACCCCATCTGCTACATTTGTTTTACTGTTTATGGCTTTCTCCACATTATCAATTTGACTTTCTTCCTTCTGCTCTTAATGTTGCTGATCCCCCCCATCATATATGACATCTTTCTATATTTGTGTACATACTCTTCATACTGCAACTGACCAATAAACCCTTAAAATGGAAGAAGGTTTAGAGGAGATGAGCAAGGGTGATGTGCCTATGAAGCTCAGGCAATAATGCAGGTTGTGACTGACCACAGCTGTTGCAAAGAAGCTGACTTTTTCTCAACACAAAGGGGACTGGAGACTGACCTATGTTTTAGATAAACAGCTATCAATAGTTGAGTGGATCAACTGGTGATGTAAATGTTTCTCCCTGAGTTCATTAAAAGAGTGTGAGTGTCTCCCTGGGTTAGCCAGACCAGCATGGGGGGAGTGAATATGTGTCTCAACCCAACACAGAATATAAGAACAGAACAACTAACAAAAGAATTTCAAAGAGAGCAGCGGGCTTGAGCTGGCTTCAACCCACGTATTCCTTCCTGGCAACTGGGGACACCCAGCATCAAGACAGTGAGCATTTCATAGTGACCTGTAACGGGAATCACATTGATATTGTGATTGAACTGTGTATTGCAATATATGTGTTCTGCCAAGTGTAATTTGCATTTGTATTGTGTTTTCAGTATAGCTTGTAAAACTCCACTAAATCAGAAATTCCATGTGACATCAAATATCTTCAAATAAGTAAATTTTATATTAAACATTACATCTCTATGTGTGATGTGTAGAATATCTAAAAGAACATGGCCAAAGAGTATTGGAATCTGACACATGTGCACTGTTTTTTTCCTGAAATCCTATCCAAGTATCTTTCTGAAAGAAAGCAGGGCATGCTAAAGAACAGGTTTCTCTTGGGTGTCTTCCATGCAGACAGTATAGACTTTGACTTTAACTGGCTCCTCATGGCTTGGATGAGTATACTCTTCGCTGGGTAAAAAACTGGCTGGATGGCCAGGCCCAAAGAATTGTGGTGAATGGAGTTAAATGCAGTTGGTGGCGAGTCATAAATGGTGTTCCCCAGGGCTCTGTACTGGGGCCAGTTCTGTTTAATATCTTTATCAATGATCTGGATGAGGGGATTGAGTGCACCCTCAGTAAGTTTGCAGACGACACCAAGTTGGGCAGGAGTGTTGATTTGCTGGAGGGTAGGAAGGCTCTACAGAGGGACCTGGACAGGCTGGATCAATGGGCGACAGCCAACTGTATGAGGTTCAACAAGGCTCAGTGCCGGGTCCTGCACTTGGGTCACAACAACCCCATGCAATGCTACAAGGTAGGGGAGGAGTGGCTGGAGAGCTGCCTGGCGGAAAAGCACCTGGGGATGCTGGTCAACATGCAGCCAGCAGTGTGCTCAGATGGCCAAGAAGGCCAAGAGTACCTTGGCTTGTATCAAAACTAGAGTGGCCAGCAGGACTAGGGAAGTGATCATCCCGCTGCACTTGGCACTGGTGAGGCCGCACCTTGAGTTCATTCTTTGACTCACATCACTGAGACAAAGCAATGTATTCTCATAAGTTTAATAGAAACCTTAAGTAAATCTCAAAGAAAAGAATATTTTGTGATACAACAATAAAAGCTGAAATTCAAAATTAAAATCTTGTTTATGTTCTCTGGCCAAATATATGGTGCTTTAAATGATGTTTATTTGTTTTGTTTTCCTAAAAGTTTATCTCTGTTCTGAAAAGCACCTTCTCACATAAGCCAGCTTACTTTATTCTTTAGGCATGCCCAGACAGATGCAAATTCTTTAAAGACAGATATTTAGAGGAGCAGAGTTAAGCAATTGAAAATTTGTCTTCTCTAGAAATATTGATACCTTCCTAAATTTTTAGTCTTCCTTATATTCTAAATTGCCTGATCAACTCATTATCAGAGGCCCAAATGCACCTTCATAAACTCTGTTGATCTCCAGTTTTAAGGCATAATTTTCATTTGGTTTCCAGCCTCCCCCTCTTTCTTCCATCTCCCAACTTTATTATAAATTGAGCAGAGCAAAAGTATCTGTTGTGCCTATATATGTGTAAGTGATGGTGTATAAATCTGTACATACTTGAACAAATAAAAACACCCAAGCTGGCATCTGATGAGGCTCATTATTTGGATTAATATTTTGCCCAGGTCTGCAGTGTTCTACAAAAAAAATATTGATATCCAGAGGCTGGAATACTAACATCAAAGGTGACAGACAGCCTTCAGAACAGTTGACAGTGTCAAGTGTGAAAATTAATATCCATATATTAATTTTTTACTAATATTTCATGTGAGCTCCCTATTTTATGTTTGAAAGATCATGTACCTTTTTTAGTGGTTACAAAGTAAGTAGTTAGGTTTTTTCACTTTCACCTAGATATCATGTAGTTACTTTGTTACCATATTTTGCTCAAAAAAGTTATTTTTTGTTTTGTTTTCATACTTGTAGCTTTACATGCAGAACACATTGTATCTTGACATTTACCAGCCACGTGAAATCACCATGGCAACTCACTCATGAACTACTTTTTGATGTAGCAGCCAGAGTCTTCAGTAAAATAAAGCAAAAAAAAAGCATTTATTGAGCAACCCAATATAGATATATAGTGAACACAGCTAGGTTATACTGAATTAACACCAGAGTTATGAAGACACAAACCAGGAAAAAAGAAACAAAGAAACCTTAAGTTTCAAGTTGTGTTTAATACTCTGAATAAAGGTGAAATTCAGAATGCTGATTTTTAGGCTGTGCAAGATCATGTAACAAACACTGTCTTGATGATGGCTGAAACCCCACTTTAGAAGTTATTTGCAACGCTAATTCTTATGTTCTGTACTGTTTTTTTCAGGATGTCTATAAATGTCCTTAGAAAGACTTCTAGCCTGCATTCCTTATGCAACTATGGATTGAATTGAACATGATTAGCAATCATCCTAGTCTTTTTATGTAATTGTGCATGTAACTTTTGTGGCTTGTATCACAAATCATGAGGTTTTTGATAGTTCTCTATGCTAACCTGTGTATTTGCTGTATATCATCCTGGTAAGGCAATTGGTGACAGGATGCAGGCTCCTTTGGGTGCAGGAAAGCAGGTAGCAGGTATTTTCATAAGTGTTTAATTTCTACTCAAGTCAGTTTAACTCTCTTGTATGATGATTTTGTCTAAGTAATTTGTAAAGCTTGTTCCTAATTTCTCTGGATGTTATTTCCTCATCTGCAAAAACAGACAGCAGTCATTTCTCTTTGCCTTTCATCTCATGCATTTCAGCTTGTAAGCTTTTTGCAGCATGGCTTATTCTTTCCTATGTATATTCTGCTGTAATAAATGAAATAACTTGAAAACTACAAAGGTATGGAAAAACCCTTCATATGGAAGATGAAACCCTTGAAGACACGTAAAATGTCGCTCCTAAAATACAACCTTCTGTCTTCTCTCTTTCATCCTGTTGAAGAGGAAGTGTTAGAGCTCTTTCCACACTGAATCACTTTAGGTTCCATTAGCTTACACTTTTCAGCTGTGGCAGGCAAATCTTAGCATGTATTTTTGTACCTTTCTAAAATGCATTTTGGCTCATTACCAGAGCCATTACTAAATCATTCCTTTCTCTAGTTACTGGAATAGTAAAATAGGAGGGAAGATGGTAATTTTACCTCACTGCTGTGAGAAACTCCTTTTGCAGAAGGTAAAGGTTATTTTGAGCCTAAAGGTTTTTGATATATGGTCACACAGTTCTGTAAAACTTTGTTTTGCTCTATGTCAGAGTACTGAGTATACAGTCTGGGTTCCAGAGTGATTAATTTTTATAAATAGTACAATAAAGGATGTTCTGATTTCAGAGATAATTCAAAGGCTGGTTAGTAACTGGATAACAGACTTTTGGTGGGGTTTTTTTATTATTTTCTTTATGAGACCTCATTTTCATTTTATTTCCTGAAATTCCTTTGATCTTATTGCAAGCACATACATCATTAAAAGGGACTTCTTTATAACAGCCCAAAGCATTCCTAAAGCAAAAAATTTCAGCAGCTAGTAAACAAAAAAAAAAAACAACCACACCTTCTCTCTCTTGAAATTTCCATTTCTGATGGCTTAAAATTGGCCCTTGTTTCTAAAGGAGGGAGATATTCTCAGAATGACATTTATAAGAATGCTAAGGTTTGCATCACTAAGTTGCCAGGTAGTAATTCTTGGTTAATAACTGAACGAATGATCCTGTATTATGATGTAGCACTTTAACTCTGCCAGTGAAATATACTAAAACTCTCTGATTTTTGTCCAAAATAAGAAAGTGTGCGGTTATTAATTTTTATTGTGTGACCAGGGCATGTTGTGACTTTTTTACTAACATAATCCTGTTCTTAGATCCATTCTCTTTATACAGAATATAAATGCAGGGGAAAAAATATGTTTAAAGGAAAAAGCATCTTGAACCCACTGCTCTAATCAAAACAAAGGATAGTGGAAGAGGCTTTGTCATTCTTCTCAGACTGGAGAAAATGCAGACTACTAGTCTCACTTTGCCCTCAAAGGGCAATGCCTTTGAATTCTCCCTACTCCTGATCCATCATAACAATATTGCAGCAAGCATCAGATCAGATGCAAGGTCTAAATGAAAGAATGATCTGATGTTTAGGGCATGAGTCTGGATATAAAAATGGATAAAATTTTATTTTTTTTCTGTCATGAGCAACTAAGTTGCTCTCTCAGTTCCCATCAGTAACATAATGGTATGTGGTTTGCACATGTCAGAACTTAGAGGACAATATCATAGAAGTTTACAACATTAAAATGTACCAAAGCTCACTGATGCCATCATTTAATTTTCAGTAGTATAGTTCAGAACCCATGCTCCATTTTGCATGATGTTGTAGTGAAATAGAAGAAAAGCATGATCCTCACTTGAAGTTTTCAATTTCTTTTTTCCCAAGCTGGTACATTTCATCCTTCTACAAACAGTTAAACCATCGATATAGTCACCAATGCAACACTGATATACCAGGCAGCAATATACTTAGTTCAATTTACTGTGAGCTTTGTGTGGTGGGCTCAATATACATGTTTTAAAATTTATGACTGAAGCATATATCTGCTATAACAGTAGACACTACAGCCTGTCTCTACCCAATTAAACCATAATGAAGCCTTCGTTAACTTCAAAGTTTGATAAATAAGACTTGCAGGAATTCTTGTAATGTTTACTGTGGCACTGATACCATGAAAACCTTATGACTTCATTTATCAAGAAATATAAAAACAAAGATGTATTAAGAAAATAATAAGTAGACCATTACTGTGTCACAATACAGTAAAATTAATACATCTATATATATATATTTGTACACTACATCAGAAGGAGCTCCATCATCCCTTTATCTCTGGCAAAACCACCTAACACTAGTTAAACATGTTTTGCTTGTACTTTAAGTCAAGAAATCTACCTACTGTATAGAAGATAGACATTCTCTTCAACAAACTATAGTGTCTCTTCAACATTGTGGAAATTGCCAGAAGTCTGATAAATGTTTATGATCAACATGTGTGCAATAGAAGGTATGATTCATCATTGTGCAGTAACTGTTTTGAACATTACCAGAAGTGTGATAAACGTTTCCTGGCAGCTTGCTGGCAATAGGATTTATTTAGTGTTGACATTTATTCTATTCAACTCTTTTAAAGCCAGACCTCTGTATGGTGTGCTTGTTACATACCAATGAGAACAGCAGCAAGGGGAGACAGAGCTTGGACTGAAGCTGTATAACATTTGGTGCTTTCTGCAGTCTACAATTTTCTATATGTTTGACTTAAGTGGTTTTCCTACAGAGTGGAGAAGGCAATCACTGCAAAATAAGCTTGCAAAAGTTTCATTCAGCCTCTGAATTAATTCCTTATTTCTCTTAATGTGTTCATTTAAGAGAGAGAATTATATTGCTGAGCACAGGGATTTAGTCACACACCTTCCATTAATGTAAATGAGAGCTGTACAACAAAATTCCCTGGCACCTTCTTTACTGTGTGTGTAATTTGATGCTAGATTTTCAACTTGGGTGAAGCAAATTGTTCCACAGCCCTGAATCTCCTGGAGCCTGCTCACAAGTCCAGACCTCTCAGACTCATCAAGTTGCTACAAGGAGCCAAGCTGGAAGTGATATATCTTCAGGACACCTTTTCTCTTGAGGGTGGTAGAAAGGTTCAGGTCTCTGTAGGGGTCATTGTCTCAGCTTCGGCCTGTGTCAATAACAAAACAGTGTCCGCTTGGTAGCCAATTCAGAGCTGAAGTTGGGATCGAGATCTTCCCTTCCATCAGAGGAGACTGTCAAATATTTGCCTAAAGAATGTTTTAACTTCTCTCAATCTCTCTTTTCTAGTCTTCATGTGATACCAAGACATATTCCTTGACCAATGAAAAAACAAGATTTTAGGACAATTGCCTGATAAAATGGACTTAGATGAAGCTCTTGCTTACTGGTTCTAGCTTTTAATTTAACAGAATTTAATGTGCAAGAGCACTCTCCTCACCTGAAATATGACTATCGTAGAATCATAGACTCATAGAATGGTTTGGGTTGGAAGGGACCTTAAAGATCACCTAGTTCCAACGCCCTGCCATGGGTAGGGACATCTTCCACTAGACCAGGTTGCTCAAAGCACCATCCAGCCTGGCCTTGAACAATTCCAGGGAGGGGGCATCCACAGCTCCTCTGGGCAACCTGTTCTGGTGCCTCACCACTCTCAGAGTGAAGAGTTTCTTCCTTATATCTAATCTAAATCTACCTTCTTTCCATTTAAAGCCATTACCCCTTGTCCTATCACTATGTGCCCTTGTAAAAGTCCATCTCCAGATTTCTTGCAGCCCCCCCTTCAGGTACTGGAAGGCTGCTATAAGGTCTTCCTGGAGCCTTCTCTTCTCCAGGCTGAGCAATCCCAACACTCTCAGCCTGTCTTCATAGGAGAGGCACTCCAGCCCTCTGATCATCTTTGTGGTCCTCCTCTGGACTCAATCCAACAGGTCCATGTCCTTCTGATGCTGGGGGCCCCAGAGCTGAATGCAGTACTCCAGGTGGGGTCTCACGAGAGCAGAGTACAGGGGAAGAATCACCTCCCTCGACCTGCTGGCCACGCATCTTCTGATGCAGCCCAGGATACAGCTGGCTTTCTGGGCTGCAAGTGCACATTGCCAGGTCATGTTGAGTTTCTCATCAACCAACAACCCCAAGTCCTTCTCCTCAGGGCTGATCTCAATCCATTCTCTGCCCAGACTGTATTTGTGCTTGGGATTGCCTCAACCTTGTTGAGGACCTTGGACTTGGCCTTATTGAACTTCATGAGTTTCTCATGGGCCCAAGTCTCAAGCTTGTAAAGGTCCCTCTGGATGGCATCCCTTCCCTCCAGCATGTCGACCATACCCCATAGTTCGGTGTCATCAGCAAACTTGCTGAGGGTACACTCAATCCGACTCTCCATGTTGCCAACAAAGATGTTAAACAGTGCCTGTCCCAATACTGACCCCTGAGGAACACTACTTGTCACTGGTCTCCGCTTGGACATCAAGCCGTTGACCGCAACTCTTTGAATGCCACCATCCAGCCAATTCCTTATCCACCAAGTGGTCTATCTGTCAAATCCATGTCTCTCCAATTTAAATACAAGGATGATGTGTGGCACAGTGTCAAATACTTTGCACAAGTACAGGTAGATGATGTGAATTGCTCCTCCCTTATCCACCAACGCTGTAACCCTGACATAGAAGGACACCAAATTTGTCAGGCACAATTTGCCCTTAGTGAAGCCATGTTGCCTGAGTATGTTTTAGCAATGGAAGATTACAGGTTAGATTTCCCTCCTGTTGAGGAGATAATGAAACCTGCACATCACCTTTCCTTTCAGCAGAAATAATTCATCCTGGCTGTTGTACAGAAGAGGTCATATTACATCCTCCTGATATCCATCAAAAGCAAACAAGCCAAAAGTAAAAAATCATTTTGAAGAAAGACTGCAGGCCCCTACTTTCTGTTTGGGCTTGAAATGCCTTTGCTTGGAGACACCAAGCTCAGAGAGAGCTGCAGGTCTGGACAGAGGGTTTTCTCTCTGCACCGCTGCCTTGTTACTGTGAATTAACCTGGGAGATTCTTAACTTCCCCTAAGTATTATATAAAGATGGCCTGTGAAGAATTTTATACTGAATTTCAGAATGGAGACCAGACGCTTAAACTGTATTACTTAGAATTTACATTGCACAGACCCTAAGGTGAAGAACTTGTGCGGTCTACAGTTTAACAGCACTTCATGCACTAGAGTGTTGCGAATCTAAGGTTGTCTCAACACCTAGCCTGTAAGATGAGCAGCCAAGGGCTATTTTAAATCTTATTTCATTATAATAAAACCAAATTATTGGATTACCTGTAGTGCAGATTTAGGATTGTTTTGATGATCTATAAAAAAGAATTGTCTTTAATTTTGGCATGTTATGGACATGTATTAGTAACAAAACTGAGTGCTTACACCTATGGATATTTGCAGACACACAGATGCAAAACTCTACCAAAAATTAAATAATACGAGATGAATGGTAAATTTCAATGAAGCCAGGGAATCCATCTGTATTTCCAGCACATAGCGTTAAACGTTCATGACTTAATTAAAATGCAAATGCTGTATAACCCACTGATTTCTGTAATTTAACAATGAATAAACTCTGACTCTTTTTTGCTTTAATTTGCTGTACTAATCAAATTAATAGTAATTAGTGAATACTTAGACAAACTACAATAAGGTAGGTTATCCTTGTTTTTATGTCTTCTAATAATGATATAAATATAGATGCGATCAGAAATTTTAACATTTACCAAAATATCAACAAAAAAATACAATTTATGTAAATCTGCAATGCTGAATGCTGCCTGAAAAACTCATTAGCTAAAATAGGGCATCTTGTAGCTGCACATAAAGTATAAAAATATGAAGTAAAGGAATCTGAAGACATAAAATCACATGTATCTTTTGAATAATGTGAGAGAGTTTGCTGGGAGAAGGAATAGGTTTTAATTTGGGTTATACCCTCTTATACTAGCTATCAGTAACAAACAAAAAAAGCCTCCTCATCACTAAACACAACATAAAGATAGGTAGAAAGAAGCAACAGATAAAATAGTAAATAGACATCTCATTGAACTTCTGTATGTAACTACAAACAACACACTAATCATAGTAGAATTATATAGTCATAATCTAGATATCAAATGAAAGATTATCAAGGCTAAGTAACTGTTCAGTGATGACTGTATCTGACTACCCTAAACAGTATAGTGATATCACCAGTTGTTACAATGCTTTTTAAGCTTTTGGGCAGTGGAGTTCCAAGGGTACAGGGAAGAGAAATGGGAAGGAGGAAAAGTCAGTTTCTCTCTTTTTTTTTCCTTTCAACATTTAAAAGCTGTGGGGTTCCTTTGGAGACATTTCTTCCCTTCTTTGTGTCAGGAACAACAATGTTGATTCATTTTTTCCCCCTCTTTCTTTTTTTTTTCTTTTACATTACTACAACATGATGTTCTTCAGAGGTTTCTTTTGACTGAATCGCACATACTCATTTGCTTGGATTACAAGACAGAAGAACAACCCACCCTTGAAACTGCAATTCATTAAATTTGGAATTTGATAGGAACAGACATAGTGAGCTATTATAAAAACAACAAGAAAGAACAGGTTCTGATTTCCTACTAAATGGTAGCTACTGTTTTTATTTGCCCAGGGTCAAAGTGGATGTGAATTGCTGCAGGCTTATAAAGATCTTAGCAGTGCACAGAGATAATGATTAGATGATATGATATTTTTATATTAATATTTTCAGTCCAACTAAATTCCAGTAACTGAAGAAATTAAAACTTGTCCTGCCAGCATTCTCTACTTGAAGGTGCAAGGATCACACATATAATGTGATCAGTGTTTATAGGAATGGAATAGCAGAGCACCAGACAATTTTAGGGATTTTTGGCAAAGATTAAATCTCTCTTCCAACTTTGAGAAAGTTGCAAATTGCAAAATAAATTAAGGAAGCTACAATACCACGTATGTGAACTTCAGCACTGTAAAGCATAATAGGTCCAAAAAAAGTCTATTAAATTATGCCAGACTACACCACTATCTAATCAAATCCTACCTTAGTCACCTCCACAATAATGAAGAAAAAGGCATCGAGTGGTCTGCATTAATAAGAATTTATTAATTTTTTTGGAAGTACTAAACGTCGTGGGAGTCAAAATGTTGCATCTTCTGCTTCCTTCATGAACACATTTACAATGCACTTCAGTGGAAATGGTGGACAGGTGGTGTCTGGAAGACAATAATTGTCTCATTTGTAATTTAAGGACTTTTTTTCTATTCAGAAAGCACACTGGTTTTTTGCCCTGACTCTGATGTGACATTTATACTCTCATATAGAATAACAATGCAATTGTGTTCCCTGGTTTTGGACTAGAACACAGGAATTACAGATAGAAGAGGAAAAGCTAATGAAGATCACCCCCACCTTTTTTCCTTCTCTTTCAAAACTGCGTCAACTAGGAGCAAAGTGGAAGTAGGACTCAGTCCAGCTTGAGAAAAGCATATCCAGGCACTGCCCAGGCTGGAGTTAGACCACAAAGTTGATATTTATCTATCAGTGACTGATCTTCTAAATAGTGTGGGTATCTCTTGAGGACTTGTCAGATGAAATTACCAAAATGGATTTTTCTAGCTTTACTTAGCTGTCTTCTGAAATCTTACATGTATAAGTCTACTAACATCTCTATATCATGCAGCTAATAGGTAAGCCTTAAATCAATAATAGTGTTTTACAGGTTATGGGTCTACATCCTCAGCTGTAGTAAATCACTGACACTCCATTTAAACAACTTATATCTTGCATCCATTGCTTGTGTTTCATCCTTTTTCAGAGGATCACAGACCATCTAATAATATCCCACCAAGTTGTCCTCAGAGTTTCTTATGGAAAAAAAAAAAAAAAAAAAATCACATTGATGATAATTAACACAATGTATCCACATGGCAGGCTTGCTACAGATTGCTGCTTCTTTTAGCGTATGAAAAACTTAGGAAGCTTTCCTAATCCTGGAACACAGTTTCTCTCACTTAATCATTAGCATAGACTAAGCATCTTGCAGCCCAAAGAAGCTTAATCAAAAAAATCTAATTTGACCAGCCATTTAAAATTTCAACTTCACTTCTCCAATAGTGCTATCTGGGCAACACACTCAAATAGTTGTCCACAGCTGCAGTCAATTGATTTATCTTCTGATTATGATTGAAGTAGGTGATCAAAACCAGTGATGCTTCAAAGGGATTGCTGTAGAAGTCAGTGACATTTGCAGCACTCACAAATGCCTTCAGTTTAGCATGAAATTGGCAGTAACATGAGGATGTCTGGGAAATAAAAGGAGTAGAAATAGTTTATTTATATTTTGTGGCCTTCTTCCTTCATTAATAATATCTAATTAAAAGGTTGATTTTCACACATACAGAATGAAATACATATTGAGCTGTGTGATGGATTCCCCTCTAGGAAGCATGAAAACAGGAGCATGTGCATGTATATATGGAGCACAGAAAATCATTCAGGCTTTGTAAGAGTAGGTAACGTATTTTTGTTTGTCATAGATAATGATTAAAACTCTGACAACAAGATTTAACGTCTTCTCTCAGTCAGCAGTCTCCTTAACTGGTCATCACAACAAGGGGTTTAATGCTACTATTTAGATGAGTTTGCTTCATTCTAGCCTTTAACTATATCTGTAGCATTCTTAGCTCCTAGGCAATCTGAACAATCAGCTTCTAGTTCTAACGTTGCATGGGAAGTGTAGAGTAAACTTTATTATTATTGAATCATATCATAGAATGCTTTGGGAAAAATAGAGTCAATCTGACACATCCTTGCCAGGGATGAAGAATCAATATTTTTTGCTTACTTTTACATTAATCAGTTTGGTAACTACCACTTGTATCATCTATTCCAATTAATTTGGTTCATCAGTTTTTTAATATTGGGAATGAATATACGACTTGAATGAATATACCAATGTCATATTTTTGTTTTTAAAAGTAAGACAGATATTTTAATCAAAGGTCAGATATTACTTACTTTTACCAAGTTCTTACTACTCAAACAGTTCTGCTGTTAGAGTACTCATCAAAATGCATCATTAAAAAAAAATCATAATGCAGAGGTAATACCAATTTCTTCTTCCAGAAATCTTACATCATTTCAGAAAGAAAGCTGTATCATCATAGCCCGTTTTGCACATGGAGTAGAATGAAGACAGGTCAAGGAACTAATGCAGTCAAGTTTTCTCTTGGGAAACCAAACCCCCAGAAAACAACCAAACTTCCCTAAAAAACCCAAGCACATAGAAAGACTTGCCTTGGGAACTGAGTGGTTGGAAATTGACATTAATCTTGATCTGCTAGTTCTAGTTTTGAATGTACTAAACCAAGGAGGGCATATCAACACTTGAACCTTGTTTGTTCTGACCGTGCAGTGAATTAGAAATCAGCCAAAATTACAGGTGAAGTACACAGAAGTTTTAATAAGTAAGGAACATTTCCCCTGTTCCTAAATGTTTTTCTTTTCACTTTCAAGTGGCAGTGAAATCGCTTCTTTTATATTTTAGAAATGCATTCATGTTCATCCTGTATGGGGAGTGAAAAAGAAAAACAAAAAACAACAACAAAAAAACCCACAACCCAAAACAAATAAAAAACCTCAGACTTTTTCCTTTTGCCTCAGGAATTAGCTATTCAATTATTTTGACCCAATGAGATACCAAAGTCCTGAAGGACCAGATTCCACACTACTAGCTGTATAATAGAATAATATACTAATGGAATGAGAGCGGGATCCATAAGATAAAGATAATTGTCTTATTTGGCTTTGCACACAAATGAGGAAAGCTGCAAAAAGGTGATCTGTCTTTTCTGAAATGAATTAACTAGGCTGCTATTACCTCAGACCACAATGCTTTTGGTGAGTCTTTCTGAGAAAAGACAAGTCACAGCAATGCACTACTAAAGCTATTACAGAGTCATATTCTATTTTAGAACATATATAGAAGATATAGATTTATATATGACATAGTTTTTCTATGAGTTATTTCTTTCCCAGTTAAAATTGCTGGGCCACTAGATTGCCTCCTCTGACAAGGCTACATTCAGACATCTTTCTCCATTCAGAGCTCACAAGCCATGTGTGGTTGTTTGGTTTCACATCAGGACGATACAGATAGAATAGCATATCACTGCTCTCTGGAGGGAGCAAGGAGGGATAAAACTGCTGATGAATGAAACCACAGTTTGGATATGCTCTTTGTCACTCATTGTGAGAGTTAAACATCTGAATTATTTGATTACTATATTTCCCTATTTTTGCTGGGTTATAAAATTGCTGATTCATTCTCTATGAGCAGTACCTCAGATCAGATTAAATCTTTAGTTTCTCTAGTGCTGCATAAATGAACTTGGAAACCACTTGTGTATTGAAAATATATTTTGGTTTGTAGCTTCTGAAGTTTTAAAAACGAAAAGACTTCTCTCTGAATTTAGCTTTTTTTCCCTTGGTTATACAATCCTACAAAATGCTAAATATGTATAAAGAGATACACATGCATCAGCAGGGATCTTGTTCCATCAAAACTGCAACGGAGATCAATGTCCACATGGGAAAAATAACATACACCTTGCTCAGGGTGACTTTTCCAACTATGCATAGGTAAGTCTGAAACTCGCACAGAAACAGAAACCTTGGAACGTTCCTATAATTCAAATTCAGAGAGATACTCTGCAGTAGAAAAACAACAGCAGGATCAGCAAACATGGACATAGAGCCAACTGGGAAGATTAGAGAGTGGTGTAACAGAAGAAAAAAGTACATGTAGAGAAGAAAGAAGGCAAATATAGAGTTGAGAGTTGATAACAGAAGACATGAAGTTGGCTGAGTAAAGGAGAAGTCAACTGAGTAAAGGATGTAGGCAGTGAAAAGGGAAAACTAGCAAAAACCACAGAAGATGTGATGGGCTGGAAAAGAAAAGCAGTAAGGGAAGAAGGAAACCAAAAGAAGAAGGGAAAATGTGGAATACAAATGCATGTGACCCTGTCCAAGAAAAAAATATTTTTTAATATATTTTCATGTTGGAGATGCTTCAAATATCTATATTTGTCTCCTCCTGAATCTTTCTGGAGCTACCTTGTGTCCTGCTATCAGGTTATCTAACATTTCCTGCCTGATCACTACAAACATCTTAGTCCCACACAACTACAAACTTCCCCTCCATCCAACTATATAAAGCAATATTATTCACAAAACGGGAAATGAGACAGAGATTAAATTATTGCCTTGAGGGAATAGGAATAAGCAGAGAATGAAATTGCACTCAGAATTCCTAAATACTAATGCAGTGCATTACCAATAAAGTTATCCATCCTCCACCGGTGCAGCAGTGTCTGAAGGTAGGTGATTCACTACCCACCATGATTGATTTCGAATGAGGGGTGCATTGTTGTTTCTTCTAGTTTTTTGAAATTCCTCCAACCTTGGGAATGGATAGAGAAAAAAGCCCAAATGTCAGCCTTCTCAACGCAGTGGTTTTACGCACTTGTATTTCAAGCTTTCACAAATCAAAGGCATAATGTGTGCCACTGACAAGCACAGTGTACATCTGGGACAGGAGAATTAACCATCGGTTATATATCAAGTTCACTCAGAAGAGATCTCATCCATTCTGTGCTGAAGAAGTTTAATGTTACAAAACCTCTTACAACTGTATTGGGAATGAGCAGACAACAATGTAACCTGCCTACGTCTTTAGTTTATACATTTGAATTTTTGAGAAACCTGTACTGCTGGCAAGTTTTAATTCAATATTTTGAAGGCTGAATAACTTGAAAGCCTAATAGGGCTTTTTTTGGCATTTTGTTTGGGTTTGGGTTGTTTTGTTTTGTTTTTAGGAAAATGCAAATGAAAAACTCTCCTGGATGCTTTATGTGTTGTAAACAGCATACCACAATTGCAAGGTATTTACCTAGAAAAAAGGAAAATTATTGCCTTAGTTTTTCAGAGTAAGGGCAAGGTAGAAGTGTTCACTGTTTGTAGATGGGATGAATGCTCTGGGAAAAATACAAGAAAATCCTGGCAGATTTTCTGCCAGGAAGAACCAAGCAAAAATAAATTAATTTAATGTATTTAATTCGCATGTTAATGAGTAAAATGAAAGTGTTTTGCTTAAAACATTGTACCAGACATAAAGAAAAAAGTGCAATTTATGGTTTAAATGAGTGAAAGATTAGCTATAATGTCCTACCCTGGAACTTCTATAATTATAATAACAAAGGAGATTTTATTGTTTGATTGTAAAATGTCATCCCATGCATCACTTAATCAGAATGGGCAGAACATTACATTCTTGCAAAGTGGCTTGGCGGAACTTATTTCAAAAGGATGAAGCAAATTATCCTACTTCAATAAGATTTTCTATATGTATTTATGCTAAATATATACATTAAATGCTTTTCATGAGAATCAATTGATGTCATAACTCTAGACTCAATTACAGAATTGTCTCTGGCATGTTGGGATTTTAAGGCTAATGGCAAAGAAGTTTAGAGATGTGTGAATGATGCCTACTTTATGTACTAAACTGGAAAGACTGAAGAAAGAAAAAAGTTATTCTGACTGAATTTAATATCAGATTTCTTTCTGGTATTTCTTCTGACTGAAAAAAAGAAAAGCAAAAAGAAAAGGACAGCCCAGAGCCATACTTAATCCATTTTAATTTCTCTATGGCTTCCAGTGTTACAATATGCTAGTTTTTAAGTGCAAAATATTAGAAACACATGTTCTGCTCTACCTGAATACTAAGTGTTATATAGTTTATGAACAAGATACTGCTCAAAACTTCTTTTATAGATGTGTGTACGTTCTCAGGACAGGAGTACAGTCACCTGATGTTACCGTCAAAAATAATCCCAAAAGAAATAGAGATGTGTCTAAATTAATTGGTAAAGAAGAGAGTATTAACATGAAACTAAGCCTATGTTCTCTTTCTTTTTCTCTTTTTTTTTTTTTTTTTTTTTTTTGCTTTAAACAGAGAACAACAAAAACAGAGGAGAAGAACAACAAAAAAAAGAATGGTTTGATTTAGAAAATTTACAGTGTTGGAGGATGCCTGCCCCATGCTTCGTAAAGACATGTGTTCAACTTCTCTCAGATGGTTTCTGAAATCCTTCCTGGATATTTTCATATCTCCAGAGAACACCTTAATTACTACATTAGAGAACATGCTGGGAAAGGTGACTTGCAAAATCACCCTTTTCAATAGTTTTCTGTTTTGCTTAATTGGGCTTTCTTTGGTGGAAACATTAATGTTAGAAAGTATCGTACATTACCCACAACAGATATTCTTTAGCCTACTTAGCAACATCTTTCATTCAAGTTCCCAATCCAAAGAAATGAACTGAGCCTGAGCTCCAAAAAAGCATAAGCAAGAGCCAATGTATGAGTTACTGGAAAACCTACTTGTGCACTGCCTCCAATTGGAAATAATAGCTCTGAATATTTCCTTCCAGATAAAAACATACAGTTGTGACTTTAACCTAATATCAGTGCATATGTTTAGAACAACCACAAGGTTCCTTTTCCCTGAAGAGTGTAATGCTGCAACTTGAAGACCATTACAGCAGCAGTTGCAGTACCCAAGTGCGATTCAGACCACTACTTTTAAAGAAGAAAGTTAGCCCAGAATACATTCTGGGAATACACATAGCCAGTTCTGAATGCAAAATGTCACCCTTGCTCCACAAAAATGCAGCCAGAAAGGCCTGTATCTGCTTAAAAGAGAAACAAACCCAGACCCACCCCCTCAGAAAAACCCTAAAACTCTTCAAAGGAAAAATTTTCTAGATGAATACTGTGGGTATTTAATCATCACGTCACTAGTGACCTTCTGGTTTTGTTTTTCTGTTGGGTAAATTAGAGCTACTAGGAAAATTTCTGCTTAGGAAAGGTTACTTTGAAGTCATGGTCTGATGAAAAACTAAAAGGAAAATATTGGACACGAGAGGAAATCTCATGTGAAGAGTAAATTCCAGGCTTTTTAAAGACATTTGTATTACTTTACTTTTCCCTTCTTCTACTCTTCACCTCTTTCTATCATACCACCTATTATTGTGGTGTCTACACAGCAAGAAACTAATCAAAACTTCAAGGAAGTTCTGGTTGATTTTTTTTTTCCTTTAGATCAGAATGTCCTTCATAGAAAATGTCCCACTGAGCAAAAAGGGATTTTATTTATTGACATATTTCTTTTTGTGAGTATGTGAATACAGCTGTATGAAGTGAGATTAATTTTTTCATTGTTAGTGTAGGAGGGTAGTACTGTTGGAGACTGTTGGCTCCTCAGTGTAGAACTTTCAGGGAGAAGCTGCAGAACATGTGCAGGAAAGGAGAGGAGAGTGACAAAATAAAGCTTGAAGTGTGTTACAATTTTCCATCATTTCAATATATAAATGAAGAATTTTTATTGCATGAAAAATCTCACAGTAGTCTTTTATGTCTAACACTTCTTGTCTTTATCACCTTTCTTGTTAAATTACTTTCATCCAACCATTCAACCTGGGATGAGAAAGGAATGCAGTTAATGTCATGAGAGTAGCTGACATCAGCTAATAGTTGTTACATTTCAAAAAATCATCCTTCTGGACATGACCTAGGTAGGAGTTCCTATTACAAGATTTTTTTGTGACTAAACAATTGATTCAAGCCATGTTCATTACAAAAATGTTAAAGGGGATGTGGACTAATCCTATGAAGAATAAAAAAAAAGAACAAGACACACTACAGAGAGGTTTTATGATTTTAAATAATCTGCAACTAAGTGAGAAATCACCAATGTACCCACAGTGCAGGAAATATAACTACATAGTTATAAACCATGCTTTTTATAAGAAAAAAACCCTTGCAAAGAGTGTGTAACACACTGTGCTTCTCATGCTGTGGTCCAACAGAGATGAACACATACTAAGAACAATTTTGCCAACAAACTAAACAAACTTATGATAGATACAGTCTTTTAAAATTACTTGATTCAAGAAAATATGTGAAATTGCCAGTAGCACTGAAGGCTGCTGAAATATGTTAGTAAATTTTATGGTAACAATAGCTTGGGAATGAAAAAGACTGTAGACATACAATAACCACTCAAAGTCTAAATGATTGACAGTAGATAGTTTGACTGGCAATAGGCTCATTTTGTGGCAGTCTACATTGCATCATACAATGCTGATCTGGTTTTGTGTGAAGAGGTTAAAAAAAAAAAAAGATTGAAAACCAGCAGATTCTAAGGAAAGAATGTGTTACAGAAGTGCGTATATATTTGTTTGAACATCATCAGTCATATCTTGAGAGATTGCAAGTGGGGTATGCACAAGTTAGAATCATAAATTATTTTTTGCTTGACAACACAGACAGAAGGTAGCTGGTTGTTACAAGCTATTTGCCTAAGCCTTATTGCCACAACCCAGGCAGTCTTTGCTGGCAGGGCAGAAGCAGTCAAAAGCTGTAGGAAATGTCCAAATCTCTGAACTGTGAAATAGTTCTCCTTGTTACCACTTCTTGTACAATGAATACCCTATTGATGATGATTTGGGACATCCTTTGAGGAGGCAAGTCATAGTTTCTCAGGCAGACCCTGCTTGATTTTCTAAATAAGGTCTTGGGAGAGAGCTGCAGTTTGCACTTTTACCAAATGAGACCCCACATACAAAGCAGTCAGGCAACACAGGGACCAAAATACATGCTAAACTGCTCAGTACAAGTGAGGTTATGCCATCCTGTGCATGCCTATCACAACAGCTTGAGGCAGCCAGAGGGATGCTGAGGAACTGAGGAACACTGCATTTTGTGGACTGAGATTTGTGCAGTATTCACTGGGCTCTTCTGAGAATCTAAATTTTATATCTAAATGTGTCAGTGCTTTTACTCTATTGTGAATTTAGCCTTAGGACACATGGATGAAGGGGATCAGTAGAATGAAAGATAGATTTTGAAACTTTTTTGGGTAGAAAAATCTGTAGGATTTCTCTCTCCCACTCATTTTCATCAAGTTGTGTATAGCTGCTGATAGAACAAAAAAACCTGGAAAAAACAATCCTGAAAATAACTCCTTGAGTTTCCAGTTCAGCAAGTTATAACTTCAGTAACAGCTTAATAGAAAGAACTAGAAATCTGAAATCAATGAGAAGAAATTTACTAGAGGAAACGGCCTCAAGCTGCGCCAGGGGAAGTTTAGGTTGGATATTAGGAAAAACTTCTTCCCTGAAAGGGTAGTCAGGCATTGGAACAGGCTGCCCAGGGAAGTGGTTGAGCCTCCATCCCTGGAGGTATTTAAAAGATGGGTAGACATGGTGCTTGAGGACATGGTTTAGTGGTGGACTTGGCAGTGATAGGTTAATGGTTGGACTCGATGATCTTAAGGGTCTTTTCTAACCTTAATGATTCTATGATTCTATGAATACATGCTAAAAGCCAGGCATTTGACAGCATGCACTAACAGGGACTGTAATGCCATGGAAAAGTGCAGTATGTTGGGAAAATCAAAACTGAAAAAAGTTTTCAAATGCTGGAAACAATAAAAATACAAAAGACAAAAAGTCAAAAATTCTTATTTCAATAATTTATGATTTATGAAGATCTGAAGCTGTAAAGTAAGCTTACATATTAACCTGCAAAGAATAAATTATAAGCAGAGGGTCCTAATGTAGACCTGAATAAACTTGCATCAGGGTTAGAATTCTGAAAGACAATGAAAACTGAGCTCACATTTTTGACAAAATTAAGCATAAAGACCACATTACAAGCCATACAAAGGAGCTGTCTCCAAAGCAAAAGGAAACATAAGATTACAGCTGAGAGATGTTTTGTGTCACTCATTGTGTCAGATATACTCCTAGCAATCTCTTTCTTTAAAGGCAGTGCCTCTTTTCAAATCATAGGGCTATTTGGTATAAAAGAGATATCACTGCATGAATATGACTATGAATGCTGCAACTTAAGATCAAACTTAAGGATCATGTTTTTGATAATATCTAGTACCAAAGACCTGATATTTTCTATATCTTTCTATATGATTAAAAAAAAAAAAAAGCACTTTAATATCGTGCAATTAAAATAGTAAATAAATAGCCTTTTTTAAAATTTCAAATATAAACCAAAATATTGTTTAAAGCTTTCAAATTCTTCTTCCTGTTTTTCTGACATAGACCTTATGTGGCCATGGAATCCTTGACTTTAAGGTTTCACGCTCAGCAATAATTAATGTGTATACATATCCCAACCCTCATGCTCATGCAGAGTTATGAAGAGTCAGGTCTGAATAAATTTTTATTATATGGGCAAACTGACCATAGTGGGATAAAAACTCTTTTTCCGTGTTGTTACTTATGGAAAAAAAGAACTGGAAAGTTCTATGAGGAGAGCAACTGTGCAACGATCTAAAAAGTACCTGCAGTATAAAGGTCGAATCAACATTTTACCTCAAAGCCTTGTAACAATGAACATTGACAGACAAAATAAAAGTAAATCTAGGTTCCTTTCATAAAGCAAAGCATGTCAAATTTACTAGGGAGGGTGACCATGCGGACAGTCAGTCAGTCAGAGAAATTCACATTCTGTGAAGGTTTCTAGAAAGGCAAGGGTAACCAACTGAAACAAATTTCTTGACATTTTGGTTTTGCAGAAATGAAAAATAAGTCATGATGATTAAAACCAGCAGAAAGATGAGAGAGACAGCATGGGAAACCCCGTATCCCAAATTTAACTTGAGTGCATCACCTATTGGAGAAGTAGCCTGTACATTTCATGAAGAATTGCTCTAACAAGAAGAGCTGCTGCCTATTTAAAAACAGCATTATGAAGTGCTTACATTCTCTACAAACAATGTTTCAAAACCAAATTTTCTCACCTACTTTAGTACATTAATTCAGTAGGCCACATAAGTCAGGCATGTCAGATCAAGTAGGAATGTAAAAAATCAGACTGTCTTCTTCCCTCATTAGAAGTTTATTATAATTACTAAATTATTTTGGATTTAAAAAAGAAAAAATGTTCCCTTGGGAATTGCTCAGACAATTAAACATTTAAAGACAAGGCAGATCAGTAATACATAACTCAATTAGGAAGACAGTGAATCCTAGAACTTTAATGAAGCATAATGAAGTTGTTAATGTATCTATTTCTCCCACCCAGGATGGTGCTAATGCTAAAAACTTCGTCAAAATTAAACATTATTTCCATTATAAAGAAAGAAAACATACTCGGCACACACCTTAAAGTGAGAATCTTTGTACAAGTAGGAATCAGATGTTAAAAAGAGCAACTGACCTTTGATTGTTTTTGAAATTCAACATCGTGTTATACACATATTTCATGGGAGTCTGCCCTTTCCTCCTGTCCTACAAGCAACAAATAGTCATTTGCTGGATCCATTGCCACATACTCTTCACTTCCATCAAGAGTGCTCTAGATTGCAATAGATAACAATACAGTGACTTCCTACTTATTTATAATTATTCAGTATGAATCCAGTTATGTAGTTTTTGGAAAGTTGCATAGGAAAGTGTCATAAGGACTTGTTCTAAAAACAAGCAGTTAAATAACAATACAGCAAATCAGGAGAATAAGCCTTTTCCTTTTTCTTTTTTCCTTTTCTTTTTTCCTTTTTCTTTTTCTTTTCCATTTCCTTTTTCCTTTCCCTTTTCCTTTTTTCCTTTTCCTTTTCTTTTCCCCTTTCTTTTCTTTTTCTGTTTTCCTTTCCTTTTCATTTTCTTTTGTCTTTTCTTTTTATTTTTTCCTTTTTTCTTTTTTCTTTTTTCCTTTTTCTTTTTCTTTTTTCTTTTTCCTTTTTCTTTTTTCTTTTTTCTTTTTTCTTTTTTTTTCTTTTTCTTTTTTCTTTTTTCTTTTTCTTTTTTTATTAATTTTATTTTTTATTTACTTTTATTTTTTATTTTTATTAATTTTTTTCATTCTCCTTTTTCCTTTTGTTTTTATTTTTATTTTAATTTTCATTTTTCTCTTGCTTTTGCATTTGCTTTTGCTTCACCCTTATGAACAGCTCCTTTACCTTCAAAAAAGTCAAAACTGTTACGTAAGAAACTATGAGTCAGTATATTAACATTTATTTTTATCTGATTATTTGAAAATGTGTTAAGTATTCAGAAATCTTTTCTCTTCAAACTTTAAAGTAAGTTTTATACCCATCTGTTTCTTTTAAGAATCAGATTTCTTAGTCATATCTTGTTTTCCCAGAAGAAATAGGAATCATCTGAAAAGGATCATCATTTTTTAAAAATAAATATATTAAGAATCGAAATAACTGAGAAGAAATCTTTGACCTGTGACTGCCCAGTCCTTCTCAACTATTCCATTTAATTTCTTACATCAAGTGTACTGGAGCAACACTTGTATAAAAGTGACAGTATTAACATCTTAGTTTCTTTTGAGAAGAAAATTAATTTTATGTAGAAACCCTAACAAGAAAAAGTAGTGAACAACAATATTTAGTGCCTGCTGGATGGAAAACCTAGTGGTTTTTGCTTCTTCTGAAGTACCAAATGTATATTAGAATAATTTTAACTTCATGGTTGTCTGACAGGAATCATGACACATATCTTCTTAAGTTGCAAAAGAAAAATAACATTTGTCATAATAAAAACAAAGGTGATATCTACTTGTCATGCATTTTTTTATGTAAGGAAAAACATTTATTGAAATGACAGTAACCCTAGATTTCTTCAAGGCTGCCACTCTCTAACTGAAGTTATATGCTTTGTAGCAGGCCCTAAATTCTATACAGACATTGAAAACACAATGGAAAACAAAATACCACCCCCCCCCGAAAAAAAACAACCACCACCACTACCCAAAAACCCCAAAAGACAAAGTGATATTCCAATATGTACCTAAATCAAAGAACTTCAGTTTTTTAATCTAAGAAAGCCATGCCTATTTTTATATTTACATTCACATTCATATTTGTGATTATGTCTATGTGCCAATGTATATTATTAATAGTGAATCAAATCAAATTGGTTTTGTTTTTAATATTACATAGCATATTTTATTTTCCAGTGATTCAGTCATTTACAGTATACACTTCTCATTTTAAGTCCTGATTTTGAGAATAATCAACTTTTACAAGATTTTTTCCTTTTCAGGAATGAAAGCAACATTACACACTTAATGAGATACTCAGTTTGGATGAAAACATTTAGTCTCAGCAAACCTGGAAAGGGCAAGAACTCAATATTTTAACTCAGCTGAAGATTTCAGTGAAAAATTTGAACCAGCAGTATATACAAACTCCTTATTTACTTCGCTCTTCAGGCAAAAGTGATTTCATATTCATGAACTCACTATAGAACAAAAAATATAGTATATGGGCATTGTTAATCCTATACTCAGCCAAACTAACTTGTGCAAAACCCAAAGATTACCATTTGAGCTAGATGATAATTTTGGGTACTCACTCTCTAACTAGCTTTTCTTAGAGAAAATGTATGTAGAAAAGACTGGATTGCAGCCACTTCTCTTTTATGTGCAAATAATTTCTCATTAGGTGAGTTTTGTTGATGGCATTTAATACCCACATCAGGTTTTTGCAGCCTGGGCTGGATGCTCTGTTGCTTTAATAATTAGTGAAGACAATATTGATAATGAAAGTGGCTTTGCTATCCAAATGAAAAATAGGGCAATGCCCACCTGTACTCTTGTATAAATATACTCTGGATAAGACCAACTCTTAACACTTGAAATAAGGCATTCAGTCAATTCTTACATTATTCTAAAAAAACAAACCCCACAGTCACAGACCACACCTTTAATAGTGGATATTTAAGAAAATCAACACTATTTATGATCTTGGGGCTGTACCAAGACTAAAGAAAAAGCTGTTATTAGGCATGCCATGAGGTGATGACCAGATCTTTGCATAAATCAGGTCATTCTTGACTTCTCTAAGTTTTATTATTTGTTTTCAGAGTAGTATGAGTTATGTTTCAAATACCTACTGAGTTAAATTCATTGAAGAAAACTCTCCCCACTTTGAAGACTTCTATTAACAAAGAGTAATCAAAATCTTCTTTCGTCATTATTGTTTAGTTTGATTTTACATCAAAGAGAGATTAAATGAAATAATATCAGTAATATAGTAATATAAAATTCTGGCAGAGAGAATTTTTGGTTAATACTGTCAGCTATTTCCTTCACTAATTCTCAGAGTAATGAATGTAATAATATATGAGTAGAATAATTTACTCTTTGCAAATTCCTAATTATAATTTTACATAAAGTTTAAATATTCAGAATGAATAAACCATAGAACATTATCTCCTCCTAGGTTATTAGGAATTTAAAGCCTTGCCAGATGTCATTTGAAAGGTAATTTTTAATAAGGCCTTGGATTTAACCTACAAATGTGTGGATATATCTTAATTTCATTTTCTGCCTACAGGCAAAATGGAAGGAAATGAACAGAAGAAGGTGAAAGCACAGGAACAGAGAATTTCCCTTGAGTTACACCAATAAAAGCTGGAAGATTTTCTGCCTAGACCACTGCAAGTAAGATAACACTGGTAAACAGGATCTGAACAGTTTTTCTACTATATAATTATTTTACACATCCGCTGATTTACTATTACAGAAACTATGCAATTTAAAATAATTGAACATAACTCTTCCACACCTGAGTTTTAGTGTTAGCCACAACTATATAAACTATATGTGTTTAAGGGAATGCCATTCTTCTCTTACTGCTTTGGCAACCAAGACTTAAAAGTCTGGTTAGGCTACTGTTTTGTTTAAATCTATTGCAACACTCATTTTTGTTAGTGTGTGAAATCTTATTAATATTTGTTCTTTGATTCTCCTTGTAACAGAGGAAGGACATCATGGGTCATAAAGCTGAGATAGTAACTCTACAGCTTCTCCTGAGTATGGTGTTTCCTCAGTTTGGTTATTCCTGGATTTGTCAAGGACATATATGTACTTCAAACATCTCCATGTAAGGGTTGCCACTATTATCTTTCCAAAAGAACATGAAACTCATAGAAGTGAAGGAATATGCCAAGAAATAAAGTGCAGGAAGAACACAAAGAAATGAGTTGATTTTGCAGCATTTAGTATTGTAGTTTAAAAGCCATCTGACTCATTTGAAGATAGGTTTGAGAAAAGTGAAAAAATCCTGTCTTCAGTTCCCAACCCCAGACAATTTAGAACCAGAATTTGGTACAAGTGTTGTTCCAGAATGTTGCTAAATAATTTAGAAATGTCTGTAATAATGACAACAACATTAGTAGTAGTAGTAGTGGTAGTAGTAAAACCAACCAGCAGTTAGATCAAGAGCTGGTGCAAAATGTGAACAATGACTATATATAAAAAGTTTTAG
Source organism: Nipponia nippon (assembly GCF_047370975.1). Taxonomy (NCBI): domain Eukaryota; kingdom Metazoa; phylum Chordata; class Aves; order Pelecaniformes; family Threskiornithidae; genus Nipponia; species Nipponia nippon. Next base: position 6,052,383 of record NW_028262402.1, read on the forward strand.
AGACAATTAAAGCTGATATTTGGTCTTGTGGACCTCTTTCTATTTTCAAGAAGCTTAGTTATGTCTAGTGATTTCCACTGACATAGCAATACATTTTGATAACTACTATCTGCAAATCACAACTGTTCAACAATATACATAATAAAAGTTAAATTAATACTAGTGGTTAAAAGCAAGAGCTGCCTATGTCCTTGATTTTTACTTTGTGATAAAGCATGTGCAGTTGACTTGAAAGATTAGTTCTTCAGCTGTTCATAGACATCTGGAGGAGTCTTGTCTTTTGGTTTAGGTAGAGCTGACATACAACTGACTGATACGAAGTGTCAGGAAACTCCCAGAAAATAAGAAGCTTGACTCCTAGCCCTGTCAAAAGTATCATCTGAAATAAGTAGTCTCTAAAGGAGCTTTAAATGACAGTATTTCACACTATTTCCCTCAGTATCTATCAAAGTTCAAGTTGTAATAGTCACCCACTACTTATTGGAATTTCATGATTAAGAGAAAACAACCTATTGGGATAACAATTACAAGATTAGAGAAGCTTTAGGGAGTCCTTGGGGAGGTGCATGTTGAATCTTCTGCATACGTAACTAATTTATGTCTAAATGTTATGAAACGTCTGTGTTAACAGAGTTTATACAGTCAACTGTTTTCATCATAGACCAATACAATTAAAATTTGTTAACAAACCCAAGCAGAAAAAGTTAAGACACACACAAAATCACCCGTACTTCAAAGGACAACTTTCCACAAAACTAAATTAACTTTCCATAGCGTATTTAATCCCTTCACTGGTATTTTATGCTAGGAAAAGAAAGGATTTATATATTCATAAATTCAGCAAACAACTGAGAAACTGCACTGGTGCACACAGGAGTGGCTTACTTCTGCTACTGCTGCTTGGTACTGAGAGTGAATCCACCCCAGGGGGTTCAATCTCTTCATAATTTCTTCATGTACATACTCTGCCTCCCCAACACAAAGAGTCAATACTATACACAGGTTTTTGCACCTCCATCACCTCTGAGTAGATATTAGGTCACACAGGACCTGTTCTCAGTGATTTAAAACTCCTATATCACTCAACGTAACCTGAAAACATCAGCAGAGAGAGTTACACGTGGTAATGAAAAAAAGAATTACTTTAAGGCAGTTAAAGAAGCTCAGGAGATTGCCCAGCTTTTTCCCATTGGCCACAATTGCAGCAAGGCCCAATTTGTCACCGAGTGAGGTATTAACATAAATTAGCAGAGATATCCAGACCAGAAAATACTAAAACTATGGGAGCTGCTCATGTTTTCTGCTTTTTCTCTTTCAGTCATACAGAGTCAAGTCAGTTCCTTCAAAATGAGCAGATTATAACATTGTTTTATTTTCCTGTTTATTTGGAAAGGCTTCTTCTATAGTATATAATCAAGTATGCAAAATAGTACTTATATACATTTTTGTTCTACTGCCTATGTGTTTTAAGTCACTTAGACTTTGCTTTGAGCAGGCATTTGGTATATGTGAATAAATGAACAAAATAATTGAAACCTTTTCTTACGACTGAGTAAAGCAATCCGGGGTTATTCACATAACTAGGTATACTGAGCCACCTCTTTTTAAACAGTAAGAAACAAACATCTGGATTAACTTATTTGAATAAGATTGTCTGTTTATAAATCTAATTGTCCAAATAGTTTCTATTTACTTTAATTCTATTTACTTTTCTTTAAAAGAGATACTTTAATTGCAAAATCAAATTAATTAATAATTTTGTATAACATACCACAACTTGCTAAAACACTTATTGAACATGATTGTGACTGTGTCATGTTTCATGGCATAAAACAATGCTACTGACTCCTCTTTGTCCCAGCTGGGAGCAATGCAGCTCCAATACACCATTAGATTTTTGCACTATGGTAATCCAGGTACATTTTTTGGATATACACAAAGCACAATAGGATACCGTTAGTTCTACTTCCATTAAAAATAAAGGCCATGGTCATAGTAGTACTCAAAATGGGATGACAGCTGTGCTCACATGAAGTGCGTTGGCATGCATAGTATCTATTTGTTGACTGCAGGAATGTTGCTGCGCCAGTTGCTTTTTGAATTACTAAATGACTTATCATGCATGATTATCACCTTTCATGGGACTGAAAGATCTCATTCTGATTTTTCTCTAGGCTTTCAAATGCATAGGTATTGTTTTTCTATACAGCTCTCTCACATCTAAATATACCTACAAGCATCTGAGGATTCTGGCACATATGTTTTAGAGTGATTTGGTATATCTATTAAGTTTGTATGAATTGAAGAGTTGCATCCTCAGTCTTGACTTCAGGAATGCCTATATTGATCTTTCATTAGCTGAGGACCAAGTCTGCTAAATGAGGCGTCAACTTGCCAACCATTTAAGCTTCTCACAGCAGTATAATTTTTGAAATTTCATTTTCAAATGAATCTCTTAGGCAGCAGGCAATACCCATATTTGAGGATAGTATTTTAACAAGAGTAAGCAACAGTGCAAAAATGTATGGTCTTTTAAAACACAGATCTACCAGTGTCAAAAGAGCTATGCAGATTAATATAGTGGAAGCTCTGACTCAACATTTATTTCAGATTAAGCTAATGAATGTGCAAATGCCTCTTGACATACGTAGCCAAGGTCAACTTCTATAAGTGAAATAGTATAAGGAGTTAAATGGGGCAGCAGACAAGGTCTTTGTTTCAGTCATTCACACTGCCAATAATCTCTCCCATGACCTTAAGAAAATCTGCTAAATTTCCTGTGACAATAACTTGTGCAGCAAAATGCTCTGAAATCTGTGAGTGAAAAATTCTATATATAAAGAATTATTTACTTTTATGTTTTAAAAAATGCTAGCAGAATTTCTGTGATATATACACACTCATTCAGTGTACGATCATACTTTCAATAATTTTTTATCACTGAATAAAAACATTTCTACTTAAGACCTGCCTCAAGAAAATTGGTTGTACTTCTAAAAATAAAATAAAAATATAAATATGTTATCTTCTCATCTATAATCTCTTTGTTTCTCTTGTCTTCAGACTGTCATGTCTGCAGCAGACTAGAGCATGTCAAGCCATAGAGCAGTAGACTACTTGGAAAAATAAAAGCTTAATTCACCTATTCAGCTAGCCAAAAGGACCAGACTCTGGTCTCCTCATTCAAGAAAAGATGCCGCAGAAACTATTTTAGTCATGAAGCAGGTCACCATTTGAACCAGAAAAAGTACTGCTACTTGTGATAAAAAATCCTCCTTTTTTTAAGCTGTCATATCAGTGTACAACCATTGACATGAACAGTCTGATCATTAAAATGTGCTGGATTCCTGTAAACTTCCATTTAGGCATAAGGAAAGGAAACTTCTTAAAAAAAGATATCTGTCCATACATATAGCTGAGTACTACCCTAAAGCATGTTGTTGTTGTGGGCAAAATTAGCAACAAACTGTGCTTCAGACTTCTCCGTCTGGTGTGTAATCTAGCTCAGTCTGACAACAGATATGAGAAGGGTCGGTGTTGCAGTTCATGCAGGTATGTCCACATCACAGAACAAGGTTGAGGGCTGCAGAGGCTTGTGCTTGAAGATCTCAGGAAGTTCATGTTCCTATTTTGCAACCAAGATCCTCAAAGAGAAGAAAATATTGTTGTTCCTTAGGTATTTGTAAACAAGCACTGTTTTTTTGCTGGGCACCTCTGAAGAGTTCCATATAAAAATAAATGATATTAAACATAATGCCTGAATTATCTGGACTTACGTTGTTAGAACTTATTTAAATAAACTTCTCCCATTTCCTTAAAATCAGTAAACTATCAAGTGTATCACATAACTTGTGCTTTTTGAAACTTATTTTCCTTAATCCCTTTGAAAGCACATAAATATCCATAACACAGGCATATGTAGGCATAGAAGCAGGTAGACATACACATATACATGACATCACCGATTTTCTCAGTCCTAAATCAATGAAGTGCAGTATTCAAAAAGTGTTGCAAGGAAATAAGTTTTCCCAGCCCACGCATCTTGCAGCTGATTCTATTAGATTAACTCTTCATAGTGATTCAGCAATAACAGCAAAACTTTTTTTAGAAAACACAGACAACTTCACTTTAAAGAGGGTTTCTGGTTACAGGTGGCTATTTATGTTATAAAATCAGACACTCAGGAATTCAGGATACTTATGTATCTGTGTCAAGCATCTGATTAAAGCTATCTCTACCGATAAACAGAAGTAAAATACATTTCTAATCTTAAAAAAAAATTACCTGCCACGAGCAGAGAAGTTACAAGACAGCACAAAAAAAACAGAATTATTTGACTTTTTTTCCATTTAGTATGCTGTGAAAAACCCCTATATTGCATTCGATACCTCTCTCCATAAGGAAATGCTTGACATTATCACTCTGAACATTTTCCAGTGATCAAGGCTTGTACCTTCTGTTCAAAATGACATGACCCACTCAAATCATTTACGTGCAAATCAAATACTCTAGGGTAATAGGAAGGTAACGGAAGGCAAAATTGAGTTGCCAGTAGAGGTGATTCATGGTTTCTTGGAGTGTACAGAATTTAGGTTAAGTCAGAACTTTGTGTTTGAGCCATAATTTGTGTCCTGTGCAAATAGTTACAATCCAAAACCGGGTTAAAATTCAAACCTCAGTTTCCCATAGCTCCAGCTCTCAAACTGTTTAGGACAATAGAAACTTTTAAAAACAGATTGCGTCCTCTTTAAAAGGAGACTTCTTAGTGTTTTTCTGTTTCCTCTGTGTCACTGAGAGGGTGATTAGCAATATCCACTGAGTGGTGACCAGAAGCCTTGTTTTTGAGAATAGAGGGAAGGGGGACAATCCACCTTAGTCTGGACTTCTCGTCCTCCTGTTTTCTCCTCTGCTTCCTGCTATAAGGTCATGTCACTGAACAAAGAGCCAGGAACTGTGGATTTTCTTTTTTTGAGAATGGAGAGGAAGTGGTGAACTCTGTGAATGCAAAAAGTGCCTCATCAGAAGAAAGCCCAAAGTCCAAATTTGGACATAATTTATGATGGAGACAGTCTACAAGATAATTAATGCCATGAGGGATATTTGGAAGGCATTGTCCGTTTTCATTTGAAAAGGCAGAGTTTAATATGCAGTCTGTGATGTGCTATGTAGCTGTTTGGCCTCAGAAGGCCTAACAGGTGTAATGTAAGGCACCTATAACTATATGGTGCAGGTTGTAATTAATCCTGTAAGATATCAGCCCTACATTTATTTCTCAAAAAAACCTCAGCAAACAAAAGGAGGTATAGAAGTGGGAAAGGGGGAAAACTTAATATGCGACTGGATGAGATACAAAGTTGTAATGACTACTTTCAACAGGGGAAGCAATTCATTATATGGCATAATGATATGAGTGAGCATTTCTATAATGGGTAAATCTGGTCATGAATATTTAACATGCAGTGAAACAGCCAAGTGAAAAGCAGATTTTCTTTTGGGTTACAACCAGGGCACAAATGCTTTCTGATTTTCCATTCATAGCACAATTTTGTCTCTTAAGTACAAAGCAGATTTGATCATCTGGCAGTCAACTTCAGTGGCAAAATTAGTTTATCAGTTATCACTTAACCTTCTTACTTGGGGAGTATATGCAAAAATTTAATTTTTAGCTTCTTAACTGAAGTGACAGCTTTAAAACTGGCTGAAAACACCCTAATGGTTCTATTGATTTAGTATATTAACTCTATCCAGAAAGACTGACAATAGTTTTCTTACATGCTGAAGGAATATGGTACTTTGAAGACATTTCCTCTTTGTTTTCTCTAAATGATACAATGTAGATAGCTATACATGATAGGAATTGTTAACATACCTCATTACCATGGTCAGTACATTACTTATTCTCAAATCCTGCTTTTAAGTGGTTTTAAACTTTGATGCATTCTAAAATGGAACTTTCTAAACAGAAATTGGGTCTTCATTTTGTCATGGCTGGAAATTTTGGCCTAAGAGAAGATACAGACATTACTGAAAATGAAACATCTAAGGGGCAAAACACAGTATTTTACTCAAGTTGAAAAGTTATCCCAACCTTTTAAGTGGTTGCAGAACATCTAGAAACAATAGGCATGCATAAACATGATATATGGGGAAAAAGTCAACATGATTTTTATAGAAGGAAGTCATACCTCACAAATATGTTTGAGTACCTTGCAAGACTGTGAAAGGTCAGAGATCACAGGGATCTGTCTGATAGAATATACCTGGATTTTTAGAAAGCTTTCTCAAGGAGAGACCTTGAAAACAGTAAGAAAAAAAAGCTGGTATGGGATTAATCTCACATAGTTTAACCACAGAAAGATAGGTTACTTTGATTACTGTCGTTATTATTACTATTCTGTAGTAATATGTGGCCGTGTATCACAACCAGGAGGCAGGTTTTGCATGTGTCTGTGTGTGTCCCAGTATAATGCCAACTTACTCTAAAAGTCCTGAAAAGGAGACAAACTGTAACATGACAAAGCTTGTAAGTGAAATAACATCTTCAAGACAGGCAAAACAAAAATTGACTGTGAAGACTTGCTGAAGATTCACTGCGCTGAGGGTCTGGCCAGAAAATGAGAGATGAAACTCAGTGTCCTTACATGCAAAGTAAAGCAGAAAGGAGAGAAAAAAACAGGCTAACTCTAAATATACTCTGGTGAGCTGTTGTCATTCTGGGAAAAGCTCCTGGTGTCCTTATGGATAGTTCACTGGAAATACCACCTCAGCACTCAGCAGCAGCAGAAAAGAAAATAAAATCAAAAAAATGAAAACTTTGTTATGGCTCTTTTTAAAGCCAAGCAGCACTGAAAATTAGAAGAGCAGGTATAGTCCTTGCACCCTTTTCCAACTTGCTTACCCTTTGAAAAATGGCATGGAAGAACAAGAAATGATTCAGAGACTCTAAAATAGAGTGAAAAAAGCTGAAAATGGCTTCTGTTGAGGAAGATGAATAATTTAGCCACTAGTAGTCAGTGGCAAGGTGGATGATAGCATTGCTGATGCACACAGAACTGTGGGTTCGGAGCAGGGATATAATTTTGAAGTGGATTTGCCAGTTGTGTCCAGTTACGCAACACCCCCACATTGGTTCATTTTACAGGATGGATTTGGTTTTGTGCAAATTAGATTCCTTTCACAGGAAACTGTACTGTAGAATCCTCTATAGATACAGACTACCTGTTCCAAAACCTGTTCGAGTTAAAAGTATCTGAACCAGGGCTAAGTCCTTATAGCTTCAAACTACCTGTGTAGGGGACACAAGAAGATGACATATAATATGACTGTTGCTAGCAAGATTTTTATTTTTTCTTCTTTTAAACCACCCAAAGACACAAAGAAGTTACCTTCCGCATAAGACATCATTTAAACTAGTTATATTTTTAGTCATAGGATATTGTGGATGGGACCAGAGACTAATAGGCAAATTAATGCTCAGGTCCATAAAGTAGTGGTAAACAGAAAGATGGAGATACAGTTTTTGCCTCAAAGTGCATCAGTATGCCAAGTTTCTCATGGCTGAGAGAGTATCACATCGATTTGCCTTGTACTTGCACTTTTCCTAAGGCTTTGCAACTGACTGCTGTCAGAAACAGAATGGTGGAGCAGAGAAACTTCTTTCTTGCTTTATATGATTCTTCATATGTTTAAAAAATTTAAGTTTTTTTGGAACTCATATTTTGTTTTCTTTGCAATAATGAACTAAAATCCAACAAAGTACTTGATATTTGTTTAAAAAAAGTTAAAATAAATCTTAATACAGTAGAGTTCCAGTCTTTTATGATAGTTACAAGGCAAAGAAAGCAAGGATGTTTACTGAAAATGTGTATTCCAGAGAACACTATGCACCAGGACTAGGAAGATGTAACCCATCTGTCTTTGGCTATTAATGACTTTCCTTCACAACTGAAACCTATGCAGCTGGGAGAAGAACCAGCTGCTGAAACAGAAAGAAATATAATAGGAAATGTACAGGAAAGCTGATGGAACTGAAAGGCCACTCTCAAATCACATATGAGGAAGCCCATCTGTTCAGCACAGGTGCCTACAAGAATGTTAAAAACAGCAAAGGAATCCCCAAAACAGAAATGGTGCATTCAGTTCTGTTTCGCTGTCAGAATAAGCCTTCCTCGTTACATAGGCTATAAATGCCATCTCAAAACTTCTGTTTGAAGGCACAAACATTTCTCATAGTCTCTGCTTTGTATACAGAATCACTGGATCATGCAGGTTTGAGGGGGCCTCAGGATGCCTCGAGTGTGATCCCCTGCTCCAAGCAGGGTAGACACCAAACTCAGATGGGGAGGCACAGGGCTTTGTCCCAAGCAGGCATGAAAATCTCCAAAGATGGGGAGTCCAAAGTCACTCTGGACAACCTGCTCCACCTCTTAGTTATCTTCAGGGTGACATGTTGATTACAATACGTGTAGTCTGAACGTCTCCTGTTCCAGCTGCAGTCTCATCCTCCCGTCCATCCCAGTCCCCTTGATTCCCTCCCTGTAGACAACAGGGTGCTGTTAGGTGTCCCGAAGCTGTCCCTGTTCCCAGCTGAACCAGCCCCAGCCCCGCAGACTTGGTGTCACCTGAAACACTGATAGAATGCATTTGATCACCTTCCCAGGTCTCCAATAAAAACACTAAACAGGACAGGTCGCAGGAGAGACCCCTGAGGACTTTGTTTTCTGAGCATAGAAAATTACTGTGTTTGTGCTTGAAGGATAGTACCATATAGGGAGTAAAAAAAGTTTTTTAAGTATCTGTAAGGGCTACATATATGTAAACACAGATAAAACTGATGGCCTGATCCTAGAATGGAAGGCTAAACTCCATGCAGGTACCTGAAAGGCATCATATGATTTTGTACTTCAAAATCTCTTTAAAACAGTGCAGAGTACAACCTTAGTTCATGTCTTGTCATTTTTTATATTTTTATTTTCTGTCACTCCCATTCCACACACACAATGTTACCGAGGAGCTAGGCTCCAAACCTAATCAGTTTCTTATATTTGCAGTCAGTTACTGCTCTGTATGAATTCAGGAAAAAAGTACAGATAGAGAAACATTTACTTGGGAAAATTTTGCTGCTGTCTTCAGCAGAGAAGGTCTTCAAACCTTTTGTTTGATGAAATGTGGCTTTTCTGAATCTGTTTAGTTTTGGATGTTTTCTTCGCTATGAGAAAAAGGAAGAAAAAAAAGGTCAAAATAAGCAAACTGAAGTACTTAAGTACTGAAAGTTATTTTTATATATGGAGCACATGCATAAAAATCTGATAGGATCTTGCATATTTAGATGTAGGATTGCTCAGTCTTTGAACAGTTCAGTCAACAGTTTTTACAAGAACATGTTAGACAAAAAGCAGTGTTGTGCTATTTGCCCATGCTAAGTGGCTTTTGCTCTCACATCCACAGCAATTCAGAAGCTTATACTGAAAATATAGTGAACTACATGAGGCCACTGAGAAGTGCCACAGCAGAGTTTTCTCTTGCTAACAAATACCCGTGAAGATTTGTTTTATGACCCCAGAGAAATCCAATTTTAGTATCTAATGCTGTCACTATATTTATATGGCATTTTTAATTGGTATGGTTTTGTTCAGTCTCTTCTCCAGCTAAGAATTAGGTTCTTCTAACTTAACTAAGCATTGAAAAAATTACGTCAACCAAATTGTGCTGCTCAATTCATAATCAAATTCTGAGAGTACAGTTTGTGTGGGTGTGTTGCTATTGATTAAACTCTACAAATTTAAGGGAGTCATTTAAAAAAAATCCAATCTTAACTTTTTTGAGATTACAGATGCATGTATTATCACAGTGATGTGGTTCTGTAGAATAATAAAACCCTCATGATTTTATATAAAACTTAAAAATATTGAGGTAGATTTTTTTTGGTGTGTTTTTATACAGTGACAGAAAATGTCATATTATCCACAGGGTTGAGTTTGTTATGTTGTAAATGTGCATTTCACTCTCTGGTGACGCCCTAAAATTATTGTGCTAAATTTTCAGTGACTTGACATTTAGCTAAATATGCAAACTATCTAATCAATTTTTTTCCATTAATTTTTGTTGCTATGTCGTCTTCTTCTTCTTTCTACACTTCTCATTCCTTCTCTGCTCTTCAGCACTCCAGAAAGAAAAACCAGGCAACTATTCAGTTTCTGTGTTAAGTTTGCCCTTAAACAAAATGCAGAACCTCTACATAGATCTGTCATATCAGAAGACAGAGCAGTTCAACGACTTTTTTCAAAGAATAATAGGACATTTTTTGTTACCATGTGACTCCATATTCCTCTAAGATGCATGTATATTACTTTGGAAGAAATGAAATTACTTCTCACCTTGACTTCAGTGATTACCACCACTTTTGAAACAGAAGTCATTAACCTCCCATTGTTTCTTTCTCCCTGACTGTAATGTCAGGCTTAAAATATTCTTTGCCATGATAAAGCACTTTGCATCTGAAAACAGCACAATGGAAAAATATTTGCTTCAGCAAACAAGAGAAAAAGTACCTTGCTAAATTCTTTTAGAGGAAAGGGTCAGCAAAAATATAAAGACAATAGGAGAAAAAAACTCTTAGACATGCACTGTACAGTATGAATATGTCACACAGCCTTAGGCATCATATAGCTGCCTCTATCTAGTTTATATGCTTAACTTTCTAGACAACACATCAAATGCTCTCACAGACATTCACATCCTCCCAGCTGTGGTTATATCAAAGAATTTAAGAGTGTAGCTATGAGTTTTTAAGTACTTCTTTCTTTGTAAAATTAAAAAGAAAGTCTGTGGCATGTGGCAATAACCACTGATATATATTAGTTCAGTATAACATTAATAGTAAGAGCAAAAAATTTGTTAAGAAAACATATCTGAGGAGAGGTATCAGTAAATGCAAGTTTGCTAAACTTTTTCTCATGAACCTATCAGACTGGGTTTGGCCACTCACCTGATATGTGGAAGACCATTTTCTATCTCGAGTTAATTCTCCCTTTCTCTCTTTCACATGCAACATCATTATTCAGATGAATTTGGTAGAATTAAAAAAAAAAAAAAAAAAAACAAAGAGAGAGAAAGATAATTGGCTGTAACTCTGTGATTAAGCTGTTTTAGTCACTCAGAGAAGACAGTGTTGTCAGTTTCCCACAAAGCAGAAGAGTTTCTAACGATTGCACAGGTAGCTTTTCTGGAGTGGATTCAATCCTCTCTCACCTCCTTCCTCTCCCCAAAATGTGCTTTGAAAAGACTTGCCAAAACATCAGCATTTCACAAAATGTAAGTCACACCACCAGGGAAATCAAGTACCCAGACAGGAAGACTGCCTGTAGTAAAATCCATCTAAGTGTCTATTAACTTTTGGTGGTACATTTTTCAGTTTAAACAGTATTTTAATGTAAGTAGCTCTTAAAAAAATGTAATTCCTAACTTTTTTAGTCTTATTTTTCTCTTTTGGATAAATTAATGCCCTTCCTACCAGCTTTCCACCTGAAAGGATTTTACCTTTAGAGTTGCACAACAGTCCCCTGTCACTGGCATTCAGTGGGTGTTCATACTCCTCTGCTGAAATGAGCTGCATGTCCATCTTCTTCTGTCATGACATTCAAAATCAAAGCATCACTCCACTGTAGGTGTTATTGTACAGGTTAGCAAGGAAATTCTTTAGATGCATCTATTTTTGGCAGGCCTTCAGTTAACAGACTAGACATGCTTACAGCTTAACACTAAACTCCTATTTGACTCCCTCTGTTACCCCTGGGATTTCTATTAGAGTTTCAGTGAACAAATAAATTATTATTTATGTGTCATGAACTGATTCACATAGTATGTAGGTTCTTCTGGTTTATCAACATCCACAAGACCAAATGCTACATGAATGCAATATTTAAAAATATATTTCAAAAGGCTGCAGAATCTCTTTTTTCCTGGGCACAGAGGTAGGGAAAAAGAGAAATAAGATATAACTGATACATAAAAATCAACCTTATACTTTTGTTATATAAAACTCCAAGGTTAAATTATACTCCTTCAGGAACAGAACATTAAACTGTGTTTTATATTCTATTTGGGATATTTTTACTTACACCTTTACTTAAGGGTCAAAATGAAGGAACCACATCTTTTGTTTCCAGTCTTTTTCCATGCATGCATCTCAGAGAGTACATAAAGTGCTATTAGGAATAATTAGCTCCCACTTATCACCATTTATATTTCCACTTGTTCTGCTTGTAAAACTCTGAAGATTCTCTCTTGCTTAATTAGCAAGGACTGTTTTTCCCTTCTTTCCTGTTTCCACTGGGTCACTGCATGAGAGAGCACTGTCTACACTGAGAAATTAATTCTCAAGCTAATAACTTTGCAGGTGAGGTTGGACCTGCTCTTTGGGAAACTCAGTTACCAAGTACCTATTTGTTCCAAGAAGTGGCTAGGATATACCTGTCATCCTGTTTGCTTAAACAGTGTTGTCACAAGTCCAGCCACATTCATTTTCTTTAAGTTTTAGATATACAGCACCTCCATATGCTTAAGAAGTCCAGCCAAAGCTGCATTTTCAATATCTTCAGTGAAACACATTGAAGAAAACATTAGAAGACATTATTTAAGGAACTGCAGAGTGGCTAGGTGTCTGTATAAAAGGAGAGAGCATAAAATTAATACTGAAAAGTGCAATGAGAAGAGTGGAGCAGAGTCACTAGCAGAGCTCCTCAGGGCCTGCTTTGGAACAAGCCTTGCTTAATTTCATTCATAACCTTTTGGTAAAAGATACACATGCTGATTAAATTTTCTGATGACACAAAGTATCCTCAATACAGAAAAGGATCAGGGTGATACTGAAATACAGACACAGAAATAATTGAATTGCCTTGAGGATGGGACTATGAGTGCCTTGAGGATGGGTATGGGAATAAGACAGAATTAAATATGTTCTACAAAATACAGAACATACTCTCAGCAATTTGTAAGAAAACTTACTATAATAAACTCTGAGTTTAACAAACATGAATATTTGAAAAGGCCTTTGGTGTCATAACATCACAAGATGAGCAAGTCAACAACATGATGTACCTAAAAAATAGGCAAATGCAGAATTTATTAGTTAATTCCCACAGAGAGGGGGAATTATTGAATGCTATTGTCCAAAATCTTGCTAAGATCGCATGTTGAATACTATTCACAGTTCTAAAGACGCGTTTTTGAAAAAGCCGATCTGGAATGTGAACAGATGGGAAAAAAGAAGTTAATTAGAAATTACACAAAACTTAATTTGAAAGGAAAGTAGGAAAGAGATCCACGCTTTCCAAGACAACAGAAACAGAGCTGTAAGGATGTAACTTTTCTACAAATAAAAGGCGGTGAGTGACAAGGAGACTAAAGTACAGAGAGAGAAAAGCTTTTTAAAAAGAAACACTCATGCCAGCACAGAAAGAGATAAATGGGCAAAGAATACACATAGGCTGGAAGCAGAAAAAATTCCAGCAGCTACAAGGCTGTTAACCATCAGCATGAAGTCACAGAATCATAGAATCACAGAATCACAGAACAGTTGAGGTTGGAAGGGACCTCTGGAGGTCATTTGGTCTAATCCTCCTCCTCATGCATGGCCACCTAGAGCTGGTGGCCCAGGACTGTGTCCAGATGGCTTTTGAATATCTACAAGGACAGAGACTCCACAACTTCTCTGAACAACCCATGCCAATACTCAGTCACCTTCACAGTGAAATAGTGTTTCCTGTTGTTCAGGAGGAACCTCCTGTATTTCAATTTGTGACCATTGCCTCTTGTGCTGTCACTGGACACCACTGCAAACAACCTGGTTGCTGCTTCTTTGAACCCTACCTTCAGGTATTTGTATACATTAATAAGATTCTCCCCAAGCCTGCTCTCCTCCAGGCTGAATCCTGGAGTTCTCTCAGCCTTTCTTCATATGAGAGATGCTCTATTCTCACCATCATCATCATGGCCCTTCACTGGACTCTGTCTAGTACGTCTATGTCTTTTTTGTACTGGGGAGCTCAGAACTGGACAAAGTACTCCAGAGGTGGCCTCACCAGCTCTGACTAGCTAGAGGGGGAGGACCATCTCCCTCAACCTGCTGCCAACACCCCTCTTAATGCTTCCCAGGATACCCTTAGCTGTCTTTACAGCAAGGCAAACATTGCTGGCTCATGTTCAATTTGGTGTCCACCAGGACCCCCAGGTCCTTTTTTGCAAAGCTGCTTTCCAGCTGGACAACCTCTGGCATATACTGATGTCTGGGGTTGTTCCTCCCCAGGTGCAAGACTTTACACTTGCCGTTGTTCAACTTCACGAGGTTCCTGGTAGCACATTTCTCCAGCCTGTCTACATCCCTCTGGTTGGCAGCACAGTCCTCTGGCTTATCAGCCATTCCGCCAAGTCTTGTGTCATCTACAAACTTGCTCAAGGTACACTCTGTCCCATTACAAAGATGATTAATGAAGACGTTGAACAGGACTAGACCCGGTATTGGCCCTGGGGTACACTGCTAGTTACTGGCCTCCAACTAGACATTGTGCCACTAGTCACCACCACCTAGGCCTGGCCATTCATCCAGTTTTCAGTCCACCTCACTGTCTGTTCATCCAGCTCATACATCAACAGCTTCTCTGGGGGGATCTTATGGGAGACAGTGTCAAAGGCCTTACTGAAGTCCAGGTAGGCAATATCCACAGCTTTCCCCTCATCTACCAGGCCAGTCATTTCATGGTAAAAGTTTATCAAGTTGGTCAAGCATGACTTCCCCTTGATGAAGCCGTGCTGACTACTACTGATGATTTTCCTGTTGTGCCTGGAAGTGGTTTCCAGGATTAGCTGCTCCATCACTTTCCCAGGCATCAAGGTGAGGCTGACAGGCCTTTAGTTCCCTGGATCCAGCTTCTTGCCCTTCTTGAAGACAGGAGTGACATTTGCTTTCTTCCAGTGTCATGGTTTAAGCCCAGCTAGCAACTAAGCACCACGCAGCTGCTCACTCACTCCCCCACCAGTGGGACGGGGGAGAGAATCATAAGGGTAAAAGGGGAAAACTTGTGGGTTGAGATAAGAACAGTTTAATAACTGAAGTAAAATAAAGATAGAACAGTAGTAATAGTAATAATAACAATAATAATAAAAAGATACAGTAATAATACAATAGTAATACAAAGCAAGTGAAACACTGTAGAATTGCTCACTACCCGCCAACCGATGCCCAGCACGTCCCTAAGCAGCTCCTTGCTCCACATTTTCCCCTGGTCTCTGGGACCTGTGATTTCTGAAAGCCAGTGTTGCTAGTAATACTGAGGCAAAGAAGATATTCAGCCTTCTCCATGCCTGTGTAACCAGGTCCCCTCTCTCATTCAGCAAGGGTTCCACATTTTCCCTAGCCTTTCTTTTGTTGTCTATGTACTTGTAGATGCCATTCTTGTTGTCTTTGACATCTTTGGCCAGATTCAACTCCAGCTGGGCTTTTGTTTTTATAATTTCATCCCTTGATGCTCAGGCAATGTCTCTGTGTTCCTCCCAGGTTACCCGTCCTTTCTTACACCCTCTGGATGCTTCCTTTTTGTGTTTGAGTTTGACCAGGAGTTCCTTGTTCATCCACACAAACCTCCTGGCATTTTTGCCTGACTTCCTGTTCACTGGGATGGACTGCCTGGAAAAGGTGAGCCTTGAATATTAACCAGCTTTCTTGGGCCCCTCTTCCCTCCAGGGCCTTATCCCATGGGACTCTTCTAAGCAGATCTCTGAAGAGGCCAAAGTCTGCTCCCCTGAAGTCCAGAGTTCTGAACGGGTGTATTTACCTTCATCCCTCCCCTCAGGATCCTGACCATCTGACGGTCACTGCAACCAAGGCTGCTTTTAATCTTCACATTCCCAATGGGTGCCTCCTTTTTGGTGAGTATGAAGTCCTGCAGAGCACGTCTCCTCATTGGCTCCTCTACCACTTGGGTCAGGAGGTTGTCATCAATGCATTCGAGGAACCTCCTGGATTGCTTATGTCATGCTGTGTTGTCCCTCCAGCTGGTACTGGGGTGGTTGAAGACCCGCATGAGGATCAGAGACTGTAGATGTGAGGCTGCTCTTACCTGTAGAGGGCCTTATCCACTTGTTCTTTCTGGTCAGGTGACCTGTAGCAGACACCCACTGTAATGTTACCTATACCTGTCATCTCTTTAATCTTAACCCATAAGCGCTCAGTTGGCTTCTCATCCGTCCCCAGGCAGAGCTCCATGCACTCCAGCTGCTCTCACATAAAGTGAAACTCCCACTCCTCGTCTTCCCAGCCTGTCCTTCCTGAAAAGCCTGTATCCCTTCATTGCAACACTCCAGTCATATGAGCCATCCCACCATGTTTGCTTGATCTCAACTTGATAGTAGCTCTACACATACACAGCTCTCTAACTCATCATACTGTATGCTTTAGTACACAGACACTTTACACAGGCACACTGGGCTGTTGACTTTCTAGAAAGAGTTTTGGAGATTTCTCCATAACGATGCCTTGAAGGCACTCCCTTGCATACATTCAACCTGATGTAAAACTTGGGTGCAGTGAAAGTGGAAAGGTGACTGCTCTCCAAACATAGCCAAACTCTGCTGTAGAGGACTCCAGAGCAAGGTGATTGTGTTAGCAAGGTTCTGAATCTCATAACCCACCCACAAGTCCCCACTGACCTTCAGTTTTCATGCTCTTCCTGAAGAGGCAGCTTGACAAAGAAGTATTAGACGGGTAAGCTAGGCTTTGGCTATACTTATTGTACTCAGCAGGTATGTATAAGAAGCGTCCTCTGTAGCCTCCATACCAGTGGTTATTGAACTCTCTAGTAAAAAATATTTCTGGCAATAAAATAAGCAAGACAATGGGAGCAGTTGTGTATAGCCCCTATGAAGATTTGGTTGCATGAAAAACAATTTCAACTGTGAACATCCCATTCATGACAATGCTATTCAGTTCAGCAAGCCTGTTGTCCTGAGTACAGCTGCAAGTATTTTTATACTATTTATTCTTATTCCTGTGTCATTTTATATATATGCAACATACACACAGTATTTAGACACTGTCATCAAATTTTCTAGCCACTTGAAAATGAAATGTACGTTAGGACAGTGTTTACACCAAACAGACAGAATTTACCTGCTTTTTACAAAGATTACAGAGTTGTGACCAGCACTTGGTCAAACCCTGACATGTTCTTCCAAAGTAGGCACAAAATAATAATTTTTAAGAAATATGTTTTTTAATAAACATCAAATAATTCCAATTTCAAAAAGCATACAATTACCAGCTTTTATTCTTAATATGAAAAGCAGAAATATTTATTAAGGAACAGAATACGTTAATTTCCAAAGATAAGTCATTTAAATGAACACATTTCTGACTAGCTATCACAACAAAAGTTTCATTGTTTGTTAGGTCAAACTTTAGTACAAGCCATAAGTTATACTGTCAGAATTTAGTGAGCTTCCTTGTTTTTCTTTGTCAGCATTTCAGACCTAAATTTCATGCAAAAGCACTATAAGAATTATTCTTGAAATTGGGCTTTGTTTGCAACTATGGTACTGGCCTTCTACATCAGAAAGTCTACTCATACAACTTGCAATGCAAACTATAACAGGCCAATTATCCTTTTACACTCTGTTTTACAGATGGTAGCACCTGTTTGTTGAAGAATTTTAAAATCTCTATTGACAGCACAGTGAGGTATAGGAAATGGACAGCAAGTGACTGGTATTAATTGCCACAAAATTAAATAGAATGGTCTGATTAATCATTCAAACTTGTCTAAATATCTAAACTATGGTACAGTAGTGTGGAGCCAATGGTAATAAAAATAATAATACAAACTTTTTGAAAGGATGTAGTTTACAGAAAACAGATTGTTAAAAATGAAGATTTCTAGTTTACCATCCAATTTTAAAGTTATCTTTTTAATCATTAAATTTCATAAAATTGTTCTCTGAGTTGTTTCAGATAACTTAGAGGAATCAAAAGAAACCTTGAGATGCACACACAGAATTTCAGTATTTGGATTTCATATCTTGAAACAATCTCCCACATTCTATCTTTCAAATGTAAATATGTCCCCAATGCATATGCCAAGCCCTACAGTCACATACAAATAGCATGCAGGTATCTGTGTATAAGAAAACAAGTACATTCCAAGGGGAGTAACTGTGAGCATAAATGGACTTACAATGGCAGTACGTATATAATAGATACACAAATGCTTCCTGAATATGTTGTGATATTTTGTCCTTTGTAGTGTCATGCTAATGTACAAAGTAATTGGGAAGGAGAAACTTTCTGAGTCATGGCATTAAAAAAATTATTTTCCAATAGTTTCATATTACAGAGTAAGAATGATATTAACAGTACTACTGTGAAAAGCCAATTCACAAAAATCCTGATCCTGCAAAACTGCTCAGTCAGTAGGTCTCCTTGAGATTATTGTTTATGCATAGCTAAGTATAGCTGCTTCACATTTTCAAGCCATACTTTTAAACTGCTCACTAGTGAACAGAAATTACTGGATTAGCTCACCCCACATGCTCAGAACAAGTCTGCTTCCACTGGAAATGAATAGACAGCTCTCTAGAAAAGAAAAGCTATCTAGTTTCAATGCATACATACATAAGAATCTCTTTTCTCTGATTTCTGGTCACAACAGCCATCTGGGAACTATGCATGCACACATGAAGGAAAATAAACTAGTGTAGGTAAATTTGGCTGTGAGATCAAGTGAGATATTCTTTTGCAAAGTCACTCTATACTCCAAAGCTCATGGCAGATAAGAAATTTCTGCTGTTTCTTTGTTCTACTTGGTAATGCTTTGCAATACACATTTGTCACTTCTTTCTTATAATGCTGAAGAACTTCACAATCACATATATCTTTAATCACACAATATATAAATTAAAAGCAAGGGAATTCAACAAATATTACAGATTCTGAACTGACACTCAGAGAGAAATGAACTCATTTATCCAAAATTCAGTATAAAACCTGTGACAAAATCAGTGCCTTTGGTTCCCAAATGTTTTCCATCCACATCTACAAATTCTTTCAAGAGCTCCCTAAATTCTAGACTGATTGTGCTTCTCTTTAGCCATTAACATTTAAAAGCCTTAAAATCAGTCTCTTAAACCTGAGTACTCAAAGTAAGCAAAATAATTTGCTCTAAGAAGCAGTACTATTACACCTACTGGGAACTTTTGAGCTGTTTTTTCTCCTCATCACATTAGGTCTTTTTTGCCAAGACTTCACATCAGTTCTGTTAAACTCAGCATGAAAAGATCTTCTGGCTGGTAAGGAGACGAGAAAAGCCTGTATTCTAGTGACTGGGTCACAGGTACGCTTGTGCTGCCTGGGTTGAGCTAAAAACTCAAATCTACATCAGTGCAGTAAAGACAAAGTTATCAACGGAGGCAGAGTACATTTCTCCCTCTTATGTTTCTAATAGAAATTCAAAACATACGTTGGTCCTATTCTCACGTGCCACAAAAAACCCCAGAATATTAAGGTCTCAAAAACTTCAAAATGAAGTATTGTAAAACATATTATACCTTGAGTTTCTCCTATTATTAAGAAGATAATTCAACAAGACTAACCAAAAGCCCTACTAAAGAGTAAGTTCTTGAAAAAAAGATTGTATGCATATTGATTTCATGCATTATCTTTTGAGATAATATAAAAAATGGAAGAAACTGTTTTGCCTTTTAATCTATCTGTCAGGAGGCACTCAAACACTAAATATGAGGTGGTCTTCAAGCATGTCTGCCACAGCATGATTTACCATAGGTAAATAAGTTTTGATATAACCTGATTAGAAGACAGAAAGCCAAAACCATGAATCAATTATAACTTATTATGCAAACATTGCAAAAATACACACAAAAAAGAAACTAATGTGAAAAGACTTTTGGTCATACCCAATAATTAGCATATTTTAGCAATAGCACCATGTGTTCGTCAGACACATAAAGAGAAATCTTGATTTATAGGGAAACATATTTACTCTATAATAAGGCATGGGAGGAATAGGACCCAAAGCTCAAAACCAACAGTATGCTGTCTGAAACTATTGACTACATCTGAGAATTTAATTGACTTCATATAGAAATCTCAATTGACCAAAACCCTGAACACCAGAATGTCAACACTGGAAAATCTTACACAGCAAATCTTACAGGAAAACTGCCAAAGCACATCAGTCAAAGCCTGCCAGGGGTTCTTCTCTGTCATTAAAGCCTATTGTGAGGGCAGTGGACCACACAAAGAGCTGCATTTTGAGCTATATGACATGTCCTCTTTACCTGAAAATGATAACTTTATTCTTTTAGCAGATACATTTTCATGGAAAAAAGTGAAAAATGGATAAACTCCCAACCCTCACAATAAAATGTATGTTTTTGTACAGAAGGAAACAATCACGGTATAAGTAGGCACACTGTGGTAGAGAAAAAGTAGAACACAAAAACTGTTACGTGTCTGTTTAAAAAAATATAATAACATTACTTTCCTATGAAAGAAAGTCAAATGACATCCTGTCTGACCCTTTGAAAGAGGTGTGCACTAGATTTCTCTTTGCTTTCCAGAAAAAACACTGCTAAATATACCGAGAAGGTGCTGAAGCACATTCTGCAATGACTATGGCATACTCTGAGATCTATCATTATAACCTTTTCCATAATATTTTGCACCCTGAGCACAGATTGACTGCAGTGTTAAATTCACACAGGAGGAAAGTTAACTTATGGTAAAAGAGCTTCTGGAAAAAAAAAAAAAAGGACTTTCTTTTTTTGTAAATATTCATGAAGACATTTGCATACAGAAAGAAAAACATGCACCAAAAGAAAAGATCGTGGACAGTTTTCTATCACTGATTAACTTATTACAGGAACTAAGAATACTCGTATGAACATGTCAGCCTATGAAGGTGAAGGGAACATTGAGAAAAGCTGAATATAGTGAGGAAAGGTTTCACAACTATGTTTTAAAAAATGTGAACACAGACATAAGCACACATAAGCAAAATTTCAAACCACAAATGCTTCAACGTGTCAGTCAATTCCCCTCTGAATTAAAAAAACAGAGGATCGTTAATCATGCCAACAAACTTTTTAAGTGGTTAGAAAAAAAAATTTCTTAATTATTTCTTTGATGAGATAGCATTGTGAAACATACCATAGTCTTTAAGGGGTTTTTTTTGGTGTTTTTTTGTAGGGTACCCTCAGGCAGAAAAGGAGGATGGGAAATATATTAAAACATAAATACAAAAAAATAGGAGCTATTTATTCTGCATGGAAAAATCAAGGTAAATTTCCACTGAATTCCTACCACCAGCCCCAGGACTTCTGTACATACATGTATGGCAATCCAGTTTATTTACCTTTGCTCTACATGTGCATTTTGTTTCTTCCATTTATATTCAATATTTTTTAAATGTAGACCTCAGTTTTTGACATTTCTCATTTGATAACAGCAGTGGTGAACCACCAACTGCATGATATTCAGCAATTGAAATCCCATTATTTCATTTTAACATGCCTGTTTTGAAGAAATGACAGAGAGATTAAAAAGAGGACCAATCTTGATCTCTTGGCTAGAAATAAATAACACTTTTTGTGTTATAATGTCTCATACAGATACTTGTCAAACTGACTTGTCTGCTTTTGCAATGACTGCCAATTTCTCTGCATTTTACTAACACCAGTTTACTTAATGTATGAATATGGTCCTAGAATGAAAATAGAATATAATAATATGTATACAGACATGCATATATATAGATATAGATGCTATAGTTATGTGTATATGTATACACGCATATATAGCTGAGACAGATTATGTAGATGAGAGAGATGATATAGATGATATATAGATATAGATGATATATAGATATAGATATAGATATAGATGATATAGATATAGATATAGATATATAGATATAGGTGATATAGATAGATATAGATTAGATACAGATACAGATGATACAGATACAGACATAGGTAGATACAATTAGAGATGAGGTTAGGTTAGGGAAGAGAGAGAGACAGGGATATAGGTACAGATGCAGATACAGGTACAGATGCAGATACAGAAATTCTGTACCTTCCTTAGAACAAAGATAATTAAAATATTCTAGGAAAACCTTATAAGGAATCATGAGGTTAAATGATGTCTCTGAGTTTGCCTGAGGTTGGGGGAGGTTGGTAACAACGCTGTGAGGAAGCTGCAACGATCACAGCCTGTAATCTTTCATCATGTAGTGCAGCAGTGGAGGTGTCACTGCTGATACTTTTCTGTGATGGATTTACTAGAAGCCAAGTCCCTTAAGCCAAAATGCCTAAAAAAAAAAAAAGGACATGAAAGGAGCATATTATGAGTTTTCACAATTCTAAGAGGATATTGGGTGCATTTAGTCAAATGGAGTAAAAGATTCTCATTCCTCTGTACTGGGTGAGAAAATACACTGATAATATAATTTCTCTGTTTTAGAGGCACTGCTGTTGATTTTAAAAGTACATTCTTCATTTGAATTTAATGTTTTCCCAGCTTGCTTCATCTCAGGTTGCAATAATATTTTGCCCTCAGAAAAAGTATTTCTTCTCCAGCTAAGTGTTTGTCTTCTTGCTCCACCAGCAAAAAAGTAATGTACGTGCAGTGTAAAGAAACAAAGCAGTGCATTAGAGCCACACAATTGCAAAGGAACTCTTTTCCTTCAGGCAAGACATCTAGCGATGTAGTAATGCATACTTGTCTTGTGAGCCAAAAGAAGAGAATAAACATTTCATCACATATTATCTGCTTCATTTAATCCACAGTGGCTTTAATAGATAATATTCTGAACACAGTGTGCTTGAATGAGCGTGGCATTTATTGTCCTAGAGCACTTACTTGGACAGGCTGGAAGCTATATGAAGGCAATTAACATTTATCATAAATCAAACAAGGCTTTTATGGCAACCAGAAAAGCACTGCTGGAAATGTCATTTTTCAGACCACCACAAGGAGATGAAGAACTGGAAAAACCTTTTCTTTTTCTTTTTTTTTTTTTTTTTTAAATTAGTGAACCTTTCAGGCAGATAAAAAATCAATTGATTACTTCCAAAACCTTTGACAATTCAAAGTGACACAACATCACACACATACAGAATAATAACTACCACAAAAATATAACCAAGGCCATAATTGTTTGATTCTATTCAGAATACTGCAGATGTTGCCTATGTGTTTATTAATAAGTGTTCTTTAAGGTACATGCTACACACACTGACTTATGCAACTTGTAGTACACAGAGTAACCTGCTGAGATCATAGATTTAAAGTATTTGGCATGTGTATTGCCATTTTGGCCAGTAACAAGCTTGAGAAAATGGAGGATAAATGTGGCAGAGAGCACTGGAGAAAGGAGGGAGGTTGAGTCTGTGGTTCAAAACCAATATGAGAAATTCCAGCAGCAAAATCTTTTTTGATTTAGGTGGGTTCAGAAATTCACATTGTCTAGCTAGACTGAGCATCCCAGACCAAGCAACCCATCACACAGTGATGTTTTGATACAACTAATAACCAAATTGAAAACTATTTTCCTGAAATTTATTCCAGCATCTTATGTGTGAAGTTTTTCATCTAGGCCTTTCACAATATAAGTGTATTACATGGATAGCATGTGTGTACACAGTCACATGCACACATCATCCACAATTTATCACATATCTAGTTGGCATCACCTGGAACACAAATTTAATGAAGAACAAAGCAAAGCAGAAATGAGACTCAAGAGTTAATTTGACACAAAATTAGGCATGGAGGTGGATGCTGCCATGATGTGAAAAATAATACTGGTCTGTATTGCCAATTACAAACATCTGCATTAGGACATACTCTGGTTTATGCCATTGGTAAAACTGGGCCAACATTAGATGCTTCTGCTCTGTAACAGCTCCAGGATAAAATCAGATATGCTACCTGACCCACCACCAGAACTTACACAACTGGAAGAAGAGTCTGGGTTCACAGAAATTTGGAAAATCAGGTGGATGTTGAAAATTCACAGCCAGGAACCTAAGAATTTAACTCTGGGGCCTCTTTTGCTTCCTTGTCACAGCACTGACAATTTCTTCTCTATTTCTTGACCTTTCATCATGTGAAGCTCTGCTATCATAATATCTGATCCTTACTAAACCTTCAGGAAAGTGATTTTTTTTTTCTCCAGTGTAAAATTTTCTCTTGAATAGTGTCTTTCTCTACTCTGCTGGCATTGTCAACCTAATGACTAACATGCAGCATAAGATATCTCTCTTTCAGAATATGTCTTTCAGGTTCCTTTTGTACTCTCTGTAGCTGCAGTGAACAGAGCAACCTTATCTCAATGTCAGCATATTTAGGAATGGAAAATGTATTTGCTTCAAATGTAACTGTGATATATATCTGTATTTAAATTATACTGAACTGTAGAAAAGATATGAACTGTTTCCAAAAAAACTCCAAAAGTTGCTGAACAGATTTCTGATAACCTCAGCAACAGTCTGATTTCAAAATTAGAAAGGAAAAAGTGGAGGAATCTGAAGAAAAGAATCCACCCAATTAATAAACATTAATTAATACGCGATAGGTACCTTAAAACATTTCAAATACTTTTAAGACTAAAAGCTAACTAACTTGTATTTCAACAGGAGAAAAAAAAATATACTTTTAGCTTTATTCTTTAATAATTTAAGTCATTGGTGTGATGGACCTGTAAAGTAAAAGACTGTTGATGAGATAATTAGCATGCAAATGAATCAGAGGAGGCTCTGCGGAGAATCAATGATGTTGTAGCATATATCCTATCAGTTTTGTTGATTGCATTGCCTATCAATGTAATTTACTAATTCCATATTCATTTGAAATTATGTGGTATTTGTATATTTTTACAACAACTTAGATTTCAAGTTTATGTCAAGTATTTTTAAGTGTCAGTTTCCAAAGGAGTATGAACTTTCCTACTTCTAAACTTTTTTGATATTTGATCAGCAAATGAAAGGGACCACCTTGAAAGTAGGTCATCCTATTAGCACATCATAGTTTTACACTTTACTTTGTTAGAATATCAGCTGGACTGTGTATCACATGAACTACTATCATCAAGGCTTATTATAATAGTCCTTTTGTTTCCTTACCCCCAGGCTTTCTCAATAGTATTTATGCAGAGATACTTTAGATAGCTAATATCCACTTTTCTCAACCAGACAGGTATGCATGAATGTTTCTCTTTTTTGCATAATAGCATTCAGGGAAAGATTATCAGTGCTGGGACTTTGGCACTAGAAAGGAAAGATGATTTTGGTAAACTGGAAGAAACAAGAATTTGCCAAAGGTTATAATAGAGTATCTGGTATTTCTTTTAGTAAAGTTTTCAGGTTTTATAGTTCTTATTGGTTTACAGTTTAAGATGGCTGTGTAGAACATGACAATAGCTTTATTTGCATTTTTCCTACAAGACTCTATGCCTTTTCAGACTAAAATCTTACTGTATTTACTCATGTCTTTTCTACTTCAAGTTTAAGCAGGTCCAGTCCATTCTGTATGGACCTGCACTGGTTACAAAGGATTTATTTCTACATGAATTCTATATAGCATGTCTCTCTCTATAAATCAAATCCGTAAAGTTACCAAAAAAATGGTGAAAGTTAGGAAAGTTAAAAGTGGCTGAAATCAAGCTTATTCAACAATTCACTGTACTCCTTCAGATTCCAGCTTAAAAATCCTATATTGAGTGTTGGCTACAAAACAGGATCCATTTATCAAAAAAAAGAAAAAAAACAACCAACAAAAAAAAACACAACCCCACACAACTTGATTATTTGCAAATAAGAAACAACTCTACAAGGCTGACATTAATTTTCTGACGGAGTCACAACATTTGAATCTCAGAAGTCCTTTTCTTCTAAGAATATGTTAAAATATGGTATAACTATCAGGAGAGACAGAAAATGTTTCCTTAATGTTTTAATAAAAGCAGTATATCAGCTGTTCCCTGATGACAATGAAATCCTAACCTGTGACGATCTCAGTATCTGTTGAATTCAGATGAGTAAATTTATTGTTTTTTCTAAGAAGCTAGAATAGCTATAGATTACTGGCACTGGCAGAATTGCAAACAATAGAAGCATATTTTATTCAGCACGTAGCAGCTACTCCCTCTCCTGGAAAAAGGTCCTGCTAATCAGTGTAGTAGTCCCCCCGGAAACACATAACATTTATCCAAAACACTGAACAATTTCAGTTGCATGTCATCATCAGTTTATTGTTGGCACCAGGTGTCCCCCTGCAATACATCCCACTCAGACCAAAATTACAGAATACCTTAATCTTTGTGCTCTTAAAAGTCTTTAACCTCTTCAGCATGCAAATGATTTTTGATTTAGAACAAAATATTTGGAGACCAAATAGAAAGGTCTTCATAAACACTGGAACCATCAGTTCAGATATGGGGAAGACATTATTGGGCAATAGTCTTGTTTTTACCAAAAAACATTACAATCCAAATATTCCAACTCTTCTGATAGTCCTCACCACCAGAGTATCTAGGTTTCTCAGCATCCTTAACATTTCTGTCACAGAATTTCAGCACATTAAGAAATTTCAGGGTGTGTAAAGAATCAATTTGACATATCGTTGCATGTTGCCTGTTTTATGCAAGGCTTTTGCACCTTTCATGCACAATGAAGCGTATTTCCATTATCTTAGGGTTTATTTCCCCACACTGATTAACATGAAAAGTGGGCATCACACCTAACACCCCAAAGGACCTTATTGCTTTAAACAATGGGCCACTTTGAATACTACTTTGCACCATTTCGTTTGCACTTTTTAGACTTCTAAGCTAGCAATTACTGCGGTCCTAGGCTTTACCCATACCTATTTTCCATATTTTAAATTTGTCCAGGACAAGCTTCAAGATCAATAGAGTATACAGAACACTCTGATCCTAACTAAAACAAAGAGCAGGATCATTATCTTCACACATCTTTATGTTTGTCACATATATATGACACCCTCAACAAGACACAACAAGCATTAACTTAGATCAACAGACCTCACATTTGAATTAGCTGTTACATTTCAAACTTTGAAATCTTAAAACTGTTACTCTAAGAAAATCTAATACCTTCATACAAAGATTTTTCCAGTCTGTGGTAAGAACAGAGCAGGACCTTGAGGAACATCTCAAGATTGGTGGCAAATTTCCTAGGCTGAAAGTTTCCATCACTCCTAACTGACAGCACTACCATGTAATATCACTAATCATTGCTCTCAGGAAATTTCTCAAGTTCTTTTCTACCATCATCATGAGCGAAATGTTTCAGAAACACCTGATGAGTGAGGGGAGGACTGGGAACTTGCAGATGGGAAGACCAGTGTAAGTCTCAGGAACAAAGCATAGGACAAGCCATACAGAGTTTGTGCGTCTATCTGGCATACCCTTTCACTGTGCTTGTAGAGATATCTTTGCGCTGTGCACTGTAAAGTGCCCTTGTGCAACTTTCTCCTTGCCCCCTCTTCCATGAGTACAACCAGGAAATGCACCATAGGGAGCAAAGGGTCTGGCCTGAGTCTCAAGGCACTGAATGTCACAGGGGGAATCTTTAAATTTGAGCTTAATGTGGCCACTCCATTGAGCACTGGTCTTGATTTGACACTGACTGATACAGTTGAGTGAATCTAGCCAAAAGGCCCTTAAGTAGAGTAAAAACTGTCATTTTTACTTCACATGACTTCTTTGAGAGTGAATATTATTCCATTTTCCTTTTGCTATGCTATCCATCTAAAAGAAAAAAACTTCTATCTTTGCTATCACAAGTTCATATTCTTGGGATTGAGCCACTCTCTGCAGGATTTCCCGTTTAGAGAATGAACAAAAGGGACATTGGTATTGAACATTTTTTTCAGCTTTTAGAAAAGTGTTGCAAGAATAAGTTTTGCTTTTCTTTAATTTTTCTATGCTGTGTCCTGCTCCTGAAAATATGATTATTTGTGGCAGCATCCCTGTTTCAGGATTCAGACTTATACTGTGGTAACATTGAGGTCAAATCTTGTGTGATGGGATAATGAGTTGGCCAGAGATTGATGGGGTCATCGGTTACACCTTCTCTGTATAGCAAGATCCCTAAAGATTAACAACATCCCCCCTCACACACAAACAAAATAAATTTCATTTAATTTCAAATGAAATTAATCAACTTTTGAATTCACCCACAGCATCCATGCCTTGAGACCTGAATTTAGTCATCTAAGTTGAATCTAGCAGACACAGCACATGCCTCCCTAGTCCATCTTTTTACTATCACCTTTCACACACACATTGCAAAGAAATTCTATCTCCAGCTGTCAAGATTGGGAGATATGTGAGAACAATGCAAGAAGGACTTCCATAAAGATGGTACAAACTAAAGTTGCACCATATTGACACCAGAATTTTTTAGGTTTTCTTGATTTTCCCCTTATTTAAATTTTTCTTAAGAAATGTTAATGTTTCTAAGATTGATCACCACAGTATCAGAAGGAGACAAAGGCATATGTGTTGTAAAGCACATTCCTATGACGTGCAAAGAGTGAAAAGAACAGAAAAAAAGTGAAAGTGCAAATATTCAAACCTCTATAAAATGCTCATGTAGCATATGAGTTTGGGGGAAATTATAAAGTGGCTTTTGGGAGAAAAATAATTCTGTTTATTATAGACACTTGTCTTCAAGAATAAGGAACTGATTTTAGAGAGATGTTTATAGAAATACAACTTCCATAGCAGAGGCAGTTTTAGAGTTTTATGTTTAATAAGAGCTAGATTATCAGTCTTAATCACACAGATTCAGTGCAAATCTATACTATACTAATGAACGTTTCCTCTCAAACAAGCTTTCCTGAGTTTATTTGAAGAGCCATGACAAAACATAAGGAAAGCCTGTATCATCACCTCTTACGCTTTAACTGGTAAAGAGAGGATTTCATTTCACAGAACTGTCAGTCTACCTGTACTCACATTAAAGATTTGTACTTCTAGTTATCCAAGAACTCAACTTTTGGCATGTATTTTACATATACGTTTTTATTTGTGTGTGTTTGTGTGTGTGTGTGTTCATCAGGTAAATGCTTATACATCTTCTTGAGCCAGGTGGGCAGGTGACAGTGAACTAGCTGAAATTTAAAATCTTGGAACAGCATGGTAACCACAGCCCTCAGTTCTGTCTGCTGATCTTGTTTTAAATGGGAGCTTTTTCTTACCTTCAAGATAGTAAAGACAGGCTATGTTGATTTAGAGACTTTAAACCCTGCCAACTGAATATTTTACAGGCTAGCAGGAGCTGCACATATTTACTTATCCTGATAGACATTTGCCAGGAGGCAGGACACAGGAAACAGTGTAAGTCTTGTCTTTTCCTGGTGTGTCACCTCCTCCCTTTCATGGTCCATTAATCCCCTCAGCCCCACAGAGCCAAAGGCAAAGGAAGGCTAAAACTGATCAAATATGCAGCCTGATCTCTTTTTCATTAGGAGGAAACTATGCACACTGTTGGTGTCATTCACTAATTGCACTGAAAATTAGACTGACTCTCTCTGTATAAGATAATCACTGATCCACTAGACCTAGGTTCAGCCTCATAAAATTAAAAGAAATCTTTTAGAAAATGATAGGCGGGGAAAACAGAAAATGGACGAATGGTCATTTAACAGGATTCTTTCTCAGGACTGAAGACACTGTATTTTTAAAGGTAAAATATTCATTTCAGTGGATTACTTCAAAAGCAAAGTTAGTAATTACTTAGCCGCTCTTCATGCTTGGCCACTTAAATCTGAGATTACCACTTCACTCCAAACAGTGGTCTGATGTTTCCAGCTACTAAAGAGTCGGCCCCAGTCTAAGGTAAATTCAGTCACCCTGTGTGGTTCTATGATTAATTTGGTGCTCCAGGCTCTCATTCAAAGAATACTGAAGTCAATATCATTGTTATATTAACTTTGGTAGAGTCTGGAGCAAGAATTAAATGAGCATTGATTTATTTCTGCAACAAAACAAAGCAGCAAATGGATATATCCCAGCATATCATGACTCCAGACATCCCTGAATACTTGCTGCTTTCCAATTAAGTGGTCAATCCAATACCCATGGTAGTAGGAAATTTTCCATCTATTTCCTGACATGCTAGGTCATGTCCTCAAACAATACTGAGGGTCAAAATTTTAGAAAAAAAAATACAGTGAAGTAAAGATACTTTCTTTTTTCAGGATATGAAATTAACAGCTGGCTTCTGCTTTTGTAAATTATTTCCTACCACTCTTCCATCCAGATTTAAGGCTGTGAATGCCAGGCAGAAAATGGACATTTTTAGTATATGCAACAAAACAAAGAACCTAACTTTTGCCACACAATTTTGAATTTGGCCAGGTCAACTGGCAAAACAAATTAACAACATAAAATAATCTAGATCCAGTTTTATAGAAACAGACTGATGGAATCCGTCATACTTGCTGATAATACAGACTGACAATAGAGTACAATAGGTAAAAAGCTATTTGCTGTACTGGTCTATCACAGAACCTTTTGAAAAATATTGTCATAAAATCTAGTTTCAACATGAAAGAAATCCAGGAAATCTAAGCCCTAGTTTCACAAAGCTATTCTAAACATTTGCATCAGGCATGAGGATATAGTTATATAAGTTCCCCCTTCCCCTTTTTTTCTTAATCTGAACAAATAGACAGCTTGTTCAGTGAAAGAAGAGCACAATAGAAATGGAATTCTTGAAATGTTTCTAAAAAATAATCAGTATTGTCAGTTTCAAGCACATAAGAATTTGAATAAAAATGACCCAGTACCACACGTCTGGATTTAAATTTATCAGTATATTAAAGATTCACACTGCTTCTTCTGTCTTTCAAAATTGCCTTCCCACTGGAACCTCCCAATTTATGCTTTTCAGCATTTTCTTTCTTTATTAACAACCTATGAGGGCTAGATTTTTTTTTTCAAAATATGTACCCCTAAGCAATTTCTTCATGTAACTTTGGATCTGGCTTTCTGCGAAAAATGAGAAATGAGACATGAAGTAAAGCTCCAGGTGGTAGCATTACTGATCACCATAACAATGACAGAAATGCATTTGCAAATTCATAGTTTAAATAAAAAGCATCTCTGATGCTCTCAAATTTTTCTCCATAATATGTGTGAGAACAACACTCTCATGTGCAGTATGTAATTTAACTTTAGAGCCAACAAGCTCTAAAAGATTTTAAGCTGAACGCTATGTTCTTCTCAGCTGACAAGGTCATATTTCTTTATTCAGAAAGAAGTGCTTCAGCAGGAGAAAATGAATATGGTAAAATCAGTCTCAATCCAGTAAACGCTTGAGAGAAAAATAACTGTACATCTAAATTTTAGAATACAAACACTTGTCCACCCTTAGTACAACAGACTAAATAACACCACACTGAAAAATTCTATCACTTTATTCTTGAAAAATAATTAAATAATAATAGCCCCCATGAAATGTATTGTAATGAGGGGAATTGCATTTCTATCCAAGTACATTAATGCTGTGTTTCTCATAGCATATAAAGGACTTAAGTGCATTAGACAATGTAGTCTGAAGTGGTTTTGTCTGGGATAGAGTTAATTTTCTTCATAGTAGCTAGTATGAGGCTATGTTTTGTATTTGTGCTGGAAACAATGTTGATAATACAGGGATATTTTAGTTATTGCTGAGCAGTGCTTACACAAAGTCAAGGCCTTTTCTGCTTCTCACACCACCCCACCAGCGAGTAGGCTGGGGGTGCACAAGTATTTGAGAGGAGACACAGCTGGGAGAGCTGATCCCAGCTGACCAAAGGGCTATTCCATACCATATGACATCATGCTCAGCATATAAAGCTGGGGAAAGAAGAAGGAATGGGGGGACCTTCAGAGTGATGCCATTTGTCTTCCCAAGTAACCATTACATGTGATGGAGCCCTGCTTTCTGGAGATGGCTGAACACCTGCCTGTCGATGGGAAGTAGTGAATGAATTCCTTCTTTTTCTTTGCTTGCATGCATGGTTTTTGCTTTACCTATTAAACTGTCTTTATCCCAGTCCACAAGTTTTCTTACTTTTACCCTTCTGATTGTCTCCCCCATCCTGCCGGGGGGGGGCAGTGAGTGAGTGACTGTGTGGTACTT
Organism: Nipponia nippon; assembly: GCF_047370975.1. Lineage (NCBI taxonomy): Eukaryota > Metazoa > Chordata > Aves > Pelecaniformes > Threskiornithidae > Nipponia > Nipponia nippon. The sequence continues at coordinate 6,084,609 of NW_028262402.1, forward strand.
AGTTGCTCGCTAGGGTTAAACCATGACAGTCCTTTTTGGCACCCAACATGGGGCTCAAAAGATTAGAGATAACAACAGGAATGCGCTCGATTGAATTTATAGCTGTTATTGCTGTTTAGCTATCACTGGGCAGGCTCCTGTGTTTGCCATGGGGCTTGCTTGCCTTGCTCTATATTAGAGTCTAGTGCTCGTTACCAGCTGCTTTTTGCTTTTGCTGCTCACTGTACTGCTGTACACCTTACTCTGCTGTGCCTGGGAACATTTTGATAACAGCAATGGCAATGTGCCTGGGCTGGCAGATGGCCAGGGCATCACTGCTGTTTCTGTGCTGCTGTAGTGGACAGGCTGGAACTCCAGTGTGAACTCGAGTCGAAGGGACTGTGACCTCTGGATGAGTCCACCCCAGAGCAGGACATCCTGAAGTGTCTGTGGCTGTGAATAAGTTGACATCAGAGCAGGTACATCTCAAAGCGTGATTATGTCTGTGCTACAGCAGGTATACCTCTGAAAGGATTATGGCCCAAAGATAAGTCCACGCTGGAGAAGATACACCTCGAAGCTTCTGTGGCTATGGATAAGTCCATGCTGCAGCAAGTACCCCTTGAAGCATCAGTTTCTGTGCATGAGGTCATGCTGGATAATCTCAAAGCATGTGGCCATGGATAAGCCCACAACAGAGCAGGTACTCCCCTGGAGGGACTGCAGCCATGGGTGAGGCCATGCTGGAGGAGGTATATATCTGATGGCATTGTGGCCCATGAATAAGGCCACACTGGAACAAGTGCACCTCAAGGTGACTGTGGCTGTCAATAAGTCTATGCCAGTGCAAGTATAACCCTGGATAGACTCGGTCATAGATAAGGCTCCACTTGGAACATGTACTCCCCTAAGGGACTGTAATCTGTGCATAAGTCCAAGCCCGAGCAGGGGCAAGGGGGGGAGTTCATTGCAATGTTAAGCCCTACAACCTGGCCCAAAGAAACCAGGGGTGGTGATTGTAATGGATATACCTTTAAATTGTTGTAACTCATGATCTGAGTTATATGTTATAGGAATTACTAGAGCAGGAACCACCTAAACCAATGGAGGACAAATCATGCAAGAAGTAGTGCAAGTGCAGCAGTGACCCGACCTGAGCTGGCTTTGATGCCCAATAACTCCATGCAGCACACCACCTCTCCTGTCCTGAGTGACCACCATAACAGATGGACCCCAAAGTCATGGACTAAATAAACTCAATGGACATTTTGTGGACATACAGGGGGGTCCATAGACTAAGGGAATGATAACTGTGTATTATATCAAAGGATGGGAAGGCGGGCGGGTGGTTAATGAGGATGTATTTGATAGTGTGGGACCTGAGCATGACATCAGTGGTATGGAAAAGGGGTGGAGAATGTGCTGGTTTTGTCTGGGATAGAGTTAATTTTCTTCATAGTAGCTAGCATGGGGCTGCGTTTCAGATTTGTGCTGGAAACAGTGTTGATAATACAGGGATGTTTCAGTTGTTGCTGAGCAGTGCTTATACAGAGTCAAGGCCTTTTCTGCTTCTCATACCACCCCACCAGCAAGTAGGCTAGGGGTGCACAAGAAGTTGGGAGGGGACACAGCTGGGAGAGCTGACCCCAACTGACCAAAGGGATATTCCATACTATATGATGTCATACCCAGCATATAAAGCTGGGGGAAGAAAAAGGAAGTGGGGAACATTCAGAGTGATGCCGTTTGTCTTCTCAAGTAACCTGCTTGTGTAGGCATCTTTTTTGACAGAAAGAGGCCCACGGGTGGGATGAACTCACACAGGGGCTCCTGACTATGGCTAGAAGGGGACCACCCTAACTCAGCAATCACCTTGAAACAGTAAAGCTTTTCTGAAGTAGGCAGAATTCTGGGTCACATTCCCACTTTTCTTATTCTTCTGTAGGACATCATCTGTGTGAATGGCAGCAGCACTGCCTTTTTATCCCTCTGCAAGTCAGACAGGTAAATTTTGTAGAAAGCCAAATAGGACAAGACCATACTGAAGTTCTGCATAGAGCATACTAAGGTCCTGCCTGCTTAAGAAATCGTGGTGGGATAACTGGCAATGGTAAAGTATTTGCACATCCTTAAAAACAAAAAAGTAATGCAGACATTATATATTAAGCATGAGTCTTCTGTAAAAAGGCACAATTTCAATGCTCTTTTGGAATTCAGCATGTTTATGTCAAACTAGGACTTGATTTTGCCTGAATTTTGCATTACCTACAGGTGTTTTAATTACACTTCATTGTTAGCAGCAGTATTTTTTTTTAGAAACATACAGCGAAAATAATTTTAAAACTCAGCAAGAATTAAATAGCTATTTGCTCTTGGGACTTATGGAAAGATTTCTAACCTTCACTAGCAGAATCAGTTCTCCAAGGCAGATCTTCAACTAAAATAAACCTTCCATTTCTGCAATTCCTCTCAGTGAGCTAAACACACAGTATTTTATGCTAAGAGCTGTTCCTACCTCTGTTCATGAATTTAACAGCTTTGCTAATATTTCTACTTTGACATCTCTCATTTTCATATATTCCTTTGGAGCTTAATTAATGCTGCTTTAGTAGAAGCTTGTACACAATTCCATTATGTGGTGAAATGGAAAATGAAGAACCTTTTGAAAGTAAAGTTATTGTCCATTTTTCGGAGATACATTTAGTTCTTGCAATTTGAGAACATCCCCCCTGCCTCCCAAAACAGCCACAAAAATAGTCAGCAGAGTGGCCAATCTGTTGTTCTTTTTAATGATACAGAGTGGTGAGTATTTTAATATCTCAGCTTTTATTGTTATTAAAGTGAGGTTTAGAACTTTTTAAGATGGACCTATACAGTTTCAAAGCTTTGCTTGGCAGTGAGCAAGTAAAAGAGGTAGAAATTACTAAGTCAGGATTTCATATCTCCAGGAGAAAGAAGTAAACAAAAAAAAAATGATGATAAATCTCTATTGTACTTTAACCTATTGAGTCACAAATATGTGGGAAGGAAAGCCAGTACCACGGTCTGCTAAATAAGCAATTGTACAATGATAAAAAAGCCTATGAAGACTGTAGCAAAGCAGCAATGTAAGTAAACATGCTACACGCATTATACTGCACGAATTCATCCTACATTTGCAGGCACTAAAAACAAGCAGGAGAGAAAGAATTACAATTCAGAAGACTTTTGGAAGAAAAAAAGGAACTGTACCAATTCTAAAAAAAACCCCTATGGTTTATTTTATGGCTATGGTTATGGTTTTAAAATTCATTTCCTTCAGAAGGAAATCTGTATCTATGTCCAGGTAGCGTTCCCCATGTGGGAAGAATTTATCTTCAATAAGTGGTATTTGTTATGTAATTCATAACTGAATATGACAGTTAAATATATCAGAAACAATGGATCTGAAAGATATGAATGTGAGATATGAGCTGCGAAGTACAGAAGAAGAGACACAGCATGCCTGTTTTCCATATTGGGGTAATTTTCCATATTGAGGGAATTTCCATATTAAGGAAAATATTTTGGCTGCTGGAAGTTAAGCAGATGTTCACAATGTACTGTCTCTAACATTTGAAGACAGAAAAGCTGTCTCTGAGCTTCCAGACCAAAACCATCTGTTCTCTGAAGACAGCAGTTCAGATACTGTTCAGTTTTAACAGAATAAAGTCAATGTTTTGTTTGTCTGTTCATCTTTTTATCTCCATTTGAAACCTTGTTCCTTGAGAAGTTAGTGTTCAAAACATAAGGTGTTGATTCAGTGCTATAACACAGTAAGAAAGAAAGAGTGCTTAAGTCCAGTGCCTCCGTCAATGGAACCAAATGAAACTGAGATGACTTCATCAGGCATCAGGACAAGGCTGATGTAAAATTGCTACAATTTTGTAGCTAAGCAATAGATACCTGACAAGGCAGCAAGAGACAGCAAAATATCTTTCCATTGGTCGGCTTTACAAGTTGTTTTGTAAGCTGCAACAATTTCTGTGTTAGTAAAAGTGACTTTGCAAAGCTTTAAGTTATGATATACCAGATCTATATATAAGAAAGCAATATTTTAAAAGACTGAAGGTCTTTTCAGATGAAAGCCACAAATATAAATAAAGGCCTGAGATGGCAGGAGGGAACCAAGCACTTAGAAATGGAAGGACCACTTGGTTTGGGACCAGACCTTGCCATTCCAAATAAAGCAGTAAGTCCTTCTCAGAAATATTCCCAGAATTACACTGATCTGTAGTCTACACCAAGGCCTGTGGAAAGAGACAAACCAAGCTGTTTGGGTGCAGGACATATAGACAGCAAACAAAAACAGCTTAGTAACTATTGATGTCCCAGTCGGGGAATAAAGAAACATAAAGGACAGGAACAAAAACTATTGTGGCAACTTTCTGATTTCCGTGAAGGAATCAATAACACAACAGCACAAGTCCATGCCTCTCAGAAGTACTAAGGGACACAACTGGACAGTAAAAAGAAAAGCCAAAAGGATGCAGGGATTTGGCATTCATGGGCTGGGTGGTAGCTATGTTACTCCAAAGGCTTTCCGTGGCTGCTGTATTTCCATAGTTTCTTATGCCCTGTACCGGAAAAGCAAAACATCGTCATCCTGATTAGCACTGCAAATCAAAGGCTTAAAATGACTGGGATGTCAGATATTATTGGGTTTCTGTTGGTTATCAGTTTTGTATCAGTGGCGGGAAGTTATGTAGCTAATACCTCGGTGCCCTGTATCCCTTCCTCAGGTATATTCCTCTTAATAGACAAGGTGGATGAAGATTAATGATCTGTCCCCTGCCCATCATCTATATGGAATAGAGGTATTTAAGAACAGATACTGATAAAATATGTTCATGGGAACACAGACTATTTGTACCACAGCCTTATTCAAGAAAATACATGTGAAAGAAATTGTGTAAAATTGTGTTAGGCCTACCAGAGAGCCTAAAATCTATAGAGTCAAAAGGAGACAGGAATTATTGCCTCTGGATGTAAAGAAGGAACAACAGTATAAAGATTATTAAAACAGTGTAGGCAAAAATCCACTGGTCTAGTCTTATTTTGTTTTCCAAGCTTCCAGTCCCATATAAATGCCCAAAACCAAACTCATGTCAACTTTTATAATTTGTCATGAGACAAAATTTTAAGAATTTCAGGCACACATTTTAAGACTCTCATCATTTAATGCAAAATGGAGAAGTGAACAAAACAGTCACCATACACACATAAGTAGGCCCAAAGGAGATCATCTTTCATGTTGGTAATTACCACTGGTACCACTCTAGACCTCAAATATCCCAGTAGCAAGCTGCCATAACAGTTAATCCTGTAGCTTTAGGAAATCTGCAAATACTCTAAGCTGGCCTGTTTTTGTAATATTCTTTCATGTGACACTTCTTTGCGATATCACTTATCCATCTGAGTTTTGTCATTAATATAAGACTTCTAAAACCTTTCCACTTCCAGAACAATACTGTTTTTTACACAAGAGCTAAATGTTCTATTCTTTTAATGTTTATCTTACTTTCTCTTAACAATTTACATTTGTTTATCATAACCTTTGGTCATGCATGCTCCAGTTTGCAGACAAAGCCTTTGATTCTCACAAGTATGCAATATTAATAGCTTTGTAGTTTCAAAACAAGGAATGCATACAAGTAAGCAGGTTACAGAAAACCACTGCATTGCAGTTAGAGGGACAGCAACTACAACTGTGATCAAACAGAGAGAGTAAGGAAGATGGAGGAGATAAAGTAGTCATCTACTAAAAATTGGTTATTGTATGTGTTCCCTTATGTGCACTTAAACCTAAGGCAAGATAAATGCTGTAACTACTGTTTATTGTTGAATAACAAGGAATTATATCTAACGTCATTGTGACTGTGTCCAAGGGAGAAAGCAATATTTTATCAAATCTAGTTTGGCATCCTGCAGCAATTTTTTTTCACCTGTCATGGTTTAACACCACTCAGCAACTAAGTACCCCACAGCCCCTCACTTACCCTTCCCCCACCCCCCAGTGGGATGGGCGAGAGAATCAGCAAAAAAAAAAAAAGTAAAACCGTTGTGTTGAGATAAACACAGTTTAATACAACAGCAGAGGAAGAGAAAATAATAATAATAATGATAAAAGAATACACAAAACAAGTCATGCACAATGCAATTGCTCACGACCTGCTGACCAATGCTCAGCCTGTCCCCGAGCAGCGATCGCTGACCCCTGGCCAACTCCCCCCAGTTTATAAATGCTGACCATGACATCATATGGTATGGAATATCCCTTTGCCCAGTTTGGGTCATCTGCCCTGGGTATGCCCCCTCCCAGCTTCTTGTGTGCCTGGCAGAACATGGGAAGCTGAAAAGTCCTTGACTAGTGCAATCACTACTTAACAACAACTAAAACGTCAATGTGTTATCAACATTATCCTCATGCTAAATCCAAAACACAACACTATACCAGCTACTAGGAAGAAAATTAACTCTATCCCAGCTGAAACCAGGACATCATCACATCCTCTGATAAAATACTTGAAGACCAAATTTTCAACTTTTGTGCTTTTGTGTTTTTACATGGACCCTCTAAGTTCTCAGAACAACCGCAATAACTTCACCTTTGTTTTCTCCACTGGTAGCAGTTATTCATCAGTAAGATTATCTGGGACACAGTTCTGAGGGTACATAACATGGATTCCTGTTTCAAAGCAAAATGCCCTTTGAGGTTTAAGCAATGTAAATGAATCAGCAAAAACACTTCTGCCATATACTCCAAGCTCTAGGACAGCAATGCCATGTTTTGGCAGGTAGAAGGTACACATCTCTGAATACTTGAATTGTTATCTTGTCAGAAGGGAAAGTCTGAATAGATGCCAGAAGATCAAGCAATGGAGAATCTGGAAAACCACTTAACATGATCTACAAAATTTGAAGTGAAAAATTCATCCACTTTGACCTCTTCTTCACTTATAAGGCTGAGCAACACATGCAACATCCGGAGTGCACAGCTTTCATAATTTAACCTAAGAAAAGACAAAACTGTTATTGTTTTAATGCAAATTATTAATCTAGTAGCAATAAGAAAGAAAGAAGATGAGTGGATAGGTTTTGTTTTTGTTGTGGTTTTTTTGTTTTGTTTTGTTTTTAAAAAACTTTTTCAAAAATGTATTTGTTTGGATCATCCTGGCTTTGAAGGGAAATATTCTGGAATTGTGATGAATTATGTATTCTGTTTCTCCTCAGTCTGATTGTCACCAGATGGACTCGGGCACAAAAGTGCTTTGAGAGGCCACCAGTGGAAACTATTTCTTCAAAACAGAAAAGAAGAACGTATCACACAGGTAAAAGAAGAGGAAGATAATAGCAAACGTGGAGCTCCCACCTATCTAAAGTGCCTAAACACAGAATTTAAACAGCAGAAGGACTATTCAGTTGGAATTAGAATTGCTCTCAGGCTTGCAGGAGTGATACTTAAAAACATAGCAAGAAGAAATAAAACCAACCAAAAAATCAGGAAAGTTATCTTGTATATATGGGGGTAAGGAATAATGCAGCAAGCAAGAACTAAGCCTTGAAACCAAAGTTAGGCCACAGCCTATGGGAATATGGGGTAGAAAATATAACAAAAGCTTTCTGAGAGGAAAAGATAATAATGATGTAGAAAAGTACTGGCAAATTCAGTTGTGAAAAGTGCTTTACATGTAGGAAGAGACTAGCTTTGTACTTGGTCATAGAACAAATCTCATTTCTGGTGAGTCTCTGAAGCTTACACCAATGTTGTCTCATTCTTCCTGGAAGAAATTCCTTATTCAGGTTACAAAAGGGCAGAAAAGTCCTGAATAGGCAGCATGGAAGGCACTGAGAAACTATACTGATATCTTTGGCCATTTCAGTGTTTCTTCAGATCCTTGAGGGACTTTGGTCCAGAGCCTTTCATTGCTACAGGTCCATTTACTTTTTCAGTCAACATGCTGTCTTAGTTAAGAAGGATTTGAAACAGCTGCTCTTTAACACTCTTGAATCTCTAGCCCAAGTGTTTGTCTCCCAGTCTGAGCAAAAAGTAGCCATCTGTGACCCAAACAGATCTCTATATATTGGCTTGTAAAATTCATTTAACATTTGTAGGCTGTGTCTGTAAACATTTATTCAAGCGTCTGTGCCTACTGTGAGCCTGGAAATCAGCTCTATCAGCCTAAGCTGGGATGTTTCCAATGTCCAACTGAACTTCACAATCCCACAAGTTTTTCTTACCATCCACATTGTCAGCAATGGCAACTTGACATTATTAAAGATCAAACCAAATTAGTTTTCCTAAACACATTAACCTAAAAAAAAGTTTTCCTAAAAACATTGCCTATTTATCATTCTGCCAGCTAATACTGCATTTCCAGGTAGTCACCAGTTCTCTTGTAAATCTGAGGGTACTTTAGTTTCTTCTGTGGATTTCTAGTATGTACAGCAATAATGATGATGTTAGAGGAAGAGAGAAAGATGAATGACATAGATGAGTAATCCAGGAAAGCAGTATGATAGTGGGCACCAAGTCTCCATTTGTGGAATATTTCAAGACATTTATGAATCTAGAATTCTCAAATTTAAAGAAAGAAGGGATAAAAAATTATGTAAACTTTGTAGACCTGAAGCTTAATGGCCAGTTTTTGGAAGCAGACATGAATACTCATTAATCTTCCTTTCTACAGTGGGAAACAGCCAAAGTATTTCCTCTGGGCTGTCTGTTTCTTTCTCTATTTTGAATTGCTTTTTACCTTCCTGTAAATACATTTTTCTAGGTAATTATAAAAATGGGTCAATTACTCCTGTCCATGTGACTCTAATCACCTGCAGAATTAAAGAAATTATTCACTTTTTCATTTTTTGTTTGTTTGTTTTTTTTTTTCTTCAAAACTGTATGGGAACACCCAGTCACTCATTTTCATAAATTTCAGTTTCATGTTTATGTCAAGGGTCTCCCATATAGTATTTAGATTTTTAAGAATCACTGTTTGTTGTGGGTAAACCCCGGTGGGCAGCTAAGCATCACACAGCCGCTCACTCACGTCTCCCTCCGTCCCCAGTGGGTCGGGGAAGAGAAAACAAAGAATAGAAGCAAATCAAGATAAAACAAACAAACAAACAAACAAACAAACAAAATTACTTAGTAAGTGAAGGATAAGTAGAAAAAGAGAGAAGAAAACAAAACAAGTGATGAAAAAGCAATCAGTCACCACCTCTCATGGGTAGACTGATGCCCAGCCAGTGCCTAAGCAAAAGATGGCTAATACCTCTAAAGCTTCCTCTTCTGCCTTTTTTTGCTGAGCATGACATTATGTTATGGAATATCTTTTTGGGTCATCTGCCCAGCTGCGTCCCCTCCTAGTCTATTGCACACCCCGCAATCTCTTCACTGGTGGGCCACAGTGAGAAACAGGGAAGGTCTTGATACAAACACTGTCAGCAAGAGCTAGAACATTAGTGTGTTTGGTTTGTACTGGTTTAGTAAAATATCTAAAACACAGCACAATACGAGCTGTTATGAAGAAAATTAATTCTATCCTAGCCAGGCCCACCACATTGTTATAACTAAACATTAAGATATTCATTCCTCTACCTGGTCTTAGATGTTGGAGCAAATATTTTTTTTGGAGCAGAACAAATGGTAACACTGTGTGAAACTTTACAGACTTAAAGAAAACACACACATAAAAAGTGATGTATTGTACAAAAAAAAGCTATTTAATAAAATGTACATTCTCTTTCTTACTGATTAGCTTAACATACATTCCATAACATCATATGATATGGAGTATCCCTTTGGTCAGTTGAGGTCAGCTGTCCCAGCTGTGTCCCCTCCCAACCTCTTCTGTCCCTCCAGCCTGCTTGCTGTGGGTGCAGAGCGTGGAAAAAGAAAATCTCAACACTGCGTATGCACTGTTCAGCAACAGCCAAAACTTCAGTGTGTTATCAACACTCTTTCAGTCACAAATCCAAAACACAGCATCATACAGGGTGCTATGAAGAAAATTAACTCTATCCCAGCCAGACCCAGTATTGTGCTGAAGGAAAAATAAAAAGCTTAGAATGAAAACTCTACATGATTTTATGATACGGTAGGGTACTTGAGACCCCACAACCTTATCAAAGTGCCCTTGACATTTAAAGACATTCCTCTGAAATAAGAATTAATTGTGTTAGTTCTGCTACAAACATTACTGCAATGAGTTGCTCCTAGCAACCATATGTCTTGTAGGTATTCATCTCAACAGTGCAGTACAAAGAAAGACAAATCAGTACTACAAAGCTACAGCTGCATGAAGAGGGAAGACAGTTACTGAATTGAAGTTACACCTTTGCAATGACTTTCTTTCTACTATACTGTTTGTGTGCTGCCATTCCTTTCAATGTTACAATAAATACAGAAACTGGCACCAAAAAGACTTCAATCCTAAATATTTTTTTCACTAAAAATGGGGGAAAAATATAGTAATTGAAAATAGATAATGTAGTTCCCTGTTTCATCTCCTTCCTTCATCCCCAGCTAGGATTACATCTCCCATATTATGCAAATTTCTCTCTTCCGGGTGAGAAACAACATCCTCAGTCCTTCCAGTAGGTACTATTCAAATCAGGATAAATGTTTTGTGGCATGAGGTCTAAGACAGAATTAAAAATATCAGGTGCTATGATAATAAGTCTTTTTCTTTTTTTTTTTCCCCCGGTTAATAGAAAGGTCATTGTCACAAATACCTTCAGTACCTTTGCAAAACTAATCTTCTAACAAGTTGCTCTTGATAGAACCAACCAAAAAAAAAGTCTCTGTAGAAGAAAAAAAAAAACAAAAAACAAACCACAGAATATTGAATAGTCTATTTCCAGGCACTCTAGTTTAGCTGGCACTTATATTGTCAGCCTTACAGGGTCTGTTATGGCAAATGCCTGGAGCTGGGTGAACATAACAAATTGCTTCAATCAATAATTTCATCAGTAATGGTGAAGACATAGGTACATGATTAAACTCACACAGAGAGCTAATTGCAGGCTGAAAAGTCCATTCAGAAACTAACCCTGGACATGCACAAATATAGGTCTACTTCTCAGTATTCATTTCAAAATTATTGCATAATTGTATACAACAGAGAAATTGTAGAATATTAAGTAGATTTTATAAAATTCAGACCAGACGGGTCACAATCTTGATCCAAGTAAATCCAGGGGTGCTTTCATGGGTAAGAAGCTATAATTTGCATAACTTTTAAACCAACAGCTCAACCCTGAACAGAGCTGTGTCAAGGAGCTCACATATGAAAAGCTTGTTTTGAACAGTGTAATGCCTTTGCAAGCCTGCATAATGTGAAAATCAAACCATTTTTAGTACTTTAGATTCACAGTATGATTAAATAATACCCAGACCTGAGTATTAATCATACATGAGAAACCTTAGAGCTGTATGTGTTTTTCTTCTTTGAAGTATGTTCATACGCACTGTCTCTACAGTACCTATGAAATACTTAAGTTTCTCAGTGGCTAACATATTCTTTTACTTTTAACATCTGAAAAAGAGACATTTCAGATGTTGGATTTTTGTTTGTTATCTTTTCTTCTTTATACTGGCATTTGTGCTTGTGAAAGGTAATTATGTCATCTACTGTTTGCAAATACAGGTAAAGTCCAATGGCAGCTGGCAACTGCAGCTCTCCAGAATAGTTTTGTTTATTGACATACACTGTCTCAATAAAGTTCGGAACATGGTGCAAGTTGGTCTCTAGCCACAAGTCAGAAACAATGTTTCAGACACTCTGGTTACAAATCCCATTAACAACAACAACAACAACAACAAAAATCAACTTGTATGCAGGAAACTAATGGAACAAATCCCAGTACGCATACATAAACTTTCAATGTGACATCAACACACAAGTCATTATACTAATCCAAACACAGAATAATGGTCATTGTTGTATGACCAATGTGAACAAAACAAAGATACATTGGATAACTTTAATTTGATGGATTTTTTTTTTTAACCACTGCAGAGGTGAAAAAGTTAGACCTCTTATCATTGACAAGATCTTGGAGCAAGGCACTTGTGCTGTAGTAACACCATTACTATTACTAACACCATTATTATTACTATTATTTCTAACACCATTACTATTACTAACACCATTACCATCACTATTCATTATAATAGTACAGCATCTTTGATCACTTTTAACTCTGCCTTTGAGTCGATTTTTTATTTATGAAATGTGGCTTGCTCACATCGAAAAGAAATAGCTCAAAAGTATATCCTGTGACAAAAAAAAATCCCATAACTTTGCAAAACTGTGAACCAGCTTGTGTTTTGATTCCCATTACAATCCCATTATTTCTGTAGATTTTTTCCTAAACATTTTGAGCTGTTTCCTTCCAAGGAACACCAGTGCTTTTAAAGTATACCTTATCTGTTCAGGAGATTAATCTAAATATATCACAAACAAATTCTAAAAGCCAAAATTTTTGGCTATCAGCAAAGAAGAGAGAGCTTTTGTCAAACATGTCTCTGCTAAGGAACCTGAAATTCCTTTTGTACATGGATCTGTGCATTACCTACCTCCCAATCAAACTGTACTTTGTCTGTAAGCATATTATCACCACCTGCCTCCAAATATATATCCCATTGAAAAAAAAAAAATATTCCAAACCTTAGTTTTCAGATATGTTCTGTTTTTTCACTACAGCTGAAGTGTCAGTAATACAAGATAGGCAACTAATTATAAGAGATATGGATGGATGCAGCTGGCGATCAGTTGCTTCGGAAGAAATGATCATACTGCAGAAAAATGCAAAAAGCAAACAGATGAGCGAACAAAGTAAACAAAATCCCTAACAATCCAAAAATTTCCTGCTGACTCTGGTCATGCCTTTGACACTGAGCATATGAACAAGTATAATGCACAAACACCCAGGCAAGACAAGACTCAGTCAAGTACAATCACCCAGTCAGACAACTTCAGAGTCCAAACAACACTTTTATCTCTCATCTGACACAGTTACTCTGACTTCAGTGATATGTTTCTAGCATAGAAGATTTGTATGCTTAAAAGCATATACATTTAGTGTCTTTTATGTATGTATACATACATATTTAATTTATCACCTGTAATGAGATTTATTACAGTCACAATGTATTAGTTTTTACTAAAATGGTAATCCAAGATATTTATTAATTGAAACTAAAATAATCTTACACATCTTAGCCAAAGACTGAAAGGAAATTTTGAGGTCCCCTAATGCTAATTCTGTAGTTTGTGACTTTACTGAAATAGGAAAAGACCTACAGCCAAAGGATTTGGCTTTTTCCCAAAACAAAACAAAATTTTAAAAAGTCATACTAATTTCCACCAGATTTTTTTCAAAATTTTTCACATACCAATTTGAGTAGCAATTTAAGAAATAATATTTTAAAGCAAAAATAGGTTTGCATCACTATAAAGAAGAAAATGAAATTTGGAAATTTAGAGAGGAGCCATTGAGTAGTTCAAAGCAAACATTGACACTTTAGTGAAAAAAAAAAAGAGAGATTTTAGGACATTAGCATTTTTTGTATTAATTCTCTTTCTCCACTCTCTCTCCCTCTCTCTCTTTTTTTTTTTTTTTTCCCCCAGCATTTGTCCTAAATTTGTCCTAAACATAGTCTAATTGATGATTTGTCCTGTATTACTCATCTACTGACAGAGTATCACTCACAGTTTTCTATTTGCATTTCTAATTACTTTCTGGTTGCTGGCTTTTTATATTGTAAAAAAGTAGGGAACTGCAGGTGTTGATGATAATACCTGACTTTAGTGTAATGCATGTTTTACTGCTCTATAGATGTTAGAGAACAGATGTTGAGAGTTGTTATGTCAGTCTAGGTACTTTATTAATTATTCTGCTTAATAGCAAAGAGGAACTATACTAAAATAATCTCCTGTTTCTTTAGGGAATAATCCTCTCTCAGTGCACTGGTATATCTTCTGTGTGAGAGATACACATATGCTTACTGGAGACATGCACCTTTATTTACTTTCAGTAAGCAGCATGATGTGTTTTACAGGACAAAAATCCACCACAAAGACTGATGACTACTAGCACTTCTATTCTGTTATTGCACGATTTAATGGGATGCTATTCATTTCCTCCTGGACACACCTGCTAAACTATTTCTATCCCATGCTATTATTGACCAAATACCTATAATCCTGTTGCTGTAACGATGTGGACATGTGCTGGATATTTAGCAATCACAAAAGATATATCTTATGTGGGCATAATGCTCTGGAAAACATTTCAAAAATATCAGCTAATTTGTCTTCCTGCTGCCTGGAGCCAGCAAGCATTTTTGATTTTGTTACACAATTGGAGAGACAGAAGTGGCTAGAGTTTTACAGAAAGGTGCAAGAGGAGCTGGCATTGAGTCAGGATCAAAGCTTAGGAACATCTGAAATTTGTAACTACTGATGAAAGGTGATTCATATTAAGTTACTTTTCTTCTCTGGAGCAGCTGAACAAGCCACAGAGGGCTGTATTGCTTTTCCTCCCCACATAGCACCAATAGCACAGCACAGGAGCTTTCCAAACAGCCATGCATGCCAACCTCTGTAAATGCACACAGTTCATCTGCCTGTGGGCTTTGCATCCTGGGGGGCTTCAAAAAGCTCCTGTAAAAGAAGCTAAGGAAAACCTAATAGTTCTGAAACTGTACAAAAGATTAACATGTTATCCCCATAAAATAACAAGATAGTCCAGTTATTTTGCTTTGACGTTCCTGCCACACAAAGTCTCAGGGACCATGTATTTAAGTTATGCATGTAACTCTTTCTATCACTCACTTCCCAGAGTCTAATAAAGGCAATATGTGGTGGGAAACAGGGTTTAAATACAGCAGATAGTCCCATACTGTCAGGGACTAGTGGTTTCAACCACAGTAGTCTGAGGCAGTCCCCCCAGAAGTTGTGCACACCACTGCTACATGATCATAGATGGCCACTGCTTTCTCTAAGTATAAAAAAGCTTCACAAAGATACAACAGTAAAGACTTGGGACCTGGTTGATCAGAAGTCCCAATTTGTCTAAAATACCAGTCCTCAAAAGACCATGATCCTGTCCTCATGGCACAAAGAGAGAAATACTGGCATGTTTGGGGTTTTTAATCACCTTCTCTATTTCTGATTTACTACTGAGCTCATCAAATGGCAAACGTTGTACATAAAACACTGCTTATCTTAAAGTGTCAGACAACAACTGAAATGCACCAGAAGAATTTGATTCTGTTTCTAGGACTAATTTAGATAACAGTTTTCTATCTAGTTCCCATAACCTTGAGAAATGATTTCTTCAATAAGTAACAAAGTTCATTAATATTTGATAGAGCATCTATCTCTGGAAAATAATTTGGTTTTAGTGGGGTTTTCAATAAAACCCCAAGCTGTTTTCATTCCTGGGAACTGCTGACCCATATGTATTTCATATACAACTTCCCCCCCCCCCCGCCAAAATACCCATGAAAATGAATAAACATAAGGATTTTCTTTTTTTACCAGGACTGAAGTACACCATCATTCGTTGCAGCTGTTAACTGGCATACTGATTACATTGCTTAGCATTATAAGTGTTGCTTAAAAAGTAAAGGTCTCTTAGGTGTAATGGTTAAAGTACAGATGCCTTCTCTTTCTATATCATGTATTTTATATGTAGCCCTTTCATGTTGCATTCCTTTTAATACTGAATTCTCTCCCTACACACACACATATATACATATTAATACACCACACAGTGCACATTCTCCCTCACATTCTGAAGTACAATCAGAACAGAAATATTAGCATCAAATTTTGCTGAATGCAGCAACCAAGCAAAAGATGTTTAATCTCAAGTTTGGCTACAAAACATTGCATAATTCTGTGCCTGAGAGGATGACTTCTTTTTTTTTAATGTTGCACAGAATATAAATTCCTCAATGAGAGAGAGAAGAGAAAGAGGAGAGAAGAGAGGAGAGAAGCAGATGACTAAGAAAACTGGCAACAGGAAAAATCCTTTCACCGATGAGTCACCACACCATAAAAGTCAAGGCAAGTAAAAGCCATTGCTAACTGGGCTTGTCTACACAGCATTTCAGGAGGGAGCAACCTGGCAGCAGATGCAAGTGTGACTAGCATGAGCGTCTGTGTCTGCAGTAACGAGAAGGGATGGCTGTGTGGACTCCAGCCTGCACCTCTGTAAAGAGAAGCAGAAGGGCAGAATTAATCGGCTGGTGCTAGTTAAGCCATGCACAACTTACCATGTGCAGCTCCAGGGCAGACTTGTCCCTGACTAGCAGTAAAGCAAGGGCTTATAATCTGAAGGAACATCTGTCTGCAAAACCATGAACCAGACAAACATGTATCTAATCATCATTACTAACCTGCAATATTAAAAAAAATTCCTTACCAGGTCTTCAGAAAAAATAATTTTGGAGCAGCTGGGCTGTTTTTTTTATTCTGATTTTCCTTTTTTAATAGTTGGGTACTTTTATGCCTGCTTTTTTTCTTTCTACCATATATTTCTGACATACAACCAGTCTTCAGTAAAATTCTGAAAAGCACTAAAGCAAATCCAGGAGGTGGACTTGGAAGCCTAAAACCCATAAAAACAAACTATTCTTGTCATGAATGGAAAAAAACTTATCCTTCCCTTATGAAAAAAAAATGTGAGTTATGCTTTACCCTCTAGCTTCAGACTTGAATCTGTATTTATTTGCTTTAGCGCTTAGAGATTATTTCAGGTTCCCATCTGCACCTAAAATACCTTTGTATATGGTAAATTGTAGGAGTTTAAATGCTGTGAGATGTATGCTAACTTCTTTTGATTCAAATCTGACAAATCAATAAGAAGCTGAGAGAATTTCTGTTTTAAGATTTTCCAATATTATTTTTGAAATGAACTGGAGGGTCCTGAGTTACATCAATACATTTGAAAAAGCTTCACTTTATGTCTAGCTTTTACTATAGGGAAGACATATCAAGCCTTTGTCCTTCATACTTTCTGGAACTTATAGGAAAGAAGATTGGCTATTGCCACATAGAAAATAAATTGTTTTAAAGTAAGAAAAAGATTGTTTAAATTAAGGGCTGACGTTTTTTTCTTTTTTTCTTTTTTTTTTTCCTGAAGAATGATTAAAGTGGCACCCACTGTTGTTACCCTAGTAGAACAGAAAGAAGTTGAAGGAAACATCCCAGTCACAGATTTACAAGTGAAAGGAAAACACAAATTGTCTCTTTCTGAGATGTGTGCATTTGGTTGAGAGAGACGACACATTCTCTGTTTTATTGATCATCTTTGTCCACCTTCCACGCTCTTTTCTTGACTGTCAGATAATATTCCTTCTCTTCATCCATGAAAAGAAGTGATTTACTGCTCTGCTTAGTCATAAAAAGAAAAAAAAAATCCCTCCTATTGAAGCAGTTTCACTGATGCAGTAAAGAATATTTGTTTCTTGCAGGGAAAAAATGCCAACATGAGTATGACTCAGTGATTTGGAAAGGAAGAGTCCTATGTTCTGTTCCCCACTGACCCAGTTGTTCATATTTCTTTCATTAAACAATCATCACATGAAACAAAAGAAATGGAAAAAAAAGTTTTGCTGCCTGAATCTAACAGCTTAAGTAAAGAGGATTTTAAGTACAGCATGGCCTTTAAAAAGGAGGTTACACCATTTCCTGCTGCTAATGGACCCTACCATAATATGTAGGTGATTGACCAATGATTTTGGGAAAAAGGATGCTGCAACAGTTGTTTTATTCAGCAATGCTATGATTATTTTCATGACAGTTGACGTGTACCTCAAAAAAACTAATGCCAGATCATTCTTAAAAGATTTCTTCTGTCAGATTAAAAAGGAAAAAAACCCAAACTACCAACCTGAAGCTAGGGGAATGGATAGGATAAATTAAAGGACCAAGTCAAATGGTTTTCCTTTTTAACCAGAAAACAAAAGATAAATAGTCCCAGAACAGATTATTTTTAAAGCTTTTTACTTTTTAATAGTTGGGCTAGCAGTGTTAAGCTATTGATATAAACTGCAGGTTCTTAGGAGCTGAAGTTAATTTTAAATTTCTTTAATACAACATTAAAACAGAGACCTTCACAAAAGCCTTAATTAAAGATAATTAGTGCATGCCTTTCTAGTGTAGTAAACAGCTGTAATATCTTTCATAGATCTGTGCTACATGAGGAATGAAATTTGATGTGTAATATACAGAGGGTGTTGAATGTATCATTTATGAACAGAACATTCCTCAACATAGGTCTCAACAGTCTGTACAATTTCACTGTTCAAGAAAATGTATTTGTTACAGTACAAACTAGCTCCCCCACAATTACTGACTTCTAATTTTGAAAGGGGACATTTCAAACAATTATATGTTTTGCATAAAATAAATGGAAAAAAAAATAGCCATATACACAAAAACCATACAAGACTCACTATCAATAGATCAATCAATCAATCAATATGAAGATTGATCCCAACTTCAGTCAATCATGTGGACAGCCTATCAGATGGTAGACAATTTTTGGAAATGTTTCTATATAGTCTGATATGGGCACAGGTTCACGAACAGGAATTTTCCATGTGATGCTATTGTTCTTCATTAAGCCTGCATCCTGCTCAAAGCCCTCAGTCCCAGCTGGGCATTCAGACTACACAAAGAGAGTGCTAGTACACTGGCAGAGCTCATAATCACAGACTTATTTCCCTCAAAAGAAAGGCCGGTGTGCAGTTCCCAACAGTAGTGGCAATACTGCTGGTTTCCAGAGTTACTGAATTGTTTTGAAACATTTAATTAACTATCTATGGATAAGCATTAAATAAATGCTTTCCTTTAGCCTGACTTGGTTTTTGAGAAACCTGAAGTTGTCTCAAGATGCAGAAGCATATCTTTATGTCTATCAAGTCCAGTCATATGATGTGCAAGACATAATGCTGCATGCTATACTGTCCCTCTGCAGGAGGAACCACTTTTACCTAGAGGCAATAACATCTCTACTAGACTCTAGTAACTGCATTCAAGGCTTCCATCAGATGAAAGAGCAGAATTCCATTAACCACACTTCTTCCTCCTTTCCTCCAGAGTCACCAGATGATAAATTAATCTATATCTCTGACGTCAACATAATGCAATAACATTATGATTTCATTATAAATCTCAGGGACCTGATCTGACCTACTGGAAGTGGACTGTGGAACACACACTTATTGTGAAAACCCGTACATGTAAACCTATGTCTGTACTGAGTTCTGAAACTCTGAAGTGTTTTTCCTTTTAGGGAAACAAGAATTTTTTAGAATTAACTCCTAACTCTGATGTGCATTTCTTTCATGCTGTGTATTAAGGTTATTCTGATTCATTCCAATGTATGATCCTGAGAGAATCAAATTTTCTTTTCTATCCAGTCAGGTTTAAAGCAAGTCATTCCACAATGATGCCAGCTTTGTGTAGCATCTGGTTATAAAATATATGGAGATGAAGCAAGGTGTTTAGTCTTTTTATGGAACTGAAGTCTGCCATGACCTACTAGTCATCTCTACTCTGAAGGAGGAAATCTGGACATCTGACTTATCTATGCTTACCACATATTTCTTAAGAAGGTAGGCTATATTAGAGAACTAAAAGATATCTGGAATACAAAGAGTTACAAAGGGAGAGGTAACAGTTATTTCTAATTCAATTTCTTTTATTTCACATAAGGAGAAGATGGCAGATTTCTGCCCCTACCCTCAGAATAAGCTGACCACAGTAGAAAAAAAAATAATAAAAAAAAGTGTTATAGATCCAGATGAGTTATATTGCTTTTTAGAAAGCTCAGTTCTGGATCCACAAATTCTCCAAGTAAAGCTTTTATCTCTGAATTCAGATCCAAATCTGGAAATCTGGGTCTGGATTTTTCATGGAAATGAAGCTTGCTTATGGGCTAATTTCAGCTGTAATAACATTCTTAAAGTAATATACGAGAATCACATGAACAAGAAAAAAAGCACAGGGGAACTGAAAAAAAACCAATACATATTGTCTTAAAATTATTAATATAAAACAGATCTTTACACAAAAACATTAGGCAAGTTAGAAATTACAAATATGGTAGTATGCCTGTGACTGTTCCTAAGAAAGCTTGGAAGATAAGGTAGAGTAAAATGAATATATCATAAATCAAAGATTCACATAGCTTGGAAGGGATCTCTGCAGTTCATCTACTCCAAATCCCTGCTCCAGGCAGGGCCTTTTAATATATTACTTATTGCTTTGTACTGTCAGGTTTTGAGTACCTCCATAGGTGGAGATCTAAGTGTTTCTCTGGGCAGCCAGAGTTTGATCACGCTCCTGGTAAACAATTTTTTTACTTGTATCTACTGAAAATTCCTTTGTCTTGTCATCATGCACCTCGAAGAAGAGTTTGTCTCCCTCTTTGTAGCCTCTCACCAGGCAGTTGCAGACAGCAGAGAGATCTCTCTTTCCTCTCCTCTTCCCCCGGCTGAACCAGTCCAGTGTCCACCACTTCCCCCTGTGCATCCTGTGCTCCAGCCCTGACCATCACAGGGACCCTGCACTGGACTCATTGCCATATAGCAGGGTGTGTCCTAGGCTTTGTGCTTCCTATTACTGTCACAATGCTCATCTTCATGATGCAAATCTTGTCAAACATTAAAAGAAATATGGTAAGTCAGCCTGAATTCATTGTAGCTGCAAGGTTAAGCTGATGCTGCAGAATAAGATCATCACCTCTGAAATACCCCTTATCGCAACATTACCTCTTAGTCTCAAAGTGACCTGTGGTAAATTGATATCCTCCAAAATGCAGAATATGGAAACAGGTGTAATAGCAAAGTTACTTACCATAATGGAATCAGTATAGACATCTTTATACACCCTTACTCTGGGATTTCATACGTTGTATTATAAATTTGGACTGCATCAAGGAGAAAACACATGGGAAAACACACACTTAGAAAAAGCAATTAAACTGTATTAGTTTGTTGGTTACTGGGGAGCCTAAGAATGAAAATTTTATTGGAAAACAGGGGTCTTGTTACAAATACCACAATAAAATAAAGTCACTTAAGTGGCCACTATAATGTAGTTAGCCTGATTTTACAATGTATTAAGACAACTTGCAACCATAGAGAAAGTCAAATGTTATTAATCCAGCTTCATGAAATTGATCCTAAAGTCCTCAGCACAGCCAGATAATCTAGGAGGCTAAATTTAAATGCACAGCTTTTCTAATGGGTACTGTCAAAACACGGGGAGTAGAGGAAAGAAAAATTGTCATGCATTCATAAAAAATGGTATGTGGGACCTCTTTGATCCTAAAATACGCTTAAAAAAATATCTTGATCTAGTAGAATGGGAAATATATATTGAAGAATAGCTTTGACATCAGGACAGAGTTCAAGGAAAATGTGATATTTGAGACATAATCTGTATGTCCATAATGTGTATATGTATATGCATAAAGGCATATATATAAGCATGTGTTTATATAAAACCATAGTCAAGTAATTGTTTCTGGTACAGTCACAGGAGATTTTTTCCTATTTTTCACATTTTCTTATTATTCATTCACCAACCATATTTTGTGTTCTCTGTTGGAATTCTGATCCTACAGGGAAGAGAAACCCAGATCCTTTATAGATTTAGTACAAACATTAAACACGAGCAGAATGCTCTTGGTCCCCTTTCCTGACTCTGGTCCCTGGCACTGAGGGCAGGCTGCAGGTCCTCATCTTGCAGAGCTCTGCTGCTGGCTTTCCCTCTACAAGCAAGTTCTGCTGTGGCATGTCACACACTGTCAGATACCTCATTCTAGTGGGTATATTAGGTTTGTGTGGCAAGGTTTTGGTAGTGGCGGGCTACAGGGGTGACTTCTGTGAGAAGCTGCTAGAAGCTTCCCCTATGCCCAACAGAGCCACTGCCAGCCGGCTCCAAGATGGACCCGCTGCTAGCCAAGGCCAAGCCAATCAGTGATGGTGGTAGCACCTCTTGGGTAATATATTTAAGAAGGAGAAAAAGTTGCTGCGCAGCAGCAACAGCAGCCAGGAGAGAGGAGTGACAATATGTGAGAATATATGTCCACAGACACCAAGGTCAGGAAAGAAGGAGGGGAGGAGGTGCACCAGGCCTCAGAGCAGGGTTTTCCCTGCAACCCATGGTGAAGACCATGGTGAGGCAGGCTGTCCCCCTGCAGCCCATGGAGGCCCACAGTGGAGCAGGTGGACGCCTGAAGAAGGCTCTGACCTTGTGGGAAGTCCATGATGGAGCAGGCTCCTGACAGGACCTGTGGACCCATGGAGAGAGGAGCCCGTGCTGGAGCAGGTTTGCTGGCAGGACTTGTGACCCCGCAGGGGACCCATGCCAGAGCAGTCTGTTCCTGAAGGACTGCATCCTATGGAAAGGGTCCACGCTGAAGTTCATGAAGAACTGTAGCCCATGGGAAGTACTCACATTGGAGGAATTTGTGGAGGGCTGTCTCCTGTGGGAGGGACCCCACGCTGGAGAAGTGAAGAGTGTGAGGAGTCCTCCCTCTGAGGAGGAAGGAGTGGCAGAAACATTGTGTGATAAACTGACCGCAACCCCCATTCCCTGTCCACCTGCGCTGGTCATGGGGAAGAGGTAGAGAAACTCAGGAGTAAAGTTAAGCCCAGGAAGAAGAGAAGGGTGGGGGGAAGGTGGTTTTAAGATTTGGGGTTATTTCTCATTATCCTACTCTGATTTGATTGGTAATAAATTAATTTCCCTAAGTTGAGTCTGTTTTGCCCATGATGGTAAGTGGTGAATGATCTCTCCCTGTCCTTATCTCGACCCACGAGCTTTTCATTATATTTTCTCTCCCCAGTCCAGCTGAGGAAGGCAGTGACAGAGCAGCTTTGGCGGGCACCTGGCATCCAGCCAGGGTCAACCCACCACAGTGGGTCTTAACCACAGGCACTTCCACAGCGTACTGACAATACCTGGCAATGATCTAGAGGGAATATTTGAGAAGAGATGTTTTGATTCTTTAAAGGGCTTCATAACTTTGCAATTGCTTAGCTTAGTTTAAGTTATCAGCTATTCTGGAAGCCAGAAGACTGTTTTATTAAAGTATAGAAGTGAGATTTCCTATTATCCATTTCATTGTCAGGTATGAGTTAATCAAGAGAAGTGCAAATCCTATGTCCTGCTTGTTCCTCGCTTTCTGTTAACATCACCTGATGAGGCGTGCACTCACTTTTCAGGGGACATGAAAGTCTATGAGTCTTGAAATGTAGTATGGGTTAAATAATCCAAATTTCATATGTCAGAGGTGACATTTCCAAAATCATTAATTTAGTGATCAAGGCTCCAGTTGGTGCATCCACACTGCAGTGCAGGTTTGTTGTGCCTTAGAAATCTATTTCCAATATAGATACCATATATCTATATTGTGTTGTTTGCAGAGCTGGATGAGACCTTTGTACATGTATTGTGCTTTCCTTGGATGGAAACTTAAATGCACAAGCACAGAGTCAGGCAAAATGTCCACTGTTTTGGATAGTGTAAAGGCCAGGATTAAAGGATGTAAAACAGAACATACATTGCATATAGAATAGTCATAGTAACCAGCTTTCAACAGAAGATACTACCTGATGGACCAGACCTATTTCATAAATACCATTAAAACAATAGGATTTCTTCACTTCTATTGACTGAAGAACTGGACCTAAATATATAGGCTTGTTTTGAATGCAAGCTTAACACACATTAGCACACATTCTTTCCAGTGGATTATTACATCAATAATCCACCCAAATTTAATATTTGGATTCATACCCATATACAAATTTAATGACTAGAGATCAACTCTAAAACAACACTGTTCAGTCTTCTGGTGGTCACCTAAAGGGTCTCATGAATCAATTAATTCCCCTCCCAAAAATCTCATGAATGAACTAGTAAAAAAAATAAAAGGAAGAAAAAATAGATACACATGGAAAACTGACAATATATAACAGTTTCTGAAAACAGTTATATGGTCACTTAATTTACTTTTTTAAATCACCAGGGGGCTTAGCTACATCATTCTTATTCATAACAGCACATTACATTTTTATACAAAACAGAATTTTGTAATACCTAAATGCTAAATAATCTATTAATTACCTTCCCTTCCAGCTACCAAACAATACTGGGGGGAGTTCTATGGACTGTTTTTTAAAGGTGAAGTGGTCCTTCAGTAATAAAAGGTTGAGTAACACTGCTCTAGAAAAGTAATTCTTAACCATGAGGACTTTTGAGAGGACAGAAATGTTGACAAGTGTCATATTTTCCCCCAGTCTCCTCTATCCTAGGTATATAATTTGGTAAAAGGTTTAATACTTTTCTTGAAATTGAAGGGCATGCTGAATTACCTATTCATTGCCATTTAACCAGTATGATTAATGTATTTATTAAATTATTCTGAATTTTAAATACTGCAGTGCAAGATTATATTAATTAATTTTAATTAGAATAATCTTATCTGCTACAATAGTTCTCTCCCCTTCTCCCTTTATGTTTGCTTATTGAAAAACCTCTGTTGTAAGACAATAAGGAGTTTATAAGTGCTGGACTACATATTACCACCACCACCACCACTTTTCCTGATGCAGCCTTGTTGATTTAATTGCAACAGATGTGTCTGCCTATGCCTGGGAGGAGAATGCAATACAACAGCAGTGGGACCTCTCAGTCAAATGCTGAAGGCGGCTTTCAGAAAGAGTCTCGCCTGACCTTGAGCCCAGAACCTGGCCAACTAATGAACCAGCTCTAGTTTGTTCACATCCCTTGGTAAGCACCTCCTGTGACAGCCTCCACGTGCATATGCAAACCCTTCCCTCTCACACTGCTTCTGCAAACCCAGCAAAGTGATGGATACCACATCCTTGGCCAACCCACCCCATATGCTGTTTCAAAAGGGTTCTAATACAGCTACTTCTCACAATAGGAAAGGTAGCCGAAACCAAACCCAGGGTACGAATAAGTGCTGGTTTATGTCCAACACCCATTTTAAATGCTTCCTGTAACAAAACTATCAGTGGAATGCAAAACAGGCATTTGATCTCTCTTGTATAAAATATTAACCTCTCATCTAGATACAGTTAAACTTTTACAGAGCATTTTTTCTTTTGGAAAGCAGCACCATGGTTACTAGCCAATGAAGGGGAACACAGTCTCTTTCACAGTGAAGACAGCAGGATGCTACTGCACAGAACTGGCTTTCCCTCTCCCTTCCCTCCCGATTTCTTCAGCAACATTGACCAAGTTATTTCAACCAATGGTTCACAACCACTGCATCTTCCTTCCCAGTTTTCTAATGCACTGTATGAATTAGCAGGGTCCCATTTTGAGGTCGAGCCATTCACTCACCTTTGAACTGAAGTTAAATAGAGGTAAAGATGCTAAACAATGTGAAAGTGCTGTGAAAAGAAAAAAGAAAAAAAAAAGGTCTATGCTCTCAGATGGAGATCCTGAAATGGCTGTAACACCATCTCACCTCCCAAGGGCACTGTGAAGATAAATGGACTGCTTATCACCAAAGCACTCAGGTACCAGAAGGAGACAAATAAATCTGTTTTCAGGGGAGCAGCCGAACAACATGTGGAAAACAATACTTGAACCACACACTGACTGATGAAGAAAAGAACAAAATGCAGCATAGCAGCCCAAGGCTTTTTACTACCATTTGTTCTGAAGCAGTGTCAAGTGGGTGGGGATAACGCAATGTTTTAGTTTGCATCACATGCATATGCCAAGGAAGCCACAATAAAGTTCTTCGGGCAGAATTAATTTAGAATTTTCATAGTTTTTGAAGGTTTGATTTTGCTTCCAGATTTCCATTTTAGTGCATGTAACATGCTGAGATTCTTATTGCTTTCTTAAGTGTACAATATATTAAAGACTACTTCCTGCCAGTTTTCAGGCTCTGAAACATAGTTTACTTCCATAACAACCTTGGTTGTCCCAGATCCTAAGGCAATACAGAATCAGCTCAGCCCTATCAGTGTCAGTGGAGCTGCACCAATTTACATCTATGAAGGACGTGACCCTAAAAACTGAGAGGTGATTGGACTTTGATAACAATACATTAATTTACAGGAGAAAATAATCTGTCAGGTTTCAAGAGAATTATCCCAAAATACTCTTTAGTTCTCACGTAGCTCACCTGCTCCTTTAATTCAGTCATTTGAATAAATCAAACCAATTGGCACATGAATGGTTTATTTTTCAGATCACCAATTTTCAGGGGGGTGGGCTTGAAGTAGTAATATTTTAAGTAAAAAATAATTTGAAATATGAAGTCTTAAGAAAAGAAGGGAAGCAGATTCAAAATAATATGTAGACAAAGGCAGCTTTATTGTTCTGTATTAATAATGTAACTTTACACAATTCACTAATTGTCAGGATCTCAGTTCTGTAATATGAGACTCATCTTTTCCATTTGGAGATAAAACAGGTTACAAATACTGGTGGGAAATACATGATTTTTTAAGTGCTTGTGCTGACCTTGGATAAGTCACTATCCAAGTACTTTAGTTTTTTCATCTGTTCAATAAGTTCAACAATTCTCTGCATGTTGCACATCTGAGATCCACAGCTAAAATTCTACTGTGTAAGAGCAAAGTCATACTACTGCTGACAAGCTTGGTTGTGTAAGTGGGAGCTTTTGTGTGGGAGATCCTACCAAGGTTTTTGTCTTGTTCAGTCAGTATCACAGAGTCAGAGATCTAAAACACCATTATTGCATGATCTGGGTCTGTACAGGAACTTTTGACATAGGCCCTTCAGCGAGTAGCATAAAACTCTTTTGTATCTTCCAGTGTGGAGCACTTGACAGCCATTATCGTCCAAAAAAATATATATATATCACTTTTTCTGCCTTCTTCCTAAGAAAAATAAATGTGTTTTAACAAAACTTATAATATTTTTATTAATGACATCAGGAGAAGAAGTGTAGACAAGGTTTCCCACAGAGCTGCACAACCACCTTCTAGAGTTACCACATTTGTGTAGCAGTTTTATATGAGTTATTTCTTTTAAATACCTTTCTTTCAATACCTTTGTTTAATATATTTATTTTAAGCAACAAACTGCATGCCAACTCTCAGTGGTTTTTCAAATGCAAATACACATGTTGTAGATGCATATTATATAATAGTTGGTAAATCACATTTGCTGGTTTTCTAGAATTAAACAAAATAGGATGTTGTAGACATACTGGTGATGGAAGACTTAACAGACTACTGTGCCTGAAGGCTTATTTATTTTCCAGCTCTGTCAGGTGGGCTAACAAAACTTACTACCTTCTCCTACAAACTACGACACACTGCAAAATGTCAGTTTCTTGTTGAAGACACAATGACAAACTGCACAAACCGAATATCAACTAAAGGACTACTTCTTCATTTGTTTTCTTCCTCAAGAGTTGTAGGAGTTAATTAAAGCTTCAGACAAATAAACAAACGATTAATGCCATCGCAAGCAGGTTCACACACACGCATGCACGCGCGCACACACACACTCACACCGTCCTAATTCCAGTTTACTTGCCATCCTAATCATTACTGTCCAGCCACAGCTTTCCTCTCATTCAGCATGTCCATTTTTTCTTTCTACTATGTTCTTCTGTGAGGATGCTAATATTCTTTCTTTTTGCTGTGCTCCATTTTCAAACACCTTTGCTTTCTACCTCGTCACAAACTGATATTTCCTTTAGAGACTGCAGCGTAAATGTCACCAGCAGCACCTCTCTCCTGGGAGTAGAGCAGGGTTAACATTCCTAAGCAATGGGTAGATCCTTGATTTATTTTCTGTGGTAAAGCTCTAAAGAGCAGGAGTCCTATGATAATTCTAATTTTTTAAGTAACAGAAGTAACAAGGGAACAAACAAAACTAGATTTTGTCAAGGTTCCAGGTTGTGCATAACAAAATGTGCTCTTTTACTTCAACAAAGCAATATTTTACTTTGAGCAGTCCCAGTCATACCTAAAGAAGTTCTGTACAGAGTAAGACATGCCTCTCAGCATAAGAACAAAATCTATTTCCTGATGGAAAATACTGTTATATAACCCCTGACATGATTCCTCACGTATTCTTTAAGTTTGTAAATGTGAGGTTACATCTTTCTTGCACCTAGAATCTGTCAGATCAGCTCTTCTTCTATCTTTTCTAGCTAAGCCCCAGGGTGTTTGGCTGTGCTGAGAGGAAATCCTCATCACCAGAAACAGAATTCCTTTCATGTCTCTACACTTTCTGCTTTGTAAAAAAAAAAAAAGGAAAGGAAAAAAAGAGAGAGAAAAACAGAAATTACAACCAGCTAATAATAATAACAGCAAATAATAACCTTAAGCAAGTTCTGAACTTGTCAGGCTTCTACAATTTTATGTTATTCAGTGCTAGCCAGTTGGGGGGGAAAATAGCTCATAGGTTTTAATCTGCCGCATCAGTCATGCCATTAAGTCTTCTTGTACCAACAGTACTAATGAGATGCGGCAATTGAGAAAAAAAAAAAAGGGGGCAGAAGAAAAAGAGAGAGAAAAAGGTCTTTCTTCGCATCTTTCACAGACCCTTGTGGGTTGCAGTAAAAACACAACATGGTATTTGTGAAGTTGCTAATGCCTGTAATGAATAATAGTGCTTCTTCAAATATTCAGAGGCACAGAAACAAACTTGTAAACATTCTATCAACCAGAGATGGCCAAAATTCCCCAAACCGTTAAAGATACATAAAATCTATATCAAGTCACAAATATTAACTAAATATGAACTTACTTCTGAAGGAAGTCCTATGGTCCCAAAATTCATGTCAAATACATAAATTAAAAGTTTTGTTTACACTAGGATTTATAAACTACAAACAGGTAACCAACCAAGGTTAACATCGTCTCTTTTGTGGTATCCCAAAATGCATTATTTATTCCTGCTGAGGGAAAGCACATAAATGTGTAAGTCAAAGGAGGATAGATATGAATGCAAAAATAAGCTTGCATATCATTAACTTCCTCATCCCCACTCCTACTTCTCATTTCAGCAAGAGGCAATTTTGTCCTGCCTTTGTGCAATATTACAGGGTTTTCTCTACTTCAGGGGCTAAGAAAATATGCATGCCTATCTTCCAAGCCAATAGACCATGTCAGCATCAGAAATTGGAGAGAAGCCACAGCACCCCAATGGGAAAGTGTTGCTCATCTGTACCACAACAGAGAGACAGAAGGTAACAGCTAGTTGGCAGCAGGGCAAGAACTTTGGGGGATAAACTCCCTGAAAGTACACATTTCACTGAGATCTAGCAAAACTGTTTTTCTGAATTTGAATTACATTTCCACTATTGCAGTTGTTATTTCACTAGCATCTATGGTTGATAATTGCTATGTAAATTTTCATATTTTCTACACATAGACACTGATGTATCATTTTCTTCTTTGTTTCAATTGTCTTGTGTCTCAGTGAGTTTGGGGTTTCAGCATCTTTTTCATTTCATAGCAATTAACAGCTGAAACTGTCTTTTTTCTACTTGTAGAAGTTTAAAAGCAGTTAATTCTGCACAAAATTCTACCAGTAAAACCAAATTACTTTCTGCATTTCATTCAAAACCTATTGGAGCCCCCAAATCCCCAACAGTGTTTGAAACCTCAGGTTCAATCAGATCTTCAAATAAACTCCTTATAAACTCATCCCAGTCCTTGAAACCTCCATGTATAATTTCAGCAAATGTGGGGACAGGACAGCACTGTGGCTCAAGTTATGGAATGCACAGTTCCTTGAGACTTGCACAAATTGGAACCAGGTTTGTCTTCTGTCTTCACATTGTGAAGTCCTGTTGGCAGGGATCTGCAGACACATCTACCTAGCAAAACAGGTCTCCACATGTGGCTGGTAGGTGTTGTTATCTTATACATGATATGCTGTGTCTGCGTTTTTCTCCCTCAGAAGGGCCTAAGGAGCTGTTTTTCTCCCATAGGAAGGGAGAGCATATATTCACTTTTGTACAGTAATGCATGAGCATCTGTTACCTAACGACCTAAATGATAATAATTTTTTTCCTACGCATGCCCTGTCTAAGAATAAGCTAAATAAACAGATCCTACTGACTGGCAGGATTTCTTCCATCAGGATTACAGGACATCACTCTGTCTTAAAAACCAATGCAAAAAGTGGAAAAAGAGTGCAGATCTGAAAAGCTACATGCATCTGCTGTGAAATATAGCCCCAAGAATGCTTGGAAACGTTACAATTACTTTCCTTCCATTCCTCTTTACCAATAGTATTTATTTTAAAGGGCAACCTGGATTGCTTGTTAAGTGCCATGTTCAGAAATCCCATACCCTTGATTGCAGCTGGCCGCTGTGAGAGTCATGTAATATTCAGAGCAAACCAGCAAATCATAACACTACAGTTGTATCATCCCATGAAACGGAGATGTAGATTGCAAGAAGCTGTTTTTTTCAAATCAGGATATATAGCCACTAAGGTCAGATGGAGACAGCTTCTCTTACCAAAGATGCAATATGATCCTGTGCCATCATGTTTTGTGAGCAAACATACAACACCCAGGGAGAGGGATTAATTTAAATTGCTGTGATTTCTGTTAGTAATTTTCAATTTTATTCTGATATGAATCTTTCCAAAAGTCCCTCACTGCAACTAAGCAGGCACGCTTCCAAATGCCTCTCAAATGAGCGTGTTTGAATCACTAGACTGCAACACTGACCCTGGGGCAAGAGATAATAAGTTGGTCTGTTGCTTTCACTTTATGTCACACCAGAACTTGAGCTATGAAAGTCTCTTGCTAGTAACAGTGAACTTTATTCCACCACCACCCCCCCAATCTATTAGCACAGGGAAATATTGAGGTGCTGACACCCCACTATTAAAAACACAGAATGATGGTGTCAGAATGATTTATTTCTAATGAGTTTCTGACAGCTTCCTCCATGTTAAGATAGCTCTCACACAGGAGAACATGACAGTCATTTTGGCATATCCCTTATAATGTGTGTTATTAATAGCACTTCAGTTTATTGATTTCCCAGATAGATAATCATTCCTGAGTGGCTGTGTAGTGCTGTCTGAGGTGAATAGTAGATGGCAGCAAGAATTACTGGACAAGCTATAGCAAGCCAAAGGATGTGGCATAAAGAAGCTCTGGCTGATGATATAAATGTATTCAAGAGTCTAAGCTGTCAAACCCAAAATATCACATGATTAATTATTCTATTATATTTGTATGCAGAGAGAAAATAGAAAAGAAAACTTGGGGAGGAGAGGTGAGAAAAAAAACCATAGTGCAAAGCCATTTACATACATTGTCTTCCATCTTTGCATAAGTCACGGCTTACACTGAGTTAAAAAAATTATTTCATTAAAGCTGGATGCAAAGACAGTACCTAAACCCTTAAACACACTGTTTCAAGTACCAAGCTATTGGAAATATACATCAGCATACAGAAGCATATGATCTGACTTCTCATTGTCTGCCTTTGCCCTTTTTCCAGAGATGCCTTTACCCCAGGCTGATTCCTGAAGGAAAGCTTTTCAAGGAATTGCACTGTATGTATACACTACTGTTATCGTAGAAGCTCACTGTTGTCTTTGAACAGTGTGTGAAATACAAAGTTTACTTTATTTGACAGGTGTCAACAGAAGCAAGACTGGTATGTCCAAGTAGTCTTTGAACGCAAAGAATTTAAGAGATTGTTATTGCTGATTTATATTGCTACTAATTATATGGCTAAAAGCATCTAAATCCTTAAATAAACTTCTTGATTTCTAAAGAAACAAGCTGGCATTCCAGAAAGAGTAAAACTATCCATCTTAACACAGGAGAGTGACATCCAAACTCCATCCTTTGGACATTAAGGTATTGACTGGATGTCATACTTATTTTGGTAGTACAGACACACAGAGGAGGCATGCAAGTCACTTTGGAAGCTAGCTAGATTGTGAGCCCTGCTTTTTTCCTGGGGTGCATCATATTGTGGTTTTTTTAAAGCTAGAACTCTATGAAATATGATTCATTTTGACTTGTTGAAAAAGTATTTTGATCGAGAAAAGGCATACTAAAACTCAGGAAACATAGTGGGGGAACCTGTTGTGTTATTTACATTTTTAACCTCTGAACCTCAGTTGAAGGCCAAGTTAATATCATTAGAAGCTGTTATCATCTGAGAGTAAAAACTGAATTGCTGGTGCCAAGCCAGCTCCTACACAAATATCTGATGCACAAAAAGTAATATCAGGAGGTCTGTCTTTTTAGCTGGCACAAATCAGCCTAACTTTATTTTTAAGTCAGTGCAACTATGCTGATTAACACCAGCTGTGGATCTGGCAGAGGTACTCCGAAGATGAATGAGAAGTGAACTAAACTCCTTCTCCAAGGACAGTCTTTGCATTGATGAAGAAGTTTGTGTTACTGCTGTTTTCTGGGTGGTCTTTGGATAAAGTCACCAGATCTCTGATTCAGTTTGACGGGGGCTGTGTGGCACAGAAGATAGCTATGGGCAAGCTGCCCACTGCATACTAACCAACCCTGTTGCACTACCTCTGTCAGCAATACTTTTACCTGTGCCAGTGAAGGATGTAGCCCATTTCTATTAAAATTAATTGAAGTTAGTTTAAAGAAAATGTTGCTATACCAGGTAGAAATTAACTTTTCTACTGAATAAAACAATGGGCTGCCAGAAGGCCAACATGTAAAGATTCAGGTTTTTAGTACAGATGAAAATGAATACTGTTTAAAAATAGCTGATTTGTTTCCAGGCTTTCCAAGCAGCTTCAAGAATTTTTTTGCACTTAGGCAAATGTAGGTACAAATTTTCTAAAGGATAAAAAAAATGTGGGTTCATGTATGCTACAGTACAACATCCAAGGACTGTAACATGCTATTCAGCTATTCAGAAAATAAGCAGTCTTGTACTCAAGAAATCAAAGCCACTTGTTCACTCATTCCTGTTTTTCCTTTGAAGTCTTTAGGATGCAAACATCCCACTGCATGGCGAGTTTAAATGGCAAAACTGTTTTCAAGCCATTTGCAGAGACTCATATCAATGTCACATAGCCCCTGTGGGATAGGACTCACAGATAGAGGTAACCTTAGGCTACAAAACATTTTCACAGTTAGCTGAAGCTTTAGAGTGGCTCCACACCTTTTCTTCTGATTCTGTTTTCTATTTCTCCCAAGTGTACATATATTTCTGTAATACATAGCATTTTACTCTAC
This sequence comes from Nipponia nippon, assembly GCF_047370975.1. NCBI lineage: Eukaryota > Metazoa > Chordata > Aves > Pelecaniformes > Threskiornithidae > Nipponia > Nipponia nippon. The sequence continues at coordinate 6,117,861 of NW_028262402.1, forward strand.
TGAGTTCTTAATAAATTTTGATCTCTAGCTGTGAGAGAAATGAGTCTACCAGAAATCTGAGGGTCCCTGAGATAACATTTCACTCTATAATCAGAAAGGATATGATAGAAAATATAGTATAATCTTTCCTTAAGAAAAATACACTAGAGTTAATCATACCCTGTAGAAATACCGCCAGATCCTAATCAATCTGTGTAGATGCAAGTACTTTTTGAGACTGAATCTGCAAGATGTGTTAATCTTTTTAGCTTCAGTGAATCTACCTAGTTAAATTACTGATATCCTCCCAATTGGTTGTGCAAGGGACACAGCACTGGACCTTCACAAAATGTGATATTCTAGTTCCATGGTTTAGATTATTTTATACTCATCTTGAAAAGAGGTAATGACTTCAGTGCTGAAGAATCACCTGTGACTTAGAAACTGCACACATTAGCAGTTATTCATCGAGTGTATCTACAGTCTCACTCTCCTAATGATACTTAAAAAGATGCTAAACTTAGTACTGTAATCACAGTGCTAATTTAAACTAAAGTATGTATTCTAGTACATTAATGAAACGTAAATGAAAATAAGTTCCCGTATTTTTACTATAAACTACTGAAAGCCCTGGAGCAAAACCGAAAACTGCAAGAAATTTGAGGGCTTCTCTAAATACTATTGCTTCTACATTTTCCCAAAGAACTTCTGCATTCCTGGAGAGTACTGGGGTATGGTGGTGAAGCAATGCATTTGTAAAAATGCAAACTGCTTCAGCAGTTTTGAGGGAACAATCACCACATCAAATGAAATGCAAAAGACTCTTTCTGTCATTTCATTAGTCCTTCTGACCCCCTCCTGCTAATATTAGGTACCTCTTCAGACAAATCTTGTTAGACCCTGCTTAAGAACACACACTGCTGGCATGTGGACATGCATTACAAGACTACCAGAGCTCTGCCTGCAGTAGCTGGGAATATCTTATTATTATCACTCAACAACAGTTGGATTATTCTGGTTATTCATTATATCCTTGGGATCAGGCAACTCTGTCCATTTAAAAATAAAGGATTATTTTCCTCTCCTACTTCCCACCCTACTGTAGCACCAACTCTTTTTTCTGTCTTCTGCAACTAAAGGCCCACCAAATCACTCATGATACATATGGCTCCTGGAGGAGGCCTGACATCAACAGGCTCAGAAGGGTCACCAAAAGCTCTGCCTAAAGGGTGTGAAACTGCACAATGCAAATGCAAGCAAATATATTTAGTTTGCTGATATTTGCCTTTTACAAAAAAGTATTGGAATAGATTCAGCACTTGATCACAGCCTTGGGGCAAAGAGTGCTTCTTAGCTCTGACCCATCAATATTCCCCTTTTTACAGATTTCAGAGACAAGAGTTTCCCCGCCTGATACTCTTTCATAGGTATTTGCTGATCATAATAACTTATACCTTTAACACAACAATTAATTCCTACTTCCTGTTGTCATTTGTGAAAATGAGGTCTGAGCAGCAGTCCAGATTTAAAATAAAATTAGTTCTCATAACAAATGCGGGAAAATCATAATTTAGGCATCTAGAAATGCTTTCAGAAGTGCTAGTCTACATCTTTATTCCACTGAATACCTTAAAAAATTTTCACCAAGAGCATCATATCATTTTGACGTTTTAATCTGATTTGACCACTGCAACTATAAGAAAAATAAGGTGTGCAAATCAAATTCCAAATGGTATATAACAAGCATCTTGGATGTCAATTTTGAATGTGCATCAGAGGCATATTTTGTGGAGAAATATCCCCTCCCCCAAAACTTGTGTGCATGAATCTTCCTTTCTCTCAAGGAACTCAGAAAAATCAAGATGCTGAGTGATTTGTAAAGCTCTGATTTCATTGTAGTTTTCAGGAACAGTTTAATTCCATTCATTCGGGCACTTACAAAGACATTCTCAAAATTATACAACACATTATAAAACTTGTTACTTGACTCTCACTGATGTTGCAATGAAAATATCAGAACTAAAATAAAAAGAATATTTGCAATAGATTCATTGTTCTGGAGTATTTGAAATGTGTTATTTGAATGCTTAACTATCACAGACCATACTTAGGAAAAAAATAAGTTATTTCATAATGGCTATATCTCCTGGTTTTTTGTTTGTTTTGTTTTGTTTTCTCTTTTAGATGTTCCTCATGCCCTTATCTTAATTCACTCTTATAAATAAATAAATGAAAGATAAAACAAAATCTGGAGAGATGCAGCCACTGTGCTGCAGAGTTTTTAGCAGAGGATAATCCACCCCAGGAAGTGCTCTGAGTTTTTAGTTCTTCTTCATACTGTTTTTTATTCTACTTCCTATATGATAAACTTCAGAATACCTTTGAGACTGTCTGTACCAGAAAGTAGTCTGACTGTGCTCCACACTCAGATATGTTACTGCAAAGTCTCTGCTCTCCCTTCTCACTTTTATATTTGGGTGATGCCAGCTGACTGTCATATTCACAGAGTGGCTCCTCTGAATATCATGTAGTTCAACACCCTACTCAGCCATAAGCATGTTGCCCAGGACTGTGTCCAGTTGGGCTTTAAATTTCTCCAAGGATGGAGACGCCATAATCTCTCTGGGCAACCTGTCCCACTGTCTGACAGTAAAAATGTTTTTTTCTTGTATTCAGATGGAGTTTAGTGTCTTTTATTTTGTGCCCATTGTCACTCAAGATCACTGGAAAGAGCCTGGTTCCATCTTCTTTGCATCATTCCTTCAGGTATTTACACACTTTGACAATATCCTGCCTGAGCCTTCTCTTCTCCAGGCTGAATAGTCCCAGGTCACTCAGCTTCTCCTCATAGAAGAGACGCTTTAGTCCCTTCATCATCTTCATGTCACTCGCATGGAATCCTCTCCAGTAAGACCATATATTTGTACTGGGCAGCCCAGAGCTGGACACAGTACCCCAGATGTGTCTTACCAGTGTTGAACAGAAGGAAAGATTACCCTCATTGTCCTGCTGACAATGCTCCTACTTATGCAGGCCAGGAGGCTGTACTAACTGGTTTGTACTGAGGTGCTGCACTTTACATCACGTGAGAGTCTCCAGATATACGGAGTATACTGTTTCCTGAGCAGGGAGTGTTGAAAAAATAGTTGCATAAAGGACTGTTGATTTGTCCAACATGAAACTAAAAAGGATACCTGTGGACTGAAAAATATTATCAATAAAAATCATCTATAGGGTACTGTTAATTGATGATTCTTTATTCCATTTGGATTTTAGCTTGCTCATATTTGTATACCTAGCCAAATATTCTGGCCACTGGGACTCTGGAAATAAGGCAGGTAGAGCTTCTTATTCTTTCCCCATTTATTCCCCTCTGTTACACATAGAGGAACACATCAGGAAGGCAGTTTACTTCTTCCTTCTGTGGTATATGTGGTTGAAAAAAGTGACAGATTTACCATCATACACAGCTGAAGAAAAGCTATGAAATTCTAGCTCCAGTTGAATACATAAAAAAGGAATAATGTATGCAGCAAAATTAACAACCTAATGTTGACCATATCTGGTGTAGATTCCTCCTGGGAACAACTGAGTTTGTTTAAACATGTACTACTCGCTTATGTAGCAGCACCTATTCTTTTCTCCCTTTCAGCTCATGTGAAAATCAAATGGATATGTGTCTATTTTTATTATGCAAAATGTCGTCATTCCCTACAAGAGTGAATGGGATAGAGTTATCCAAAATGATATTGTAAAATTAAATTAAAGCTTCATAAATAATTTGAAAAGAACATCTTTTCCTGTCATGGGAATCTACAGAATTGAATCTTTAAAATAATGCTAAAAGTTTTATTTTGGAAATAATTTTGCTTTCACTCTACAGTCATTATCTGGAACAAGCATATAGAGTCACAATCTATTTTAGGAGTATCTGGAAAAAAGCAATCAAATAAACTCCCATAACCTCAGCTCCCTGAACTGCAAGTCTATTACACATCACGTTCAGATCTTACACAAAGCACCAGCAATGCATCTTCCCTTCCAATGCACCTTTTACTCTCCAGTTTGAGGAACCAGAAAAAAATCACAATGAAGAATACAGGTCATTCAACGACCAATGGTCCAATTTTCCCATGCTTAGATATTTTAGGTCCTATATATTACATGGAAAACCAAGAGCTATAGCAGTAGTTTTAATACTGCTGCTGCTGGACTTTAAAAAAGAAATAATTAGGATGTTAGTTTTCTTAAAAACTTCACACGAAGAGGAGACATTATTTGGCTGAATGCTTGTGACACATATCCATGTAAACAGACAAGGTTTTAAATAGAAAACAGTTGTCATTGTACAACAAAGACAGGTTAAAGGTAATAGTTCTAGCGTGACTTATGAGGTACATTAATGGTTGGGTCATTTTCAGTGCCATCACAAGTTTACCTACAAATAAAGAGTTAAAAGATATATGAGATTTGAGATGGGTCAGCACAGAATGTACAAAAAAATCCAGGCATGAGATCACTCCCCTGCACATCAAATGCAAAATACAGAAGCTGGAGATATGGTTGTAAAGTCCAGGTTAGAAGTAAATAGAAACGAGTATTCCTACCCACTGTAGAAATACATTCATACACCTGTTTCACACAACCACTAAAATGTATTCCTGGACAACAAGGCACATTCTTCATTATTTGTGGCACCTGATTTTTCCAAGATGACTCCTAACAACTCAGTCTATTCAAGATTGAATTTATCAAGCCAGCTCTCATCCATAACTCAGATATGCTCAAACGATATATATGACAATTCACATGAGCAATGCAGTTTACACCAGCTAGGAATTTAGTAAGAATTTAGGTTTATAAGCCCCATGGCTAATCTTTTAAAGAAGAGGGAAATTAAACACATCGTTATATTTTTTATTCCCTAACAAAGTTTCATAGTTTCTAAGCTTTTAGAGAGGAATACTTTAATGACATGCTTTAACTATTTCTCTAACTTGCATCATGCTACAAAATATTGTGATTGTCACACAAGCACCAGAGACTCTGGTTGTAGGGCCTGATTCACAACCTGCAGGTATCAATAGGGTCTTCTTAAATTTCAGCATCTGGATTCAAAACTAGCTGTAAAAACTCTTGACTTCCAACAGGGTTCGTATCTCAGTCCTCTGCTACAATATAAATAATTACTGACATTTACTCTCATAATTAATGAAGGGAGTAATTCAGTTCTCCTGTAGGCTGTATAGTCTGTGGAGCAAGGATTATGCACCTTTACAGAACCTCAATTCTGAGGAACTGCCTTGGGTGTTACATTTAACTGCTACTTATACGGAAACCTTGTAGTCATCCTTATTATTGCAAGAGATGATGTATTTAATTTCTTTTTGTAAAATGCACACAGCAAGTTCTCTGCCAGATGACTGACTGGTCAGTTCCCAGAGCTATCATATGACTGGTATTAGTGAGACTTGGTGGAATGAGTTCCACAGTTGGAGTGCTGGGATGGAGGGCTACAGGCTGTTCAGGAGGGATAGGCAGGTGGAGGAGTTGCATTGTACATAAGGGAGAGGATTGGCTGTACAGTCCTTAGAGTTTGCAGTGATGTGATTGAGAGCCTCTGGGTGAGGATTAGGGGGATTTAAAACAAAGCAAATGTCATAGTAGGTGTCTTCTACCAATCAACCAGCCAGGATGATAGCACTGATGAGTTATTCTACAGGCAATTAGGAGAAATCTCTGGATAGGTAGCCCTTGTCCTTATGGGAGATTTCACCTTCCCAGACAACAACTAGGAATACCATATTGCTGTTACAAGCAAGTCTGGAAAATTCTTGAAGTTTGTGGGAGATAACATCTTGCCACAAGTACTCAGTGAGCCAACTGGGAAATATGCGCTCCTAGACTTGTTGTTTGTGAATAGAGAATGACGCGTGCAAGATGTAATGGTAGGTGGCTGTCTTGGCCACAGTGATCATGAAATGGCTGAGTTTAAAATTTTCAGTGTAATGAGAAAAAATGTCAGCAAAGTTGCTACCCTGGATTTCAAGACAGCAAACTTTAAGCTACTCAGGGAGCTACTCAGCAGTGTCCCATGGGAAATTGCCTTTGAGGGCTTAGGAGTCCATGAGTGCTGGTCAGTTTTTAAGAACCACTTTTTAGAAGCACAAGAGCAGGCAACCCCATTGTGTCATAAGTCAGGCAAGCAGGGCAGAAGAACAGCTTGGCTCAATGGGGAACTCCTTGTGCAGCTCAAGAGGAAAAAAAAATTGGATGATCTCTGGAAGCAAGGTCAGTCTTTGCAGGAAGATTACAGAGCTGTGGTTTGCATATGCAAGGAGAAGACATGAAAGGCCAAAGCTCAATTAGAGTTGAAACAGGCCAGTGCTGTGTTGGAAAAGAAAGTCTTATTTAAGTACCTTAATAGCAAGAGGAGGTCTAAAGAAAACATTGGACAGACACTTGTTGAAAATGGTCACCTGACAAATAGGGGTGAAGACAAAACAGAGGCAATCAATGTTTGTTTTGGTTTTTTTGCCTCAATCTTTAATAATGCCAATAAACATTGGGCTGCTTGGTCCTCTCAGTCAGAGGACCATGACTGCAGGAACAGTGACTTTCCATTTGTGGACACTGAAATTGTAAAGGAGCAGTTGTATCGGCTGAATGTTCCTAAGTCCATGGGGATCTGATGGGATTCATCCCAGAGTACTGAAGGATATAGTGGATGTTACGGCAGGACCCCTCTCAATTATCTACCAAAGGTCTTGGGAGTCTGGGGAGGTCCCTGCTGACTGGAAGCTACCCAACGTTATTCCAATCTACAAAAAGGGTGTGAGGGAAGACTCAAGGAACTACAGATGTGTTAGTCTAACCTCAGTACCCACAAAAATTATGGAGAAGATCGTACTGGGTACTACTGAAAAGCATTCAGAGAGCAATGCAATCATCAAACACAGTCAACACGAGTTCACAAAGGGAAAGTCCTGGCTAAATGATTTGACATCCTTCTATGATAAAAGTCAACTGCCTTGTGGATGAAGGGAAAGTGGTGGATGTAGTTTTTCTGGATTTTAGTAAGGTTTTTGATGCTGTGCCTTACAGCCTTACAGCACCCTTCTAGACAAGTTGTCCAACTGTGAGATGAGCAGGTACATGGTGAGCTGGGTGAACTGGCTGGACAGCAGAGCTCAAAGGGTTCTTGTGAACGGGGCTACATCGGGCTGGTGACCAGTCACCAATGGTGCACCTCAGGGCTCAATTCTAGGGCCAGCTCTGTTCAATATTTTTATCAATAATCTGGACGCAGGAGTTGAATGTACCATTAGCAAGTTTGCTGATGATACCAAACTGGGAGGTGCTGTTGACTCTCTCAAGGGATGAGAGGCCTTGCAGAGGGATCTAGATGGATTGGAGCATTAGGCAGTCATCAATGGCATGAGATTGATGAAGTGAGTGAGTGGCTGCGTGGTGCTTAGTTGCTGGCTGGGGTTAAACCACGATATGTTGCAGGCAGTTCAAGATAAATACCTGTACTTTTAATAGCTCTACAGCTTAATGTGACAACTTTGAATGTTTTCTGAAGAGCAAAATTTAGTTACTTTATTATAAAATATTGAAGCATTTAATGAAGTTAGCCAGTATACAGTATCGAAGAGAATGACTACAGATCAGGGGAAAGAAGGGGGAAAAAAAGGCAATTAATGTTTTTATTCTTTCAGTGTAAGGTAAAATATAAAATTTTATGGAGATTAAGTAAATTTAATTTAGAAGAAACAATTATGTTAGAGATATTGAAAAATTTACTGGACAAGTGAGAAGAAATGTAATGGATTTTTTGGATACTGAATGAAAAAACTCAAACACCTCTAGCAAGAGATTGGGTTGCATTCATTGCAAAAATTTTCCTCAGGTGTTTTCAAGGTTTTTAATCTGAATTTTGCAAAGAAAAATTAATGATATCTGCTACCCGAGATGTGAATAATATTTTTGTTTCATTATTAAGTTTATTATTTTTTTTGTTTTTTCTCACTGAATAAACCAGTCTATGTTGTTTTGTCATGTATTTCCCAGTCCTACACTCAACTGTGAATAAATGGATACCAGTAGGCCCTTCCTCCTCACCTCCAGTATCATTGCAGAAAGAGGCCCATGCTCTGAACACATGGTAGAATTGGAGTCTCAATCATTTTTTAACACTTTTTACGATTCCCCTCAGATTCACTCTGAACACATCTACATAGCCTTTAAAGGCCACATAGCAACAGTCTTGAATACAACTCAACCAGGCTTCTTATTAGCTTGGCACAGGTCTGGAATTCACCTAGAATGAAGAACTTAATTAAAAACCACTGGATTAATCACCAACCTGTACACTAAGACATTAGAAATATATTGTCTCTTTCTTAAGTAAAGTATATAAGGGTAAGTATACTTCACCTTCATCACCCTTCTCGTCTTGTGAGGAATTGTTTATGAATTGATTTTCAAAAATCATGGAGTATGTTTTATTATGTGCATTGCTCTATATATCATCACCATTGAAAAGTGCAGTACCATTTATCATTACACCTTGCTATATTTCTGGGCATACAGTCACTCGAGAGGAAATAGCTGAAGAAGAAGCTTGCATGACTCTTGTTCAGCAAATCACCTGGTGGACAAGCAAGCTGTAGCTCCCAGAGAGAACATTCAGCTGGTGGCAGAACCAATACTTTGAGCAAACATAACTGATTTCTCCCAGTAATATTGAAACCACAGGTGGGATTCATTTCTGCTTCCAGCAACATTTGTGTTTTGAAAGAAAATTCCTTCCTTTTCTCTCTCCCCCATGCTCCAATTTCTTCTGCTTTTGTGCATCCTACGTTTAGGCTGTACACAAGGTCAACACATTAAATAAACTGTCCCAGAATTCAGAAGATTCAGGTTTCTAGTTCTGTCAAACTCCTTGTATGTTCTTGAGGAAGGAGGGATAGAAGAGAGAATTACTACCCTCACCAATTGACATGATTTAACCCCAGCCGGCAACTAAGCACCACACAGTCACTCACTCACTCCCCCCCCAGCAGGATGGGGGAGACAATCAGAAAGATAAAAGTAAGAAAACTCGTGGGTTGAGATAAAGGCAATTTAATAGGCAAAGCAAAAGCTATGCATGCAAGCAAAGCAAAATGAGGAATTCATTCACTATTTCCCATCGGCAGGACGGTGTTCAGCCATCTCCAGGAAAGCAGGGCTCCATCACTTGCAATGGTTACTTGGGAAGACAAACATGATCACTCCAAATGTCCCCCCATTCCTTCTTCTTCCCCCAGCTTTATATGCTGAGCATGATGTCATATGGTATGGAATAGCCCTTTGGTCAGTTGGGATCAGCTCTCTCAGCTGTGTTCCCTCCCAAACTCTTGCCCACCCCCAGCCTCCTTGCTGGTGGTGTGAGAATCAGAAAAAGCCTTGACTATGTGTAAGAACTACTCACCAATAACTAAAACATCCCTGTATTATCAACACTGTTTCCAGCACAAATCCAAAACATAGCCCCTTAGCAACTACTGTGAAGAAAATTAACTTTATCCCAGCCAAAACCAGCACACCAATAAAGGAAAAAAGAGACCACAGTGATACTTAAGCCCGTATCTAAGACTGAGGGTGTGTCAGCTTTGCTAAATTAAATTAAGTCTTCCTCACCTTGTGGTTTCAACACTTCATCCATTTTGCACTGAAATAAGGATAATTACCACTTCTATACATCTACATTTTGGCATTTAGATTTTACAGAGCTTCAGTATCTTCCACCATGTATGTGTAAAGCTTTTAGCAAAATGAAGTGCTTATACTTATTGTTTTTCTATGAACCTCTACAGGAGCAATAAATACAACAGCACACAATGGTCTGTAACACCTTGCAACACATATGTGCCTGGAAGGTAGAACACAAACTGCAGAACACAGCTTGTCAAGAGGAGAGAAAAATATTTCCAGATTTTCTAAGTCTGATATAGGTTTTACATGAAAAACAAACCCAGTGTATACTGCAAAGGATGATCTTTTTTTAAAAAAAAAGAAATAAATTTAGGTAATTATAAAGCTCATGAGATCAGGAATTAATTTAATTTTAAAGGTAAACATTGTCTGCAAACAACTCCTATCACATGACTAGTGAGGAAAATCATCAGAACTTCTTAAGCAAGCTTTATCCATTCCATTTTTATTACTCAAACTAAAAAAAAAAAATGCAAAAAGATTGATGTCCAATCCAGGACACAAAGTGTGGATTCTGTAGTTCCCCACAAAGGTCTCAAGTCATACCCATCCTTCTTCCCAGCACTGGCAAATGTAACTTTTTTGGTTTAACATGGGGTGTCTACTCTCTCTACTCATCTTGGAGGTAGTAGATACAGAATAAACAAAGCCCATGACATACAGATGATAAATGTCACCATGATAAGCTGTTTTGTTTACAGTCTGGATGCACAGTGAGGGGTTAGTTGTATAGGTTTTTTTGTGGACAGCTAGTTACTATTAGTGATTTTATCCCTTAATTGTGATGGAGGATGGTAAGGCATGAATGAATCATATTCTTTTTATTGTGTTTCATTATATTTTGTATATGCATTTCCCAGACCAATATCCATGGCTATTGATCAAAAAGCTGAAAAAAAAATCATTATTTAAAGCAAACAAAATTGTAGTCCAGAAATTTCAAATAATCTTTCACATCCAAGGATTAATTTCATCCCAACATTTTTGTTATGTGTCCCCTCACCACGATTAAATTCCAATTAAATCACATTTCCAGGATTTAGGAAGAACTGGTACATGCTGACTGTTATGAAGTATGTGGTATTGTACTCAATGCAAAAAGAAACTGATCCTAGAACTGAGAAAGAAACAGTCATTTCAGGAAAACTACTGGGTGTTGCATACAATGATTTTAGAGCAATTGCATGCAGAAGTCTAAAACCCAAGCTTCAATTTTATTTAAGATCCTCTATGACTCCTACTCCAACCATCAGATTAACAGTCTGTTTTCTTTTCTTGTGTTGATGGAAAGGAAAAGAAAAAGTATAGCAAAGACACCCTGTATGACAGCTGGAGTGAAAGCAATAACATATATCCATGGGAACCTTTAGGAAGATCCTTGCAAGCAAAGATGATAAAATTTCTGTGGTGTGGGACGGAGCTGGAAAAAAAACCTGCTACCATGCCCATTTCTCTTCCTGTACCTAATATTTGTCTTTTCCTCTGATTTTTTGCTAGCTCTTCTCTTCTTTACTAGGAAGAAGCAGAAAGAACAAAACAGGAACATTTGCAAAACAAATATCACAAAAAAAAAAAAATCAAATTCAGAATGATATCTCAAATTTAAATTCTTCTCTGAAGAGATTGTCATGTGCTGTTAATAAGTTTAATATGCAATGCCAACAGTATTTGATAGGCATTTAATATTAGCTGTTGACTTTTTCTGTGTGTGCAAACCTAAGAATAATGAAAAGCAACTTCTATAAATTAAATCTTTAAAACCTTTACCTTGTCAGGGAATTGCATCCTATCTATCACAGATTTGTCAAAGCAAATGATGTATTATCTAGGCAAACAGTGCCTTGGAGCAGAGTGTAACATCAAGAGCTTTGGTGTCACTGAACATAAATAATGTTTTGGTAGAGGCATTTAAGAGACCTAAATGTATACTAATGGCTAAAAAATAAAAGATCTCCAGGTGATGGTGTAAATTTAAAGGATATATGACAACTGTTTCTGAAAGGATACCATTAGTGAGAAAACTTTTCAATCTTGAAAGCAATCCAATGGATGTTTTTAAATCCTGTAGAGAAAATGAAATGTTTGCTCTGGTACAGCAGAGTACAGGCAGCATTTTGTTTTGTGCCTCAGGGGACTGAGTTACATGAATCTCTGGAGATAGTAGTGCTCCAGAAGGAGAAACATGTTACAGATGATGAGCAGCTCAGCCATCAGGGAGAACAGCATTGCTGTCATATTGCTAATGCACTTTTCTTTTTTGGAAACCCCAAAGATAGTGGGAGATGACAGCTGCTTAACTGGCCTCAAATTAAAAACAATAGACACCAGAGTGACAGGAATGCATGTCTGATGAACAAACCCATGACAAATACAGGCAGACAATACAGATACTAGCACTGAATGACAGACAGGCAAAAAATCTCTGGGAGACCTGGCTGGGTTTGTAGGTATGAACTCTGTCCTGTAACTCCTACTACTACAGATAATGTCACTGTACCAGTCTTCCTCCCACCCTTTCTCTCTTGCAAAGAAAGAGGTGTCTTTTCCTCCTTTGGAAGGGTGCTCTCATTGGAGACGAGCACAGCCGATCAGCCATGAGAGCAGACCACCCTCTAAGTGTGGAAAGTTCCTGATGCACCTTCATGGGCAGAAACTGGCGTTTCAACAGCTGAAGCTCCACTGCAGGAGCATACACGATGAGAACAGGTCTGACAGAAAAAGTGTTTGAAATTCCCTTTCGTGTCACTGAGACTTAGGCACATCTGTAAAGACTGCCTTAGTTTATATCAGCTGCCTGACCTCTCCAAGGTCTGCTGCAACCTGATCCCTGAGGCATGACATAAACGCTGCAGTGACACTCTCATTACTGCATGCGAGAAAACATTTCTTTTGCTATAAATTCAGCTTTTAGTCAAGTTGAAGAAGCTTCATCTCCAAGTGATACTGTCTGGCCACTTTCCCTATTTTCTTTGCAGCCACATGAGAAGTGCCTGCCATCCTCATGGATCATGCCTGCTTCGGTTTGGCATAACCATTTCTTTCAAAACGCTTTACAAAAAGCATTTGAACAGCTCCTTGCTTAGCATTTTAATCAAATTAAGATAGATGGCATTGCATTACCTTAGAGCATAAGGAACGCAGAAAAAAATTCAATGCACAGATATCTTGCCAGTTTTCCACTTCTCAAGCATACTATGACTTACATTTGTTTTACAGCAATTTCACTGTGTGCCTCTGAAACCTGCTTCTTTATGCTTGCTAGTTCTCATGAACATGCTCAAAATCCTGTATTGCTTCCTGTAATGGTCTCCTCTGTATTCATCTTTTTTTCTATCAGTAAGAAATGCAAAGATGATCTGCTTTAGGAACTTTCTGTTACTAATATTAAGAAATTAGTTTCAAACAACAGAGGCAGATGAAAGAACTCTTGTTTTAATCTCTATGCTTTAAAATAAAAACCTAATTAATAAAATAAGAAATTAAAAATGGGAAAAAATTCTCATTACACTGGACAGCAAAAGCAGACACTGGGCTACTATCACAGCACCTGGGCAATGACAATATAGGCAAAACATAAAGCTCTGTATAAGTGCTTTTCATCACTTCATCATCAAAATGAAAATTTTAAGCAAACAGAGCTGAACTACAAATATAAAGATATCTTAGAAAATACATAGACACTTACATATACTGCTGGTAGGAGGGATTTTTTTTTAACTTCTCACATCTTTTCTATCCTATACCATTGACAGATGAGCAAATTAAAATAACTAAATTATATTTTTTAAATAAATAAACAAATCAGGAAGAGCAGCAGTACCAACAGCAGTTGCTTTATGTGATGGTAGCACCAAATTGTGCTAGGGTTTGTTTACTGGCTTTTATATTAAAACACTCAGAGAAATAACTGATGCAGCAGACAAAACTTACAGCATAAAAAACATATGTTTCTCCACATTCCCTCAGTAATGAGACAAGGGAGTTACCATAAACTGTCTCAGATCTATCTGGTACGTGTCAGAATTTACAGCATTTTCAGGCCAGACTTACACTTGTTTATTTGTTGGGTGAGGGAGCCTTTTCAAAGCTTTCTATGTGGTAGGTTTTAACCTTAAATTTACAGGTCAAGGATTGTCTTTGCCAATTTTTCAAAACAGGTTTCTTGATTTGTATTTAGCCAGCCAGGGAAGTACACTCATTTAAGAGTTCTGAGCGCAATCTCATTAATAACCTTAGCCAAATTTATTTTCTGAGACAGAGGGAGAGATGCACAGCCTAAATGTTATGATCTTTCCCTGCCCTACTTATTCTGTATTCCTCCCCTAACTTGCACAAAAAAAATCTTTTGATGCATACTGTTTAATCCAGTGTTGTATATGTGTGTGCATGCCTTTTTAAATTGAGCAATGTGCATGTTTTCTGAAACCACTATCAGCCAAGAATTTAAAACTTCAAGATAACTTATCCTAGAATGTGCAGCCCACGTTTCCAGTGTATTCTTCCCCAAATATTTCCAATTAAAATAAACATTTATTTGAAGATTCAGAACATTCTTCGAAGTATATACATATATTTAATATAGATACAGAACGCCTTTTTTTTTTTTTCCTGATATATGTTTGGCCAGCCTGCAAAAAATGTTTCTGCATTAAGTCCAAGGGTTCTCATTCTCTTTATAATCAGTATAAGAATCTTTCAAATAATGAACATTTCAGAGTATTTTGCAGCATAGGTCAGAAACATTTTTTTTTAATAGCACTTAGCATTGGGTTGGCTTTCAGTGTCGAACAGTTCTAAGGGGAGGAAAGAGTGTGAATATTTATTATGGTATTTATATAGCAGCTGAGCTCTGAAAGCCTTGAACCAGTTGCATTTACTGTGTTTTGAAAAAGGTAAATAAAAAGAAAGGAAACTTTCACATACTTTTTTTTTTTTCTAATTTAATCTTAGCTCTGGGTACATTGCTCAAATGATAACACAATGACGCAGCAAAGAAGCTATTTAGGAAGATTTAAGTGAAAAGATCCTTTTGTGCATTCCCATGGTAAATAGTACCCATGATTTCCGTCATTCCACAATGTTTCAAAAAATGTATTATGCCCAAGACTTAGCTCATCACCAGTCTTTGAGAACTCACTCTCTCCAACCTCCATGCTAATTATCTTCACTACCATTTACAGAGTTCTGTATTACAGGCTTCCTTACAAGATATTCATGATATCAGTCTCCTTATCTCTTTTTACTCTTCCTCCGCATTTTAAATTAAATCACACCTCCTCTCAGATTCATCAGTTTTCTGTGCCAGCCAGTGTCCCTTTCAGCTTGAAGTAAAAGTCATACATGCTTTTCCTTCTCTAAGAAATTCCTTCATGGTCAGTAAATTCACCTGCTGCCCCCTTTCAACTTCTTAAGCTTCAAAATAACTAACTATACAGTTACAGCTGTTGTGTTATGCTGACTTTAATAAAGAACACTACTAATAGAACTCAGTATTTTACAGTGCAGATGCGAACAACTTGGAGAGTATAATACAGCAATATCAACAAAGAGGATGTTTAGAGAACAGCCAAAAGATAATGAAGTTAGGTGACAATTTCTAAGTATAGGAATAAATCCGCTATTACTCTAGATTTGGGGTTGTCATCCCAAAACATGAATACTAACTAGATGTAAACAATTGCTAAATTTTTAGTAGTCATACAAAGAAGTCACACAAATCAAGTCTTGAAAGCAGAATGAAATGTGGAAATGGGTTGGGACACAGAAATAACAACTATTCCACTGTGTGCACTTCATAGAGTATTGGTCTCCAAAATATCCAATGTTATCACACAAATTACAGGCAGAAATGTTCACCAACAGGGCTACCTGGCTTTCATGAAACAGTGATGTGAACCAAATGCTGCTGAGCTGTTGAGCTGCACAGTAGTAATTTGGAGGGGGGCAGGGCGGGAAGAAGTGAGAAGAAATTGGGCGTAAGAAATAATGTCAGAGATCTTTCTTAATTTTGAGAATCGTAGAAGTACTTTTTTTTAAAAAAAATAGTTGCTCCAAACTATGATTGCAATAGATCCTTGCATGACAAGCTTTTCTTTAAAAAGGTCAAGTGCCTCTACTCCAACAAAAATATTACGTGTTAAATGCTCAAAAGAGTTTTCCTGTTAGGCCTCAACATGATATGCTACTAGTTGGTTAAGATGAGGAACTTCACAGGCTGGCAGAAATACATTCTTATGAAAGGCATGTTGTTATTTATATCAAACTCTTTTTGGAAATAGCTACAGGAGTTGAGCTTAAAAAGATTTCTTCACTTCTGCTTGAGAAAGATACCATGGTTGGAGAGATCAATGCAAATATCTATTTAATGCATACATAATTCCTTGCATTTGAATTTTAGTCTTCAGCAATTATATTGTCATCAAGGGCACTAGAATGAACATAGCAGGTTTTTTCTTTAGGTAACCTTTTCTCCCAGTTTCATATTTTCATTTCAGGTCAGGGATATTATTACAGACATCATCTTCAGTGTCCATGTCAGAGATAAAGTACCCGTAGTACGAAGAGTATCTGTTCAATGTCATGAGGGAAATCAATGAAAAGGAAAAACATTACAGCTCTACAAACATAGATATACCATCAGTTAATCTAGCAACTAGATTTACGAACATTTGATGCAGTCTTTTGAAAAATGTGCAGCACTTTTTTGCTAGTCCATGATATAGCTTGAGTGTGGTTTCATTCTTGCTTTTTCCACCCCCCAAGAGATTCTGTGCTGTGAAAAAATGGGAGAAGAAACTATTTAACTATTATATTTGTAGGCAAAATGAGATCATGAGAGGGAATGAAAAGACCTAAGAATGAGTAGATTAAAAATGTTTTCTTCAAAAATTCATGTTAAATTTAGAGCTGGACACATTTTTCATTATTTTTGACAAATTCAGACATGCAGGGCAAAAAAGATATTATTACAGTTGAAAACGAGATTTTAACTTTAAGTGAACTCTGTTTCATATCAGTAAAAAATACTTTTACAAAAAAGATGGGTTACCAAGATTTTGACCTTGACCATTGGATGTAATTGTATGCCTGATTCAGGTAAGAATCACTAACTAGGCTGAGCAAATGTAATGGTAAGTTATAGTCTTTATCATGATTGATAGAAATCCAAGAGTGAAGCCCCTGAAATGCCTGGAGCAGATTCTCTCACGTGTAAAACCTCAGCTCTCGGGGTTACCTGGCCATTTCTGGCTCTGCTTTCACTCTCATTTTACCAAGACTTAAAACTGCTCCTGAAGTTCTAAACTCTTAGGGCTTACAGTTCTTATTGGGCACTGCACAGCAGAAAACTTCTGTAACAGTTGAAGGGCTTATCTCTTCCTTTTTCTCAGCAACAGGCTGAGTGAGGCGGGCAGTATTGTAAGAGTCCAATTTCTTCCCTTTTCTATTATCTGTAGGCCAGCTGACACTGCAGACTTATACCAGCGGTAATCCTGAAACAGAAAAGAATCATCCAGGCATGCTATTGCAAGACTAAAATCTATACAAGTCTGTCTTTTCCTTCCTATACTTTTGTGTCATGATCTTGAATTCTTTGAGAAAAGTAGCCAAATTATGGTTTTCTACTGCTACAGCCACTGCTTAGGAGGAACACTATTAGGTTCTAATCTATTCCTCCATGCTTGTCTTTTTTTCTGATAGAGTAAAGAATGGCTACATTAGGAGCTCTTACTAGTGTTATAATTTCAAAAATATTCATTCTTAACCCCATCGGTATTAGAAACAATGAGAGCAACCAAAAGGCATATATGACAATGGGATATGATACATATTTATCTTGGATATGATGAAAATAATTGTAAAAGTTACCTTAAGAGAAAGTTTTGCTCTTAATAGACTCTCTGATTTAGTCCTTCCTTTTTCTGAAGTAGGGTTTCATCTATCAGATTTCACTGATGTATAACAGTGATTTCAGCCTAGCGCCCTGGGAAATTCTGTAACTATCTTAGCAAGGAAGGGTCAATTTTCAATATAGACAATGCTGTCAGGGGTCACCTATCTTCCTATAAGTTCCAGTTGCAATTTTCCATCTTGGTCTGCTCTCATTTTGTTTTCCAGATATGAAGAATGTATCAAATAAGCAGATCATAATCAGCAGCTTCCACTTTTCTAAAGGGGCCAGTTTATTAACTCAAATGTCCTGTTCTCTTTTTTTTTGTGTCCTGTTTTCTAACATTCTCTCTCCATCTTCCTTGGAGGGCATCTAGCTGCAACCTGAAGCCTAGGTTTGATACAGCCCAGAGACATAAGCATAACTCAGCCTTCTGAGGAAATGTCTACATTGTAAGGAGGACCAGTGAGAATGTGCATTGAATAGACACACAGAAGAGAGAGAGTGGAAAGACACAGAGATAAGTCAACAGCAAGAAGACTTTAGCAAACGAATACCAACTAAAAAAGACAAAAATTCTGAGAGTAGAAGACAAGGACATTGATGACAACAACTGGCCACAATCTCCATATAACTTTTGCACTGCTGTCCCAGGTTACCCGTGGCATCTGTTGTCCCTAGACGCCACCAACACTCGACAGTTCTGATGCTGTGTGAGACCACAGCACATCTGCATCATACATCCTTGCTCCTGTCTAGCACAGAAGTCAGGAGCTCACTTCAGAATCATTTCAATGGTTCATGTCAATGAGGAATTATGATCATGCTTTCACGGTGCAGTACTCAGATATATGCACAGTGAGCATGCTCATAGGTGTCCAGACCTATCTGTCTGCAAGTACATAAGTCAAAACACCTTATGGAAGAGTCTGTGAAACTGTGGAAGAGAAAGAAAAAACTTCTACAGAAAATTAGGCATCACTGCTCCACCAGTTTCTTTTCAAGAAAGGTGTGCAAGTGTTGAGATGGAGCAGTCACAAAGCCTGTAATTAGAAATAAGAAAAATCACTGGCTTGTGGCTTTTGCCTTGTTTTGGGAGTCAAGAATGCTGAGTTTCATTTTCAGCTTTATGTCACATCTTCTGGTATTTCCATAAAATTGTTCATTCCTACTATAAAATACATTTGCCTAAAGTTGAATTATTTTTTTTTTTACCAGCAAGGGGCTGTCTTGTGTGCAAAGTGAGGATCCAGGTTCACTAGGCAGCCATGCAATACAAACACACAATTTGATATTATAAAGGCTGTTATAAAACGCACAGGCAAATCAAGAAACTACTATAATCCTAACTTTTGGAATAACTGCTACTAGTATGAGGCTCCCTGGATTTCTAGAATAGAATTTAATCATTCAATAGAACTTAAAGCAAACTATTTTTATCTCTCATTCATCAAACTGGCAAGAATGAAATTACTTGTATTGTTCATCTAGACTATTGAAAAAGTAATCATCTCAGTGTTATGATAAACATGCATAGTTTCAGAGAATAGTTCAAGGAGGTGCTTGTATAAGAACCAGTAACAACAACGGCTAAAATGCCTTCTGTTTACAAGACATTTCGTATAGCAAACAAGCACCTGACACGTCTTAAGCACTGATGACATTACAAAAAATTGAGTATTTGAACAAATATTGAACATATTTTGTCCTTTACAGTTGTTAGCACTGACTCAATAAACATGTAAAACTGCTTGCCTGAGAACCTATCCAATTTTCTACAGAAAATTAAGGAAGATTTTTCTGCTCAGCAAACGTTATAGTGAAGAAAATAGAATTCTTGCAAAACCACAGAATTAAGCCACTGTTGGGATTTTTAGGTACTCCCAGCCAGTCCAAGTCTTCAATACAATGCACATGGCTAAAGCAGCTAATTGCTGGTCTGGAAGCCATATAGCTTTAAAAACTTAAAATGAGGAGGATTACTTCTTGTATAGTGCTGTGTCAGTTCAGCTATATGGTTTTCTGACTAGTGCAACCAATGAGAACAAGGGGAATAACAGCTGAACAAGCAAGTCCATACTGTACCTGAGGTTTTGGCAAAAATTCTCCTTCTGGGGGGCAGAAGACAGAGTGGTAAATTTTTCTACTGACTGAAAAAGTATCCACACAGAGATACACATACTGAAATATTTCGAGAGTCTTACATAAGTAAGCATAATATCACAAGAAAAATTTACTTATTCAAATACCAATAGTAAGGTCTTCCAAAAAGCTCTCACCCTCCATAATTTGTTTATGGATACATAATCCTTTTACAAAGAGTGTAATTAGCTGTAGTGCAAATTATGGTGAGGGAATTATGGATCACGAAGAAGTATGTACTTTTCTGAATCCACACAGAAAAATGACAGTGACATCAGCATCTCCCGAGCCCTTGTCTAAGTCATTATTCTGTAAACAACAGATTTTTTTAGGAAGTTCCCACTCCTAGCTCCTTATTCTTCCTCCCCAGTTCTCCAAAACACACTTCAACTCTCTGGGTAGCCATCATCAGAGCCAGGCCTGTGATACGACTATTTCTTTCTCTATTTAAAAAAGATGCTTTCAAACAAAACAAAAAAAATAAAATAGAATTAAATAACATAAACTGATATACACATCCTGATCCACTAGGTGAGTAGGAAATGGGGACAGGTGTATACCCAGGTCAAATGGACAACAGCAATTTAAAAAGGATGATCTTGCTCCACCACCTCTTTATAAGCGCTCAAGCCTCACTCCCCTCTTATCCTGTCTGTCTGCCCAATGACAACCACCGGTGGAAGAACTGGGCAATGGGATGTATCTTCTTTCCTATCTCAGGAAGGCACTGAGCACAAGCTGCTGCCCAGGAACTCCCTGGCCAGAAGGAGATCCAACAGGGAAAACGCCTGGCCTCCACCCTCCTCCCAAATCCCGCTCTCATCATTCCAACAGGCAGAGCCTCACTACTTATCCCCAGGTGCTGGCAGAGCCTGGCTGAGCCTGGCTCATGCCTAGACTCCTGATGAGAGTGTCTGCAAAGTCTGGAGGGTCAAACGAGGCTCTGGCTGGTGCTAGGTTGTGCTTTGAGGGCTGTTGGCAGCAGTTGTCCATGACTGTCCCTGGAGCTGTTGGCTGTGTTTCCCTGGCTGCTGAGGGGAAGCAGCTGCTGCCCTCAGCTCTCCACAGCCTGCCGCAGTGCATTGAGACCATGGCCGCAGTATCAGATTGGATGTGTTCCATGTCCTGCACAGCTTGGTCTGACTTGGCCTAAGTGATCACATCTGCATCCGGTCTGCTTCAGCTGCATGTTACAGTGGACCAGTAGGAAACCAGTCTGCTCCCTCTGGGGGGGGCCTGTCCAGTCCACCAAGTTCTTGGTGCAGGTGAAAGATGCCTTTTCAGAGTACACCAACACGTTCACTGCAGAGCCATCAGATGCCAGCAGCTAGGCAGGAAGAGCTTCTGGACACCTGGGTGCCCACAGCCCCCATCACCCCATGGCATCCCCACCATCCTCTTCCCATTCAATGCCATTCCTGGATGAGCTGGGGGCTGTGGGGACAGTGCCCAGGGTTGCCATGGGTGGCCTCCCATCTGACATCTGGGCCACCATTTTCCAAGGCCATCCCAAAATCCATGAGCCTGTGATTGCAACAAGGGCTGCAGGAGGTCTATGGGGCCCAGTGGTCGCAGGTGGTTGGGGCAGTGGAGGCCCTCATCATGACCAGTGTGTGCTTCTTGGATCTGGATGAGGAGGCCATGGTCCAGGGGCTGCAGTCCAGTCTGCAAGACCACACAACAATCTTCTTGCACTGGCTCATCAATGTCATCGTAAACAAGTGCAGTGAAGAGGACCAGAGGCCACTGGGCCAACAGGACATCTGCACTGTCAGGGGGCAGGAAGATGCCAACAGATGTCCCCAGACCCTCCACCTCCCCAGAGGGCACTCCTGTTGTCAGCATGGGTGCCTCCAGCAGGGGGTTAGGAAGTTTTCATTCATTCACTACAGAAATCTCCTAGTTTCCTTGTGCCTTGTTTTCTTGTCCCTCCAGTAGACTTCAGGGTAGTTAAAGTTCCCTGTGACTGTGAATGTGAAGCTTCTGCCAGTTGTCTGAAGAAGGTGTAATTTGCTTTTCATTCATGATGAGGCAGTTCCATTGCAGACTCCCATTACGTCACCCATTTTTGTCTGCCTACTAATCCTGACCCATAAGGTCTCAGTTGTCTCATTATCCATCCCTAGGCAGAGCTTCATACATACCTGCTGCTCTCACATCAATTGGAACTCCTCCTCATGTTCCTGGCCTGTCCTTACTGAAGAGCCTGTATCCACCTGCAGCAGCACGCCAGTTGCATGAGCTATCCCACCATATCTCCATGATCCAAATAAGACTGTGGCTCTGCATCCACATGTAGACCACTAATTTGTCCTGTTTGCTCCCCATGCTGCATGTGTCAGAGTACAGATGTTTTCAGAGGCATCTAGTTGTGCTGGTTTCCCAGAAAAGGTATGAAAGCTTCCCTGATAATGCTGTTCTGTAGGCAGTTCTTATTCATTTATGTGCATATGTTTACTGTTGGCCCCCTTCAGTGCCCTTTTATTGTTTTCAGGGCCTCTTGTGTCCACATCAGCACACACCCTTTGCTTGCCAACCCAGGCCACCACTTCTCCCTTCTCCCATCATTTCTGCCTTAAAGTTCTTCTCACCAAGTTGTCCAGCCCCACGGCAAAAATGCTTTTGCCCTACCTGATCAGGTGGACCCAATCTCTTCCTGGCAGTCCTCTGTTCTCAGTAAAGATCCCATAGTCATAAAAAACAAAACCCTGTGAACCCCAGATTTGCAACCCCTTATTGACCTGCAGGACACATCTACTCCTCCTCACTCCCTTCCCTGCAAGAACAGCAGGGCTGAAGAGACACCTTCTGGGTCCCCATGCCCTTGGCTCTCACCCCCTGAGCCATGCGGTCACTGCTGGAACGCTCCATGTCAGGAGCTCAGGCTCTGCTGGCTTGCTGGCTTCTGAATCCATGCAGAAAAACAGTGGCATCAGAATCTCCCAAGTTCTTGCCTAAGACTTTATTTATGTGATCATAATGCCTTGAAAATATCAAGCCCAGTAATACTACAAAAAGTCTTGAGCTCTGCAGCATAATGACACAAATAAGAAGATTTTTATTTAAAAAAAAACACAACAGCACAAAACCAACCAAAGAAAAAATAAAATATGTTAATTCTTTTGAAAATTGTAAGAAGTCAGTAGTTCATTTCTGCTATTAACAGAAAATCTAGAAGCAAGTCAGGATTTCCTAGTTTTACTCTTTATTTTACACAGCTTTTATAAAATGAAATAAGTAGTTTGACTGTCAACTGTTAAGATAGCTCTTGCCACAGAACTTAAAAAAGCTTTTTACACAGAGATTTTATACCGTGCTTGTGAAGAAGAAAAAGAAACTAGAAAGGGATGTCTAGTAGGCACAAGCCAAGTTAGGATGAAAATATAAGGAGAAATGTTTTATTGGCTGCATTGTGTCTCAGAGGCTGCAAGGAATTGAGATCACATCCTCCATGTTGTTATTATTCCTGAGACTCCCTTGGCATGCTCTAAACTTCATTCACAGAAAGAACCACTCTCCCAGAAGAAATACAATGTTTTCCTGGAGACCATATCATAGAAAACCCCATGTACGCTAGCCCAAATATACTCTGAATGAGAGCATTACTTCATAAGACAACATGCAATTGCATTCTACCTACTATTTTATAGTGTTGCATGCAACTACATTGCCTTGATAGAGAAGTTCACATGAAGAGCATGAGATATTCTGTAGAATTTTCTGAAAGAAAATAATAATAATAAAAAAACCATGAAAAATCACCAACCAAACTTCCATCAAAACTTCTTTTTTCCCCCACAAAAACTGAAATACTTTAGATGGAAAATGGTGGGTTTTTTCTTTATGTAACAGTCCTACAACAACTGTTTCTTCCAGTTCCAAAGGGACCAATTAAAGAAGCAATGGCAGTACTTCAATTTCTACTTTTCTCCCATTACCTAAGCTATCATCTAGAAATGCTGACCCAGGACAACACCTTCCATTTTACCCCTCTATGAGAGAGGCCTCTTCTGTTTGGAGAGGTCTGACTCATAGGATGTCAACTGTATTTTTCTGTCAATTGAGAAACTGTTTTGGTGATTTGTTGAAAAGATAAGGGAGTTCAGAATAAAGCAGATACATGAGGGCTGCATTTTGTTGGAGGAGAAGAGAAAGCAATAAAGCACCTAAAGGAAGACTCTACATGACTTCTTTGAGAGTGTCAGTGAAAAGCTCACTAGAGACTTTTCCATGAAACACAGATGTTGAAATATCATGTTATATTTATTGTGATTACTGTTTCCCCATGAAAAGTTTCCAGAGTTTTGTTGGAAGGCTGAAATCCAAGGGTGGAGCACTTTTTATTTTTATTTTTATTTTTATTTTTATTTTTATTTTTATTTTTATTTTTATTTTTATTTTTATTTTTATTTTTATTTTTATTTTTATTTTTATTTTTATTTTTCACTCTTCATCTTATTTTTCCATTTTTTCAATCTTTCTTAAAATAGTAATTTAATTGAAAACAGTTGCCTTTAACTGGAAAATTCTGATAGAAACAAAAAAAATCAGGTTCACTTTTCATATAGCATTATTCAGAAACCAGTAGAATTTTATATTATTATCACACAAATCTTTACATTGTGAAATGATTATATCTCATATAGTTAAGGGATTCCTCTTCTTTTGTCTTCGTTTTTTCTTCTGATTTTTCAACCCATTCACTTTATGAATTGTCACTGGCTCTACTCCTGATTGAGGTTACCACACTCTTCCACTTTTCTTTAGTATGAATCATCCTTTATTAACAAAGCTACCCTTTCAAGATGAATATGTTTTCAAATAATTAAATTCAGATTTTGTTAGTATTTATTATAATGTTGCCTTCTTCACTGAAAAATTTGGTGTTACTTCTTGACTTATACAAGTTGAACTAGGTATGGTTCTGAATCAAACCTACTGCATTATTTTACTGTTGGCTTTATACATCATGTTGTCATGATTAAGAGAATATCTTCTCCTCATTTTCCCATTATTTTCTTCTCCAGTTTTATTGGGTTTCCATGGCAAGGTTTTGGTAGTGAGGGAGGCTGCAGGGGTGGCTTCTGTAAGAAAACACCAGAAACTGCCCCCTTGTCCAACAGAGCCTGTTCCAGACAGCTCCAAGACAGAACCACCACTGGCCAAAGCTAAGCCAATGAATGACATTGGTAGCACCTCCAAGATAACATATTTAAGAACGGGTATAAAAATGCTGCACAGCACCTGTGAGAGAGGAGTGAGAATATGTGACAGAAGCAGCCCTGCAGACACCAAGGTCACAGAAGAAGAAGGGGGAGGAGCTGCTCCAGGCACTGGAGCAGAGATTCCCCTGCAGTCCATGGTGAAGACCATGGTGATGTAGGTTGTCCCCTTACAGCCCATGAAGGACCACAGTGGAGTAGATATCCACTCTGCAGCCCATGGAGGACCTCATGCCAGAGCAGGTGGATGTGCCCTGAAGGAAGCTGCAGCCCATGAAGTGGGGCTGCAGGAAGTAAATTCCTGGCAGGAGCTGTGGCCCATGGAAAGGAAACCATGCAGCAGCAGGTGCCTTTAGATTTGTTCTTATTTCTCATTATTCTACTCTCTATTTAATTAGCAATAAGTTATATTAGTTTCCCCAAGCGAAACCTGTTTTGCCTGTGACAGTAATTGCTGAGTGATCTCCCTGTCCTTATCTGGACCCATGAGCTTTTTGTCGTATTTTCACCCCCTGTTCTGTTGGGGCGGGGGAGTGAGAAAGCAGCTTGGTGGGCACCTAATGGCTAGCCAGGGGTCAACCCACCTCACCAGTTCAAATAGTCATCTCACAAAACTTTGACAATTGCCAGAATTTCCTGGCAGTCTGGAGTACAGCTATTCTGCCAGTGTTCTTTCGGCAAGGAGCTCTTGTGGTTTCCCTCTTTAGATGCATTGTTTCTAAAATGATTGAGAGACTAGTAGTGTAGTGCCAACAGCATACTATCCATGTAAGCACATATATACACAAAGCATACACAGCATGCACATATTCTCTTCTTCTTTCAGTGTGATAATTGTTTCTCTGCCATAGGAACACAACACACAAAGACAGTACAAAGAAAAGCAGAATGTTTCTCCTTTGCCATGTGCATTGAATTATACATTCAGGAGATTTCTGAATTTGTTCCAAGTAACTCCTCTGTACTATAGGGCTTTAAAGAATATTTCTTGGCAGCTTAATGAAACCAAGCAAAACTTTTAACCTGAGAAAGAAATCAGTCTTTCAACATTATTCTTAATTTTAGGACTACTTCTGTATATACACAACTAAAACCCTCGTCCAATGGATACTTATGGAAGGAAAACAGTAGGTTAAAGTCACTTTCTTGTTAAACCTTCTGGGGCTGAAGGAATTTGATTTCAGCTGTAACATGGCCACAGACTGCCAATGGAAAAGTATGCACTGCATAACATGGTACTGCATAGAGATCTTAAGGCCAGCTCAACATGGGCCTGTTTAAATGTAAGAGATACTTCAGCTCCACTGCCATCATGTTCCTCCCATAGGTGAACTTGCTGAGAAATGAGCAGGCTGAGAAGCCATGCACATCACCCAGGCAGAGGTGTGTTCTTACACAGCTTCCTATTTCCATTACTTTTGATAACTCATTGAGATCAGCCTTGGTTGTCTACATTACACACATTTCCCCTCCTACTTTGATTATTTTCAGGAGGCACTGTCCTTTTCCCATGGTGGAACATTGCTTAGGCCAGCATGTCCCAAACTATGCTAAAAGCCCCTAGTAGAAAAGTAGTAGTAGTCACCAAACTCTGCTTTTCCATCCTGACTGTTGTGAAAGCACGTCACCTAAATCAACCAAAGATCTAACAGAAGAGTCACTTTTTGGATTTTAGGAAATCTTTGTTTCAAAATTCAGAAATTCTGAGTATTAAAGAAAACTACCCAGGATACCTTTATAACAGATACAGGATGGCACTTAGTTTTCTCAGATTGCATGCAAATTTCATTCATATAAAGAAATTTTTATATACTTCGTGCATGTGTGTGTACAGAGGGAAAGGACGGAAAGAGAGAAAAGGTATGTCCTACTAACTACATAGAAGGCTGTGCAAAATAGATAAGAGTTTAAACTTTGCCTCACTCTTGAACTAAGAAGTTGAATTATTGTCTAGAAAATGGGGACTGCTGTTGAACTGACATTATAAGATTGTTGGTGTGCTGTTTGCCAATCTCTGTTTTGAGATTGTATTGGTAAATAAAGTAACTTTTATGTAGCATATACGAACATCATCTGAATTCATTATTTGCTCCTGTGAACATGCAAGTTTTTATAATTGTAGTGGCATGTATTTTCTTGGTGCAGTTCAAAAGTTGCAAGTATGGGTACAATGGGACATGAGTTTTTCAATCCCCATAACAAATACTTTTATGACAAAGTGTACAGTAAAGAAAATACAGGAATTAATTAAAGCAAAGCTTAGCACTGCCCCTGTACAGAAAGAATCTGCAGAATGGAGCTGTGAATGACACATTCAGTAGTAAGACTGCCATTGAATGTGAACATTAAAATGTTTAACATCAGCACAGTTCTGTCTGGTGGCCACTGTTAAGATCTTGCTTCCTCTATTTCCTCTGGAACTGTCTCTGTTCAGATAGCAGGGACAAACGCTTCTTTATTTTGTACGTAATATTAATTTCCTGTTCTACTATTGTTTCCTACTGTCTGATCTCCAGGTGGCAGTGTAAAATACAAATCAAAGGGTGTGTTTCAGGCTTAGCATCTCTGACAGATCCCATTCATTGGATGGATTGGCTACTTCCACCTATATTTTTTCTACCATTTTCTCTACGCACATAGACAACTACCAACAGTGCCTGAATGGTGAACTCCTCTCAGGAAGCCCAAAACCTGCAACCGTACAAAACCTGACCTACTATTTAACACAAGAATCAACCTGTCTCATGTTGACCAGCCTGGATAGCCATTCATGAGCCAGCTTGCAAAGTACCTCTAAACCTATAACTGTGTGTGCCAAAGGAGTTCTGTAATTCACTATTGTTTCTATTCTTGCAGCACAGGCATAGACAGGGCTTACTATCCAGCTACGAAATCTCTAGAAGGCAAACAGCTATTTTGAAAGTGTGAGAGCGAGATATGAGACAGATGCTAGTTTTCTTCATTCCTTTATTGCACTTCCTTTTCCACATACTGTTATTGTCTGACATTGGGAAAAAGATGAGAAATGCTTCTTAGCTGAGCCCTTTTCCTGTCCCAGCCACACATGTATCAGCAGAAGCCAGTAAAGGCTGCCTGCATACTGGGAAATTCTTATGGCATTTATTCAGGTGCTAATAGATTTAGGGGAAGGCATCTTACATCAGTTCCCATTTCTAGCACTCGTTAACTGTGAAGTCTTACTTATGTCCTTTGCTGTGTAAAGTGTCAGGTCTTTGTTACACATGATTAGTTGCACTGATTTTACTTAAGATTGCTTTAGAAATGATGACTGGCCTTCTATTGTTTGAATACTATTATTTTAGATTAATATTTTTATGGAAGTTACCGTAGGTTTTTTAACTTTCCATCCTCACCTTCTTTTTATTTATTTCTTTTTAGTTTACAGAATGGGATTAATAGAGAAAGATGGAGGATTTTATCTATACACACATATGTACACAGATACGTGTGTGTATATATATATATATATATACACACAAACTCTATTAAATCACAAAACCTACTCACTTTCAAAATACAGCTAAATGAAAGCACTGTTCCAAAAGCTTGCTTGTTCAGAAAAATACAGAACCCTAAAGTCTCAAAACTGTTTTTTCTGTGAAAGTCGTATTTTCTGCTGAAGGAAAATCATTTGAGGAGTGTGTCTAGAGAGGTGGTGGGTATGCAAGGATCTAGGAGAGAGGTAATAGAAACAAACTGTGAAAAAGCAGAGCTTCTCTTTAATCCCTCAGCGTTTCCCATGCAGAGCTGCATAAACTTGCTTTGTTCTATAAGACTAAGAAGAATGCTGCAAGATACAGTTACATATCCCACAATTTTATTTGGTTGTGTATGCTCATCATTTTGCCAAGGAAACAAAACATGACTATTTCAAAGGTGAAAACCAGTCACAAAAAACAGTGCTACACTTTGAATCTCCTTGAATTAATGTTGACTGCAATTTGATGTATAAATGCCACCTGAAAAGGGAACTTTGTAAGTAAATGGAAAATTAAGCTTATTTAAGGGATAAAGCATGGTTATAGTGATTTTGTGGTGAAAAATAAATTTTGACCCCAACAGCATCATGTTTAGAGTGACTTCTCTGAACTGACTCATTTAAAAAAAAAAAAAATCTAAGATACTACTCCTTTACTGTCTAGTGTCCTTTGTGATCCTAACTTCATTTCCTTTGGTTTTATTTTACATCTCCCTAAATTTTAAGATTTTATTTCAATGGTAAATGAAATATTCCAAGTCAAAAAATGTCATGTATTTTGACTTTTTATTTCTGTGACGAGCATTGAAATTCAGCTACCAAGCCAAATTATTCATAAAACCTTAGAGAAGAATATTTGTTTTCTTGTTACGTTAGAGACATTGGTTACTCACTATTCTGTAAACAACAGATTTTTTTAGGAAGTTCCCACTCCTAGCTCCTTATTCTTCCTCCCCAGTTCTCCAAAACACACTTCAACTCTCTGGGTAGCCATCATCAGAGCCAGGCCTGTGATACGACTATTTCTTTCTCTATTTAAAAAAGATGCTTTCAAACAAAACAAAAAAAATAAAATAGAATTAAATAACATAAACTGATATACACATCCTGATCCACTAGGTGAGTAGGAAATGGGGACAGGTGTATACCCAGGTCAAATGGACAACAGCAATTTAAAAAGGATGATCTTGCTCCACCACCTCTTTATAAGCGCTCAAGCCTCACTCCCCTCTTATCCTGTCTGTCTGCCCAATGACAACCACCGGTGGAAGAACTGGGCAATGGGATGTATCTTCTTTCCTATCTCAGGAAGGCACTGAGCACAAGCTGCTGCCCAGGAACTCCCTGGCCAGAAGGAGATCCAACAGGGAAAACGCCTGGCCTCCACCCTCCTCCCAAATCCCGCTCTTGTTGCTCTCAACAGGCAGAGACCCTGGGGATGACAGGCAGTGTATCACCCCATTGCCAGGCACACACCGACCAGAGGACATCAGGCCCTTCTCAGCCCTATGTTGGAGCTGGGCTTTCCCGGTGCCACATGCACCTGGGGAACCAGCCCATTGTGATGTCACTGAGCAATGGACTGTGACCACATGGCCCTTGCTGCTCATCCCCAGGTGCCAGCAGAAAAGAGCCCAGGGTGTATAGCTGCAGGGATCTGATCCATCAGAAGTATATGAACCAGTTCAGGAAAGATTAAAACCTTGAGCATATTCTGGAAAAAGGTGCTGAAATGTGTGTGTGAGAGGGAAAAGGAGACACATTAGGGGTAGGGAAGACCTCTTCTTCCTATTCAAGAAACATGAGGCATGCTGCTAGCTACTAGATTTTTTCCCAAGACTGACTGGAAGCACAAAGTTGGTTGTCACGTGATTTCTACTGCAAATCTGGAAATTCAAACTGACCAAGAAGATTCCTGCAGCTTGCTGTCACTAGTTAGTTCCTCGCTGAACCAAACACACTGAAGAGGGACTCATTTCCCATGACCAAGGAGCAGTCTCTCCTCTGCATTTGCTGTCCTACCTAGTGGAAGAGCATTGTTAACATCGCTGTGGGCTGCCTGCAATGGCAGGTTTTCCAAAAATCCCTCCACTGCCAATATGCTTACAGCAAAGGACTCCATGAAAAGCTCACTCTTCTTGAGCTCGCTTCAATCCACAGTGAGGCGGATTGAAAACTGGATGAACAGACAGGCCCAGAGGGTGGTGGCACGGCACCTAGTTGGAGGCCAGTAACTAGTGGTGTACCCCAGCAGTCAGTACTGGCTCCATTCTTGCTCAACATCTTCATTAGTCATCTTGAAGGGACACAGCGTACCCTCAGTAAGTTTGCAGATGTCACAAAACTGGGAGGAATGGCTGATAGGCCACGGGGCTGTGCTGCCATCCAGAGGGACCTAGACAGGCTGGAGAAATGGGCCCACAGGAACCTCATAATGTTTCACAAAGGCAAGTGAAAAGTCCTGCACCTGGGAAGGAACAACCACTGACATCTGCATATGTTGAGCATCGTCTGGCTGGAAAGCAGCTTTGGAGAAAAGGACCTGGGGGTCCTGGTGGACACCAAGTTGGACCTGAGTAAACTCCATGTTGACCTGCAGGACACATTAGGGGTCCTTCCCCCTTACCAGAAGGACTGAGGAGACATCTCCTTGGCCTCCATGCCCTTGGCTGTCATCCCCTGAGCCATGTAGTCACTGCTGGAATGCTCCATGTCTCCTTAGCAGCATCACTGGTGGCCATGAAGGAGAACATGGACTAGTCTAAGGACTGGACAAGCACCAGCAGTGTCTCCACAATGCCCAAGCCGCTGTCAAGGAGGAGCCCTCCTCCACAGCAGGTCAGGTCAGCAGATGGGGCACCCATCCCTGTGGCAGAAAGTCTCAACCTACAAACACTTACCACTTCCTTCTGGTGCTGCTGCTGGACTTAGGCTCTGCTGGTGTGCTTGCTTCATTGGTCACAGCTTCTGGCCCCTCCACTGTTGTCAGAACACTCTACCTGATCTGTTGCTGCAGATCTACAGGTAGAGCAGGAGTAGTCCTCCTGATATAAGAAGTTGCCACCGCCCAGCCTTCACCATTGAAGGACTCTGCCTGCCCCTCCTTTTGGACAACTGAATGGTTTGGCTCTTGTTTGGAGATGACTCAGTTCAGCTCATTCTTGTTGGATCTGACACTGCGCAGCCTGCTGACCTTCTGCAGTGGTTTTACTTGGCAGTAGAGATTCTCCACCAGCACATACCCCTGCAAACAAGCACATTACCCCAACCTTGGTTTCAGTGAAGACCCACACTGCTGCACTGCCTTCAGCCCCACACCTGGAGACCTGCATCCTCCCTTGAGAGCCCCATCAAGGTTGATGTCTCTGATGTGCCGAGGTAGTTTCTTCAGTGGATGCTGGGGACCATGATTGGTGGTGCATCACCACCATCACTGAGCACACATACTCTGCTCTGTGCAGATTTTCTGGCTCCTTTTTGTATGAACAAACTGCTACATCTCCTGCCTGCTTCTGTTAAAAATCATTATTCTAAGAGTATCCCATATCTCAACTACATCCTCCTCAACACACTTTCTGTGGATTTTTGCTGAACAGTGTAAGATGAATCTGTGTTGGCTTCCATCTTTCCTGGTCCAACTCAGAGTTCTGCATAGGAAATCCATACACAATACCTCTCCATATTATAACATTCTTTGAATGTGGCATTAGTTCCATGAACCACAAAGTTTTTTCTTCCCCTTAAGAACTTTCTCTTTGTTTTGAGGAGTACTTGTCAGGTATACATAGAATCATAGAATGGTTTGGGTTGGAAGGGACCTTTAAAGGTCATCTAGTCCAACTCCCCCTGCAATGAGCAGGGACATCTTTAACTAGATCAGGTTGCTCAGAGCCCCGTCCAACCTGACCTTGAATGTTTCCAGGGATGGGGCATCTACCACCTCTCTGGGCAACCTGTTCCAGTGCTTCACCACCCTCATCATAAAAAATTTCTTCGTTATATCTAGTCTAAATCTATCCTCTTTTAGTTTAAAACCATTACCCTTTGTCCTAACACTACAGGCCCTGCTAAAAAGTCTGTCCCCATCTTTCTTATAAGCCCCCTTTCAGTATTGAAAGGCTGCAATAAGGTCTCCCTGCAGCCTTCTCTTCTCCAGGCTGAACAACCCCAACGCTCTTAGCCTTTCCTCATAGGACAGGTATTCCATCCCTCTAATCATTTTTGTGGCCTTCCTTCCTCTGGACATGCTCCAACAGGTCCATGTCTTTCCTGTACTGAGGACTCCAGAGCTGGACGCAGTACTCCAGGTGGCGTCTCACCAGAGCAGAGTAGAGGGGCAGAATCACCTCGCTCGACCTGCTGGTCACCCTTCTTTTGATGCAGCCCAGGATACAGTTGGCCTTCTGGGCTGCAAGCAGACATTGTTGGCTCATGTCCAGCTTTTCATCCACCAGTACCCCCAAGTCCTTCTCCGCAGGGCTGCTCTCAATCCCTTCATCTCCCAGCCTGTATTGATACCAGGGGTTGCCCTGGCCCCATTGCAGGACCCTGCACTTGGCCTTGTTGAATCTCATGAGGTTCACACGAGCCAACTTCTTCTTGAGCTTCTCAAGGTCCCTCTGGATGGCATCCCATCCCTCAGGTGTGTCAACCACACCACTCAGCCTGGTCTGCAAACTTGCTGAGGGTGCACTCAATCCCACTGTCTATGTCATTGATGAAGACATTGAACAGTACTGGTCCCAATAAGGACCCCTGAGGGACATCACTTGTCACCAACCTCCATCTGGACATTGAGCTGTTGACCACTAACCTCTGGATGAGATCATTCAGGCAGTTCCTCATCCACTGAACAGTCTACCCATCAAATCCACAGTTCTCTAATTTAGAGAGAAGGATGCTGTGGGGGTTGTGTCAAAGGCCTTACAGAATTCCAGATAGATGACATCTGTAACTCCTTCCTTGTCCACTGATTTAGTCACTCTATCATAACGCCACTAGGTTGGTCAGGCAGGACTTGCCCTTGGTGAAGCCGTGCTGGATGTCTTGAATCACCTCCCTGTCCTCCATGCACCTTAGCATAGCTTCTAGGAGGATCGGTGCCGTGATCTTCCCAGGCACAGAGGTGAGGCTGACAGGTCGGTAGTTCCCAGGGTCCTCCTTTCTACCCTTTTTAAAAATGGCTGCAATGTTTCCCTTTTTCCAGTCACTGGGGACTTCACCTGACTGCCGTGACCTTTCAGATATCATAGAGAGGGGCCTGGCAACTGCATCAGCCATTCCCTCAGGACTCTGGGATGTATTTTGTCAAGTCCTGTAGACATGTATGTTCAGTTTCCTCAGATGGTCACGAACCTGATCTTCTCTTACAGTGGGAGGGACTTTGTTCCCCCAGTCCCTGCCTTGTGGTCCATTCACTCGAGAGGTGTGGGAAGACAGGTTGACAGTGAAGACTGAGGCAAAGAAGTTGTTGAGTACCTCAGCCTTCTCCTCCTCCATTGTTACCAATATGCCAGTCTTGCTCATCGGGGGGTACACTTTCTTTGACCTTCCTTTTCTGGCTGACATACCTGTAGAAGCCCTTCTTATTAATCCCTTGCCAAGTTCAGCTCCAGCTGCGCCTTGGCCTTCCTCACCCCATCCCTACAAAACCAGGCAATGTTCCTATACTCTTCCCAGGATACCTGTTCCTGTTTCCACTGCCTGTGAATTCCCCTCTTGCTTTTTAGTTTGACCAGCAGGTCCCAACTCATCCATGCTGGTCTCTTGCCATTCTTTCCTGATTTCTTACACCTGGGGATTGAGAGCTCTTGCACTCTATGGAAAGTGTCCTTAAAGATCTGCCAGCTCTGTTCTGCTTCCTTGTCCCTGAGGGCAGTTTGCCAGGGGGTCCCATTGACTAACTCCTTGAACAGCTGGAAGTTTGCTTTCCTAAAATTCAGGGTCCTGACTTTACTCTTTGTCTGACCCATATCCCTCAGGACTGCAAACTCCACCAGTGCGTGATCACTGCAGCCCAGGCTGCCTCCGATCTTGACGTCACTCACTAGCCCACTTGCGTTGGTGACCAACAGGTCCAGTATCACATCCCCTCTGGTAGGGCTGTCTATTACCTGACTTAAGAAGTTATCTGCAATGCATTCCAAGAGTCTCCTGGATTGCCTATAGTTCACCATGCTACTTTTCCAGGAGATGTCGGGGTCGTTGAAGTCCCCCAGCAGGATGAGAGCCTGTGAGCATGATGTCTCCTGTAGCCGGAGTAAGAAGGCTTCGACAATAGGCTCCCCTTGATTGGGCAGCCTGCAGTAGACACCAACCGCAGGGTTCCCTTTGTTGCCTCAGTCTCTGATTCTTACCCATAAGCTTCCAGCCTGCTCATGGCTATTCTTCAGAGACAGCTCTTCACACTCCATCCATTTCTTGATGTAGAGAGCAACTCCTCCACCTCTCATTCCTTGCTGGTTCTAGCCGCTCCATGGCAAATCATATAAAAGATGGCTCTTTTTAGATGAAGCACGAGACCATCCTAGAAAAATAATTTTCAGGACATAGATTGCAGACAGTTTTCTTAGATTGTTCATTACTTGCAGTTTTATGCTTTGTCACTGTGTCATCAGGCACTGTTCTGTCCATCTTACCCTACCATAAAGCTGATAAAAAACTTTTTCTTCAGTAAGAAACTAAGAAGAAAGGAAATCATCATTCTGCATCTGTTTTTTTGCACAATTGCAAGTGGTTGTTCTCTTTGCAGTCAGTTCTGTGAATGGGGGAAAAAGTTGTGCAAAGACATTACTGTTCACAGAGCACTCGAGGCTAACAACGTTTACTAGCATGACTCAGCCCTACAGTTATCTGGAGTTGAAATTCATTCTAATAAATACTACATTTGTTGCTGTCAGAGTTTTTTAGCTTTCTTATGCCCTTCTAGCTCTTGTCTAAAACTGATGACGTTCAAATCACAATCCCTGGAAACTACTTAAAATGTTTGAAGGTACATGTGGTAACAAACCATTTTTTTCCACTTTTTTTTTTCTTTCTGCATGCCTTGGTAAGAAAAAAATATTGACCTTTTTCCTTTACATTTAATGTCTCTGCTTTTGTGTGTTCTCCTGATGCTCTTGGAAATTCTGCAGAGAGACATGTAAATGGATTAACACTTAAAGCATTATGGGATTCTGCTGCACAGAAGCATCAGTGGAAAACTATAAGTCAGCAATGAAAAATCCCAGCTAAAAACATCAAGGGCTTAATCAATCAGTCAGCTAGCCACTTCAGTTAACTATCTCCAAACTCATCTCAGTGTAGCTGACTGCTAAGTGACTGTAAGCAGAAGATAGGTCTAACTACAGTAGGTATCAGCTTTCCAATTCTTTGGCTTCATATTGGTAGTGGTTTCAATATCAATTTTAATGTTCCTCAGTTTAAGGACTGAGACAAAAAATCAGTCTCTTCCAACAGTATTCCTACATAGCATTATTTGCAACTGGACTTAAAATGTTTTAAATGGACTTTAAAAATAACAGATTTCAGGGATGGTCCTTCACATCACACTGCCTTTTAAAGCACACAGTGACAATTCTTCTAACACGTCATTAATATATTTCTTTAAAGAAACACTACATTTTATTTGCATGATTCAGAAAAATCCAGGGTTTAGGAAAAAAACCCCAACACATCAGATAACTTGAAACACATGATAAAGAACAGAAGAGCCATTAACAATGTATTTCAGGGAATATGCGACCATTTGTGTATTAACTCCTGTAATTTCTTATGCTACTTCTGCCCACCTATATATATGCAGTATTAGGAACCATAGATGAGTCTGACTGTTTTTAAATGCTACTGTGGCCAGATTTGTTCTCAGCATACAAACTGTCCTGACTCCAGACACAGCTGCTAAATTACAGTGTCTACTGGATGAGCACTTACAACACTGGAATTTATAGTGTAGTTACAGTGCTTTCTGGTGAACAGAGGGTGGGCAGAAGCCATCTCATCCTTATGAAACAAACCCGTTTTCAACACAGGTGTACTAGCGGAACAGAGCTGCCCGTTGCTAAAGAATTGTAGGTACTGAGCAATTTTCCTTGTGTACTAAGGATCCAGAAAAGGGCTCAAATACATTATTCTGCTTGGAGCTTTTCCAGGACCAGTTTCCCCTTTAGTAAAATGGTTATTCTGAGTCATAGCAGATGCAGTGGGTTCACAGAGTATTCAAAGATCACTCTATCAGCTTTGGTAGGCATCAGTGTTATAGCATTTCTAAGGTGCTAAATGAATACCTGCAGGGTGACAGAGATTTTACAAGAGGTTTCTGCTAAAGCTGGAAATCAGCCTAATGCAAATCCCTAAAGAGGTCAAACATAAAAAAATGTCATGGTTTGGGAAGAAGCTATATATCTAGGTTTGCAAGCTGCCCAGTAGAAGACTGGGAAGTGTGTAGTGTGCCCAGCCTCCCAGTCTCAGGGGTGGAAGGGATGGCTGAATGCCTTGGCAGCTTTCTCATTTCATTTAAAAAGAAGGAAAGGTGAAGGTGAGCACTCCAGCATGGGGGGAGAGGGAGGGCCTGGGAGAGAGCGCTGTGACTTGCACAACCCCAAAGCGCAACCTGCAGCTCCCATGCAGGTTTTCACTGTGATCTAAAGAAAGTGAGCTCACTCAGGAACCCCTCCTCCCAACAGATGTAAGACATGACTCACTAGTGGAAGGTTCATTCACTGAGCTAGCTTTCCTGCTGAATATCAGAGGAAGATACCATTTTCATAGCACACAGCATGCTACAGTAATACATTTATACCACTGTGCATGGAGATTCACAATAAAAACTGCTGCCATGATGAATGAAAGTCATGACCTCTCTCTCATCACTTGTTATTCTGGAAATTTCATTACAGCACCTTAAACCTCAGGAACTACATTTGCATGCCTTTTCCTATACAGTATTATAGAATCATAGAATCATAGAATTGTTAAGGTTGGAAAAGACCCTTAAGATCATTGAGTCCAACCGTTAACCTATCACTGCTAAGTCCACCACTAAACCATGTCCTCAAGCACCACATCTACGTGTTCTTTAAATACCTCTAGGGATGGAGACTCAACCACTTCCCTGGGCAGCCTGTTCCAATGCTTGACCACCCTTTCACTGAAGAAGTTTTCCTAATATCTAACCTAAACTTCCCCTGGAGCAGCTTGAGGCCATTTCCTCTCATCCTATCGCTTGTTACTAGGGAGAAGAGACCAACCTCCACCTCACTACAACCTCCTTTCAGGTAGTTGTAGAGAGCAATAAGGTCTCCCCTCAGCCTCCTCCAGACTAAACAACCCCAGCTCCCTCAGCCGCTCCTCATAACACTTGTGCTCCAGATCCTTCACCAACTTCGTTGCCCTTCTCTGGACACACTCCAGCACCTCGATGTGCTTCTTGTAATGAGGGGCCCAAACCTGAACACAGTACTGGAGGTGCGGCCTCACCAGTGCCGAGTACAGGGGCACTATCACCTTCCTGGTCCTGCTGGCCACACTATTCCTGATAGAAGCCAGGATGCCATTGGCCTTCTTGGCCACCTGAGCACACTGCTGGCTCATGTTCAGGTGGCTGTCAACCAACACCCCCAGGTCCTTTTCCACCAGGCAGCTCTCCAGCCACTCCTCCCCAAGCCTGTAGCGTTGCATGGGGTTGTTGTGACCCAAGTGCAGGACTCAGCACTGAGCCTTGTGGAATCTCATGCAGTTGGCCCCGGCCCAACGATCCAGCCTGTCCAGGTCCCTCTGTAGGGCCTTCCTACCCTCCAGCAGATCGACACTTCCACCCAACTTGGTGTCATCTGCAAACTTACTGAGGGTGCACTCAATCCCCTCATCCAGATCAGCAATGAAGATATTGAACAGGACCGGCCCCAGTACTGAGCCCTGGGGAACACCACTCGTGACCGGCCGCCAACTGGATTTGACTCCATTCACCACCACTCCCTGGGCTCGGCCGTCCAGCAAGTTTTTAAGCCAGCATAGAGTGCACCCATCCAAGCCGTGAGCAGCCAGCTTCTCCAGGAGAATGCTGTGGAAGACAGTGTAATAGCATTCCTTTTCATTAGGAAAGGTCAAATGATCTTTTGCTGATGGCTGTCAACAGCAATAACATTAGATTGTTGATACACTGCTGATGGTTTTGTAATCTGCTAGCAAAGATAATGTTTTAACTGAGATTAGAATAATTTTGGAAAAAATCTTGAATCCTTTTGCTCATCTATAGCAACAGACCCTCAGCTGGTAGAAATGACCACAGGTCTATTTAAACACTGTGTTGTATCCAGATGAGCTGCAACAATTTAAACCAGCTGGGGATCTGGTTCATAACGTGAGAAATTACTGTCTTTAGGAAAGAGTTAATCATTAAACAGAGAGTCCGAAAAATTAAGGTTCATTTCTTTTATTAATTGGTATATCATTTTTACAGCAAAGTAAGAAAATTGTTCGCCATACCACTAATATGTCAAACTGTAATTCCCCTTTATGCAATTCCCCTAATGTTCATTAACTTCTGAACAACATGGATGGAGACCTAAAGTCGCTTTCCTTTGATGTTGTAGCTTTACATCGACAAATGCTAGCAGCTACAAATCCAATCAATACCTGAAACTTAAGCAAACTCACTCAGGTGAAATTGTGCGTTTTGACACTTGATAAACTCTTTAACCCCTTCCAGCACCGAGCAAGAAAATAAAGAGTTGTGATATGTCGACTTTCTTCATGAATCTATTTCACTAGATTTAATTTTGTTAGGACTCAAATATCAGTATTTACTCAAGGAATTTTTCAGTTCACAAACAACAAAATGTCCAGTTAATCACTCCTTCCCTGTTGCCCACCTGTGTCATGATAATTTTTTAGTTATGTTTCATTAGCTTCAGAGTGTTTCTTGAAAGTAAAAGTAGATTTTTTTTCCATTTCTGCTTTGAATATAATGCAAAT
This sequence comes from Nipponia nippon, assembly GCF_047370975.1. Taxonomy (NCBI): domain Eukaryota; kingdom Metazoa; phylum Chordata; class Aves; order Pelecaniformes; family Threskiornithidae; genus Nipponia; species Nipponia nippon. The sequence continues at coordinate 6,157,327 of NW_028262402.1, forward strand.
TTCATGGGAACACATAGGTTGAGAAATGTGTGAGCCAGATTCAAAAGTATAATAAGAAGTATCCTAGGAATAATCAATCCAAAACCAAAGGGGGCATTTAACTGCAAACATTGTGGTTTGCAAGTGAATTAATTGATTATGTCAGTTGTGCCTAGGTGGCCAAGTCATAATTAATTTAGCTTACTCTACTATAAATTTCTGCTCTTATTAGCTTTTCCTATTGCTCCCTGCACAATTCCAAAAGAAATTTCACTCTGTACAAAGGAAAGAGAAGTAAAGAAATTTGGTAAAGATCATAGATATCTCTCTTCCAGATTCCCAGAAATTCCTTAAGAGGAAAAGGGTGTTAACTGAGACAGGTATCCCTTCTTTACCTTAAGAGATCACATCGGGCGGACAACTTAGAAAAGTTTTCCATAAGCAAAATGACAACCATCACCTTCCTACAAGAGCCTGGATTGACTTTCAGGTAATATCAACACACAAAGAAACTCTGGAAATCTAATAAGAAAAGTCAGGCTTTCTTAATGTTTCTCAGGAGGAATAGCCAGGAACAAAAGGACTCAAAGGCATCTGTCGAGGACTGTTATGGAACCAGAATTGTCTCGATATTGCTGTTCTACCGCCATCTTCTGGCTTCAACATCCAGCCCCCGACGAAACCATCACAGGGCCCCCGCGCAGAGACCAGGACGCAAAAGGTGGGACCATGGACTGCACGTACGCCTGCGCAGAGGCCAGGGCGCGAAAAGCAGAAGCGCAAACTGCATGTACGCAGACCCATTCTGCGCATGTGCTTGGCCCTGTAAAAGGGCGGTGTGTAGCTTTTGAGGTCCCCTTTCTCTTCTCTTCTCTTCTCTTCCTACCCCGCGCTCTCCTTGGAAGCTGTTCCTGTGGACACAGAGGCTGGACCGACTGGACCTTTGGTCGACGGGACAACGCCGGACTCGGAGTGGCAGTAGCTAGTTCCTCTGCGTGGCTCTCTTCTCACCCGCCTGAGGACGCTCTTTCTCTCCTTTTCTCTCTCTCTTTCTCCCCCCCGCCCCCCCGCCCCCGTCTTCCTACACGGTCCTCACCCCTTCGTTCACCAAAATAAAGTCAAAAGGTTGTACGGCATTTGACCTCGTTTGCATCTTAATCTCGTCCTTGGCATCGCATCGAAACCTCCCCCGACATTGGATCGGGACATTAAATTGGCGTCACGGACAGGATCCCCTGAGACGAGAGTGCCATAGTGCCTTGTTGTGGTGTGCTGTGCGATTGTGGGTGAACGAGATGTACAAGCAAGTACGAAGCGAGTGCGGAGTTCTGATCCGCGGTTCTGCTCTCCCGCGAGGGAAGCAGCCGGAGACGAACGAAGCGTGAGGAGGGAGTGAATGTTAGTTCTTCTTTGTGCATAACTTACATGTTAGTGTACAGTTTGGCCTCCTGGGAGCATATAGGGGGAACTTGGATACTGAAGCGTGACCCTCTCAGGACAACACCCCCCTTCGTAGGAATTTTGGTTATTGGTGTACGGTTTTGGCCTCCTGGGAGCGCATAGGGGAAACTTGGATACTGAAGCGTGACCCTCTCAGGACGATATCCCCTTTGTAAGTGATGGCCGCCTGAAAGGCAGTCGATGTTTGTGACTATGTGCTTTCGCTGGATGAAGGGACAAAGAAATTGTATGGCCTCTTGGAGGCGCACCGGTCTCGCACCTCACCCCAGGGACAAGACAGTTGCAGAGTGTGGTGGATAGAATAAGTATATTGCAGAAGGAGGCTAAGGTTAAGAGGGGGAAGGGAAAGGCTATAATTTGTACGGCGTTGGGAGCGAGTTTAGCCACCGCGGTGGAGGAGAAAAAACAGAGGTCCTGTCGGACACACACATTGGTGAAATCCCTGCAGACGGTAATAAAAACCCTGCAGGAACAATTGGAGGACGAGAGGCGCCAAAATGCGATACTAAAAAATGAGTTGAGAAATCAGCTTTTAATGGAAGGGGATACACTGCCGGGGGCAGAAACAACGCCCGCGGAGAAGGGGATACGGCAGATCTACCCCCAGGGTGATTTGCAAAAAGCCAAAGAGGCCGTGGAGAGCTTCCCCGACATGTACCCGCTGGTCAAAACGGACTATGTGTATGAGGACGAGGGTGATAATCGTCCCCAAGTTATTACTAAAGAGGTCCTGTTTACAGCAACTGAATTGGCAAAGCTGAGAAAGGACTTTGCGAGGAATACAAAAGAATCGGAGACTGAATACGTGTGGAGAGTGTCTTTGTCGGGGGGGGGGGGTGGGATCTTGCTGCCAGAAGAGGCGGAAGGGTATTGGGGTCCGGGTGTGTTTTTAACTACGGGCGATCTCCGAGCCCCATGGTCGTTGACCCAGAGAGCCGCATACTGGGCAGGGGGGTTGAGCCCCCTGGAAAGGGGAGACCCCTTAGGCTATAACGGGCACGGTAGATCAATTAGTAGAGAGTGTGCAAAAGGCGGCGTGCTTTCAGATGATGTGTGACCCGGAGCTCAAGCCCCACCTGTGCTCCCCAATGTTAATGCCTGTAGACCTGGAGAGAATGACTCCCCTGATACGGGGACTTCCCGACTCCCTGACACCCATTGGGATCCAATTGCAAGGGCGGATTTGTAACACCCCCGGGGGAGAAAGGATTGCAGCCGCTCGGAAGGGGATAACGACCCCTGACTACCGGCGGCTAGGGAAGAAAGTATGGGCATGGGGGGAGGTGGCTCAGGAGTTAATTGATTTTGGGAGGAAATACGGCCCTGTTGGTGGACCACCCCACAGAACTGAGACCAGGGCTGTGCGGGCGGCAGAACGAGTTAGTGGGTGGCAGTCACCCCTTGGGAGCGGCCGGGACCCAACCGGGAAAGGAAAGCCCCTGAGCCGACAGGCACTGCGGCAGTTGGGGCTCCAGAAAGGCGTTCCCCGAGATTTAATGGACGGGCTCCCAGCCAAGAAATTGGAGCAGCTCGTGCGGAGATGGTCAGAGCAAGGGGCCACTTGGAGGCCAACTCCTAGCACCCCACCCCTGATAAACTTTGGGGATAAACCAGCTGGGGGTATAAAAGACAGCAGAGAACTAAAACCTCCGCCCCCTGAAGGTGAGGGGGAGGGCGGAGTTGGGATGTTCATAAGACAGCTCACCTGCAATGCAAAGGGAGACTTGCTGCTCACGGTAGCGGTAGGACCAAAGAAAAGACCGGTAACCTTTTTAATCGACACGGGGGCACAAATTACTGCACTGAGTCGAACAGAAGCGGAACGATGCGGGATCTCGGTACCCTTTAGAAACGTGATTGTTTCAAATGCTCTGGGAAAAACACAATCGGTACCTATGACCTCAGAGTGTCACTATGGCTACCAGGGGAGGACGGCCCTGTTAATACTATAGTGGCCATAGGATCTTTCCAAATGAATCTCTTGGGCATAGACGTTTTAAAGGGCAGACAGTGGCGCGACGCCCAGGGAAACTTGTGGTCTTTCGGCGTCCCCCGGATCAGGCGGTTGGCCGAAGCCCCCGGCGCGGGCGTGCGCCTGTTGCAAACGGCGCCTGCCCTCCCCCCCTTCCAAACTGACAAACGCGAAACCCTGCCCGCTGCCGATAGGAGCCGGGGACGGAATCGCGCCAGTGCTGGAGGACTTCAAGGGGCAGGGGATTATAGTTCCCACTCCCTCCCCCTTTAACTCCCCGGTGTGGCCGGTCCGAAAACCAAACGGCAAATGGAGGTTAACAGTAGATTACCGGAGGCTGAATGCCAACACCGGCCCATTAACAGCCACTGTGCCGAACATTGCCGAGCTCATAGCCGCCATTCAAGAGCAATCACACCCTATTATGGCGACTATTGACGTTAAAGACGTGTTCTTTACGGTCCCCCTGCAGCCGCAGGACCCGGACCACTTTGCCTTTACCTGGGGGTGGCAACAGTACACCTTTACACGGCTCCCCCACCTTAGCCCACCACGCTCTAGCACAGGAGCTGGAAGCAATTCCCATAAGGGCGGGGGTGAAGATTTACCAATGCACAGCAAAATTCACGCTAAATGGACTGTTCCTTCCTTCTGACCCGAGAAGCGAGTTTGCTTCTACTTTTGTTTTTCAGGAGGGAGCAGCCGATCCGGACACACACCACCCGAAGATCAGGATGCGCATGTTATTTGTGGTTATACTAGTTTGGGAATGTACCTATAAAAGCAGCAGAGGACTAATTTCTTACCCTCCCCCGACCCGTTTGATCCCTTTAAGGACAATGAATCAGTATTATTAGCCAAAGCTGTAAGCCGGAGCTTTTAATTTAAGTCATTGCTGGGTTTGCGGGGGACCTCTGGGGCTGTCAAGTTGGCCGTGGACGTCCACACCCCTCACCCCAGCCCAAATTGTGAGTAATTATAGTAAGACCACGAATGACACTTGGGGTGATAGTGGAATGTGGCCAATTCAATTTCCCACTGTGAGCCACTATTGTTTAAATCATACTCAAAAGGGAGGGGTCTATGTGGAAGAAAGCAAGTGCCAATGGTCACTTATGAACAAGTTGGCAAATGCAAATAGGGGTATCTCCATATGGGCGTGGCTTGATAATGCTGGATGCAGTCCAGGGTTCAAAGGGTACTGGGTAAATAAAAACAAAATGTTAATTCTCCAACAATCTAGGGACCACGTCTACAAGGAAACCTGCAAATGGAAAAACAACTCCGGGGCCTGGTATTACACCGGCCGGATGAATAATAACCCAACCATCTTTTTTAGCCCCATGCACAATGATAAAACAATGTATTTCCAGTTCCCCGAGGATGCAGCGGGACCATTCGCCAACGGGGCCACAGCTAAAAGGGGCCATTATTGGATTTGTGGACATACCATCTATAAACGACTGCCAGCGCATTGGTCAGGGGTCTGTTATGTGGGAATTATCCGGCCTTTATTCTTCATTCTTCCACAAATGGGTGGCTCTCAGCTGGGGATAAGATTGTATGATAATCTGGAAGACGGAAAGATTGCCCGCTGCAAGCGAGCTGTTGAGGTGAACATAGGCGGAACACAAAAATGGGGGGAAAATGAGTGGCCTCCTGAAAGAATAATCCAACATTATGGGCCTGCCACCTGGAACCCCAATGAACCGATATTAGGGGCAAGGGAACAAATCTACCAATAAAACCGCCAAAGCTATAGATCTTTTAACTCAACAGTCTCAACAAATGTGCACGGCAATCCTTCAACACCGCATGGTTTTAGATTATTTACTGGCTGAAGAAGGAGGGGTATGTGGGAAATTAAATGTCTCTAACTGTTGTTTAGAAATAGACGATGTAGGCGAGGTAGTCTGCTAATTAACCAAAGACATTAGAAAAATAGCCCACATCCCCATCCAGGCCTGGAACAGTTGGAATGGTAATCTATGGTCCTGGCTGCCAGGGGCACCCTGGGTGAAACAGTTGCTGTTATATTTGTTTTGTGCGTTTGCCACTTTAATGTTTTTACCCTGTATAATACACTGCTTTGTTCAGCTAATACGACATGTGGTATCTAGTATGCAGTTCGTACCTACCACCTCACCTGATGGTGTAAAACGAATCTGCCATTCGCCGGGCAGAACCCACCACAATAACCATTGTTTAGACCTCTATTAAAAAACAAAAAAAAAAAAAAAAAAAGGAAATTGCATATTCCTGCCCATGTCATACTCACCAGTTGCTCTGTACTTGTTATAATGGTGAACTACCTTGCCCAATGGATTTCTCAGGGTTGTTCTATAAAGTTGAACATTGTTAAACTTAGAAAGGTTAAGGAAAAAGAGTGTTTACATTGGACAGTGTTCCTGTTTGTTCGTTTCCAATTAAGCACTCTCTTACCATGTCCCATGTCACCTTTCTCCTCCACACCTCCCCTTTTTCTGTGCTTCTGTCTCCACCTCTGCTCTGTCCCCTCCCTCTCTCTCTCCCTCTCTTCCCCTTCCCACCTCTCCTACCACTGTGAAGACTGCAATGTCGAGCCACGGGATGGTGGACTGTTATGGAACCAGAATTGTCTCGACATTGCTGTTCTACCGCCATCTTCTGGCTTTGACATCCAGCCCCCGACGAAACCATCACAGGACACCTGCGCAGAGACCAGGACGCGAAAAGCAGAGGCCAGGACACGAAAGGCAGGGTCATGGACTGCACGTACGCCTGTGCAGAGACAATGGCGCGAAAAGCAGATGCGCAAACTGCATGTACACAGACCCATTCTGTGCGTGTGCGTGGCCCTATAAAAGGACTGCGACCTGTTGAGGCCCTCTTTTTCTTCTCCTCCTACCCCGTGCGCTCCTTGGAAGCTGCTCCTGTGGACACAGAGGCTGGACCTCGCTCCCCTCTTTTCCTTCTCATCCTACCCCGTGCGCTCCTTGGAAGCTGCTCCTGTGGACGCAGAGGCTGGACCTCGCTCCCCTCTTTTCCTTCTCATCCTACCCTGCGTGCTCCTTGGAAGCTGCTCCTGTGGACACAGAGGCTGGACCAACTGGACCTTTGATCGACAGGATAATGCCGGACTCGGAGTGGCAGTAGCTAGTCCCCCTATGTGGCTCGCTTCTCACCTGCCTGAGCACGCTCTTTCTCTCTTTTCTCTCTCTCTTTCTTCCTGCCCCCCCCCCCCCCCCCCTCTCCCTACCTGGTCCTCACCCCTTCGTTCACCAAAATAAAGTCAAAAGGTTGTACGGCATTTGACCTCGTTTGCATCTTAATTTTGTCCTTGGGATTGTATCGAAACCTCCCCCAACATTGGATTGGGACAGCACCTAACTGTTTTTAATGTCTAGTTCATACACTCACAGGCATACTAACCTTTAACCTGTCATCTGGAGTATCAGATATATTTGGTATACATTCTCGCAGAATTTGAAATGCTTTCCTGTTGTACTGTATTTAGTATTTAGTTCATAGGCTTTCTCCCCTCCCCACCCCAAGTAGATTGTTGTAGGTACTTTGAATGACATTAAACATTTATTTTCTAAGCTCCAACATTTTCTGTTTGAAACAACTAGCAATTTTTTTCAGTCTTCTTAATGTAGTAATGCTCCACAGATATAACTGCAATTGTGTTATTTACAATGCAGTTTTAAAATGTTAAGTGGGATGTGCAGCTTGTGCCCTAATGCAGTTGTATCCCTGTATTTCAAATGAATAATTAACTGTCACTTATTACAAAAGTACTTTGTCTACCACTGACTGCATCACAAGTTGTTCAGGGTTCACAGCTAACCATGAGTAAAGAATGCCATGACATAGACAACATCAATCCTCCCAGCCTTACTCCTACTAGACAGCACCATCCAAGTGCCAGCATAAAGATCCCAGCATCAACTGAAGAATGGCTTGCCATGTAAGGTGCAGATGAGCTTATTTTACACATATCTGTGCTACTTGGAAGCCTCTCCAACACAGTTGCACAACAGATTTATGTTCTATATCCATGTACCTGTACCAAACTGGTTCCTAGGGAGAGATGCACAGCCTCTGTGAGACCATGGCTGGAAAGTTAGAGCTAATGCCTTTTTGATTCTCTTTGCAGATATGTTGTTAATTCATTCTCTTACAAGCTGCTTTTTTGCAGCTGTGAAATGAGTATCAGTGACAACAACCACCAGGACATTCTCTGAGTATATGGATATAATCAATCCCTGTTTAAACTAGGAGAACTGGGTAGCATAGGTTTTGAGTTGGCCAAGTGTGATCTGACAGACTTCTGGGAAGGTGGTATTTGGGAATCGGACTGCATCCCATGAGTTAATTCTGATAATCCACTGGAGTGGGCTTAAATATGGAAAAAATAGTGTAGCTATTTCATTTAGGAAAAGTTCCATATTTGGTCACTTCTGTTCAAGAAAAATAACAGTATCACACATTGTACCCATTTAACTAAATCTGTTAAATTAAACAGGAGCAAGGTACACTTGAACTCAAATAATAATGTGCATACACAGAACTGGTCCAGATATAGACAGACCTTTATGATCTCTGCAGCAAAAGGATTCATGACTTCTATTGCTGTTCATTCCACTTTTCTACCCATAAAACTTCTTTACTATCCTCATGTCCTAGCTTGTCTCCTTATTCAGTGTCAGGACTTCAGTAACACTTGTGCCCCATTTTATGCCAGTCTTGGTTACGTAGGGACTAGAGCTGCAACAGTGATTGGAAGGAAAACATGCAAATTGGGTTGAGGGAAGGTGTTTAGTGTCAGGGTAAGGTAGGCTGGATTTTATCATGTTGTTTCATGGAAATAGCTGTGGGCAGCAGCTGCCTATCTTGCTCTGAATTACAGTGCAAAATCCTAAACTGACTGACTTTCCCATGAACAAAAGGCAGATGGAAAACACTATGGACACAGCTGGATGAAGTTTTCATTTTTTACATCAACATAAAATGCATTTTCATATGATTCTTTGACTGAACTTTCTTGACAGACTGAAAAAGCTGAAGTGTCAAATGAATACATGCAGCATTTTTTCTTTTGTTTTAAAAAATGTTTACTTTTATGGAAAGAGAAGTTTCTAAAAGGGTTTCATTTTACTTTTTTCTTAGTCTAAGCCTCATTTTAAAAGAAAAAAAATACTCTAAAACTTTTTTTTTCATGTGTCTAGGGCTGTAGAAGAAGTTATTTAATAATGCCCAGGAACACTGAAAACTGAAAAAAAAAGAAATGCTAAGGCAGGTGAAGTCAGTACATGTGTAAAGTCTGTTGTACCCTTAGTCTTCATAGATCTTTTTTTTCCTAACTCATATCCCAACAACCCTACAATATTTACACGTACAGTCATCTTCCCATAATATAAGTAATAGGCAACTACTGAGTCATTGCTAAAAACTCCTCCTCGAGACTAATACATACGAAAATATGTGCATGTCAGCTGGTTGCTGGTGAGCCATGGAGGGTCTTTTGAAAGAGCTTGTGCTCCCGACATAACTGTGGACAGACATTTAGACCACTTCATGAGTTTCTCCTGTTTATTTTTGTTTGTGCTCTTTCAAATTTCTGGTAATCTCGTCACATTTTTGGCTGTAGATAGCTGAAAATCCAGGTATTTAAAGGTGCCTCACTTGTCTTTCAGCAATATAGTTTTCCCTATACAGCAAATGTTCTCTAATCAGCATGTCAGTTTGCTATAAAAAGGGAATTGATGTAATCTCTGTCACAAAAACCGAAGGATGTTTTCTTGACTAATCACATATGGTACCTCAGCTGAGAAAATGCTTGCTAGTAGACTATAGTATCTTAAAAAAGATAGGGCAGAAGATTTTCCTGTCATGTCTTACTTATTTTCAATACACAGTACAACAACAATAAGTACCAGCAAGACAGCAGCACTGCATACCTTTCCTGATAAATAGAATATGAGAAGTTAGTGTCAGTCACAGCACATGAGGATAAAATCTCTCACTGATCCTCCAACTGGCCCTTGCACTTACCATGAAACTGGATTGATAGTAAGGGGAAATGAAGGAGCAACATACATAGCGTTCATTAACTCTGAAAAAAAATAAACAAACAAAAAAAAACCCGAAACAACTATTTTGCAGTAAACACACCAACATGTGTTGTTTCATGGGAAAGCTGTTATCTTTCTAAATAAATTAGCTGCTTTATATTCTGCATGTTTTAAATTAGACTACACTGTCTCTTTCCATTGAGTCCTGGTTTCAGCTGGGATAGAGATAATTTTCTTCCTAGTAGCTGGTATAGTACTGTGTTTTGGTTTTAGTAGGAGAATAATGTTGATAACACACTGATATTTTAGAGGTTACTGAGCAGTGCTTACACTAGTCAAGGACTTTTCAGCTTCTCATATTGCCATGCCAGTGAGGAAGCTAGAGGTGCACGAGAAGCTGGGAGGGAACACAGTCAGGACAGCTGACCCAAACTGGCCAAAGGGGTATTCCATACCATATAATGTCATGCTGAACAAAAAAAATGGGGGGAGGTTGGTGGCAGGAATGGGGCCACTGCTCAGAAACTGGCTGGGCATCAGTCAGTGTGTGGTGAGCAATTGCATTGTTCATCACTTGTTTTGTATATTCTTTTATCAGTATTATTATTATTTTCCCTTCCTTTTCTGTCCTATTAAATTGTCTTTATCTCAACCCATGAGTTTTACCTTTTTTTCCAACTCTTTCCCGCCTCCCACTGCTGGGGAGCGAGCAAATGGCTGTGTGGTGTTTAGCTGCCTGCTGGATTAAACCACAACAGTCTGGTAGCAAAAATTTACCACTTTCAAATGAGCTAAGTCTTGCAGTTGCTTCAGAGAGACTTCTGCAACTAATGCACTTTCTCTGGGTAAAAAAAGGAGGAGGGGAAAAGGGAAAAAGTATTTTAAAAACACTGCTCTTGAAATTGGAATATGGACATTAATTCTTTTGAAATGCATCACAGGAGACTTTAAGGAGTGAAATGTGCACCTTTATGTAGCTTAATGGCAAAGATGCCATTTGCAGTCTCCAGGTAAAGCTTGCCTTCTTCAAGAAAAACATATTTAACAAAGAAAACTATTTGCCATTGTTACATCTGTCACCTTTCATCCACAATGAATCCCATTTCAGAACCCATAAACTTCATTTTAAATTCATGCCACAATGAGGGATAGTTATCAGCTGTTTATTCAAGCACAGACCTGGAATGAATTACTCCAGCAAATATCAGCATTTTCAAAACAAGGATTTCATAAGAGTATTACAGAGATAGAGGCGCCTCAACAATGCAGATACATTATCAAACTATTACTATCCTTCATTAACAAAGAGGTTTTGGCCTGGGCTTTTTTTTTTTCCTCTCACAGCCAGGTTAAGGCAAAACTCATGGTCTTTATTTAAATCCAGAACCTTTTAGTCTCATAAGTAGCACCACAGTTCACAGATTCTCTACTTATGTGCTTGGTTTTACAAATCTACATTTAACTAATGAGCTTTGCAGTGCCAAAATCATTAATGAAGCCTTGGGTTCTGAGCTCTTCTTTAATAGCAGTAGAGTAAAGCAGAAAGGTAAGGTCACTATTTTTTACTTTTGGTTAGCATGTTCAGGCATGCGCCATCAGTCTTTTGAGCAAGGGAGCTACTGAAACAAAAAGGTGAGATAACAGAAGGGCCCATTAGACTGTAGATCACTGGAACTTCCTTTCTAAGGTCAGGACATAGTTACCTGATAAATGGTGTGTGAAGTTTATTTGGCATTTCAGCTTAAGTAAGGCCCAGCCGTAGTCACAGAAATCCTGAGAAATGGGAGTCAAGCACTGTCCATAAAGTTTTGGCTTTTTCTGGCAGACAGTCACAGGCCCATACGACACCTGTTGGAGTTTAAGGATTTCCATAGTTATACAAGCCTTCCACTGCGGCACAGGTCTCAGCATCTCACAGAGAGATTTTATTTCTGATAATAACATCACAATAAGATGAACACAGGCTTGTTGTCCAGAAATTATTCAAAAATGGGCAACATTGTTATATTTGGTTGCTTACAGACAAGGTGAAGTATTTCAGTTTCTGCCTATGTGTATATAAAAACATAGGAAAAAATAATTTATAATGTCATTAAATATAATACGAACACTTACTGTGAGTGCATTAGAACTCCACCCTACCCACTGGAAAAAGCGGCCACTTGCTTTCTAACTACCAATGGCATTAAAAAAGAAACAAAACCCCAAACTTCAATGTCACTCTGAATAGTTGTTCCACAGCTGCATTTTGAAAAAGAAAGGTTAAAAGCAAACAGTGGTGCTTAGGATTTAGTTTCCTAAGATTTCTTTTAATGCCTTACTTCCCTCAGAAGTGCACAGTGACAGGAAGAGAGGCAACACTGTATACAGAAGTCTCTAGGAAAGTAAAGTACTGGAGATATTTTGGATCCAAAATAAACTAATAATCATCCAGTTTCAGTTGTCATAGTTAAAGTTTATTAATAAAGACTTTTTTCCTTCTTTTCCATAATTCAGAGACTTGCAATTATATAAATAATCCTCTGCAGCATATTAGTAATAATATGTACTTGTTGGTTGCTGATTTTTTCCTAAATAATGCTCTTGCTGTAGGATCTAATTAAATGTTTTGGGCATAACATTATGAGATTTAGGATTATACAAACTGAAGCATGTCTTACATCTATGATTATGCTTTTCTGTTTATTTTATTCTTTGAAAAATTACATTAAATGGAAGCTTAAACAAATTGTTTAAAATCTGAGTAGCTCTATTGATTTCAGTAGGATTACTGAAGTGCTTCAGACTAAGCACGTCACTGTGCATTTTGTGAAAACAAAGCACAAGTTGCAGGTGATTATACTATTAAAGCAATGGTCTTCATACTTTTACTCACTCAGATAGGTTCAAATGTCTTCTGGTACATCTGCCCTGGAAGAAGTTATGCTTGTCTAAAGTTGCATTTTTGTTAAGCTACAGGTGTACCTTCTACTTTGGTTACAGCTGTGCTAGTTTAAAGAAGTTATTGCTGGTAACTGTGGAGCAAACCACCCAAGAGTTCCCTGCTTCTGCCACTCAGATGACGTTTTCCTGGCCTTTTAAATTCAGAGTGATCTAACTCACCTATGTCAGACTGACAAACTGAGCACAGCAAAACAAAAACTTTGCCTACATGTGTTGATGGAAAGAGGTGGGTGACTGCTCACACCAACAAAGGGTTTGTTACTTCTCAAAGAAGGAGAATCCCAGTAAAGGCTTCCAGCGGGGAGCCAACCAAGGGCAGGAGATCAGAAACAACCCTGGAGTTCAGCTTCGCTGGTAGGCACAGTCACAGCCCTACAGAGGATGTATATCATCATACTCTGATCTAATTTAGAGCTATAGCCTCTGTGAACTAAACACCAATGTACATGTTTATTGTGCTGCAAATCTCAGCTGTCCACAATGCTTTCCTCCAAGCTGGGGTGGGTTAATTGGCTTTGCATTGACTTAACAGCTAAACATCAGCAGACAGACATGTTGTGCTAGTAGGGGTCAGCCTGATCTGTGGCATCAAATGATGGGAACAGGCAGAGAGAATCCCCCTGTTATTGTCAAGGTGAGTTTTTGCCTGCCATGAACAAACAGACTGCTCTCACTAATTATTTGAATCTCCAAGGCATCAGTTCATACATTACTAATGCAAACACTTCCACATCAGCATTAAGGAGAGCAAAAAGCTGTTTTACAGTAAACAGTGGAGTTAAACACAGCCTTGAAAGCAATCATAATGTAGCTTTTAGCAGCCAAAGTCTTGCCCACTGGATAGCTTTTTATATCTATGAAAAATTTATGTGAAACTGTGTTTCCAATTTGGGAATACTTTGTGCTCATTTACACAAATGTCAATGACTGCACAATATTTAAGGCAGCATAAAAATGTGCTCAGAAGGTTTCAGATTTCTGTTAGGACTGCTGGGGGGACCTCTGATGGTTTCAAAGTTTCTGGTAAAGGAAATACCACAAATATACAGGAATTTGGCCCCCAAAAGAGCACAGTTGGCTCACAATGTTCCCAGGTAACATCAAGGAAATGAGAAAAGGCTATACGCATGACTTTGACATAGAAGAACACTTTTTGTTAATTAGGTAATAAAAAAATGTAGCCCTAGATTACATAATCAGTTGAGTTGAAACATTTTTAAACTGGGGTGAGAATAGGGTGATACTTGTATAGTTGAGCAGATTAACCATTGAGAATTTTAAGCATGTGCATGTTGGATAATTGGAGCCTTAATGGTACTGCTAATATGGAAGTGATGTAAATGAACTGTCATTCAAACAGTGGTGTTAGTATCAAGTGCACTGGGGGATACTTAGCCAAATGCACACTACCAGTTAGGGTATTTTGGCACTTTTTCTAAGTCATTACCTTAGACATCTGTCAGTAATTTTGTTCTGCTAGACCAAACAAGACTGAAAGCCTGAAAAGGAGACAGTACCACTAGCAAGGATTTGTTTTGAACATTGCTTCTTGTATTTGAGCAAATACAAATGACAAGGTTGCCTATAGACAGGCCAAGAATAGTCCTCGCAGCAGTAATAAAGTGATACAGAGCCTATGTTACTCTAAAAATGAAATTCCCTGGTATCCAAATATTACATATGTTTCCTGGCTTTTAACAGAGCTCATTAAAAAGATTCAAAATTTTGACATTCCACCTAAAGTCCCTTGGGATTCAAGTCCCTTGAAATTCCCTTGGGAAAAAAAAATGTAATAAAATGTCATTTCCAAAAGAGGGCTCATTTCAAAATTCATAAGTCACCATCCCAGGCTAATTATTTTGGCTTATTCATTGAACAACTATTGGCCAATCATTCATGTTTCTCAATCTAATATAAAAAATGGTAAACTAATTTTGAAAAAGAATATATGTGTCTCTGTTTCTGGTACTCAGCTTAATGCTTCCTTGAAGAGGCAGAAATCATAAAAGATAAGAAACAGCCACACTTTCACTTCCCCTTGTAATTCCAAATATATGTCAAACTAGATAGCTAGGAAGTGGTCTAGTTTGCTCAATAGCAAAGTACATGGATTGGCCTTGCTACTTATTTCTGAATACATACGAGTTAATTTGATGTACAGTGACTTACTGTGCAATATTCTATTGCCAAAACAACATAAAGGAACATGAGAGTGTGGAACACAATATTTTGAGGAATGTTTTTCTCTTTCTTTCTAGTTCTGAACTTGAAATTTTCATGTGTGGTAATTCAGGAGACCAGGCAAAAGGGCATATAAAAAAAAAATTACTACATTAGCAGGGTTAGTGTGTGAAGATTATTTTTTTCTTTTTTTTTCTCCCCAAAACTAATTTGTAAAACAAACACAAGACTTTCAAGAGTGAGATCCATAGTGTAGAAGAAAAATCTTGAAGAACTTTTTTGTTTTTAGATTGACTTTGCCATATTCTTTAAATATTATATTTTAGTTGGATTTCTTGCAGAGAAAAGAAAATACTGCAATTATTGCTTAGAGAGGGATAAGAAATGCTCTTATGTTACCATTATTTTTTTCTGAACAAAGTTCAGGTTGAATTCCATGTGAAAAAGAAGATGTAAAGTGAATATAAAGATATAGGATGATTTGCAAACGAAAGACTATGACTTGAAATGAATCATCCTTAACCCAATTTTTTAATTAAGACCAAGAATATAATTGTTAAAGACTAATCACTCTATAGCAAATCAGACACACCAATATCCATTAAAAAAAAAAAAAAAGAAATTTAGCACTAATGGCTCAATTCAGAAAAACATTAAAGAGTGTCCACAACTCTAAATAAGAACAGCCAACCTGCTGAGATGTAAGGGCAGATTTAAAATGCTATAATAAAATAGGAACATTTTGATGATGCAGAACATGCTGACAAGAACAATCATTTCTAAAATGTCATATCTGGTCCAGAACGAAGAGTTAACACCTCCATTTAATCTCTGATCTAGTAGTGTAAGTAAACTAGTACTTAAAATCAAGGTAAAGTTTAAGTATATTGCTGACGTGTGGCTGTCAAGAAGAGAGAAGAGTATAAAAATTAAAGCGACTATTTTAGCATCAACATAGTGATATTGCAATCTCCATCACCAAAATCTAAAAGTCAAATCAACAAGTTATATCATGTGATTTCTGTACAGTTCAAAGTATTGAAATGGAAAGTTGGTCTTAGGAACTTCTAATGTCTATCTCATTGGCCTGTCATTATTCATCTGTCAAGGAAGCTGAGAAGTTGAATAGGATTGTTGAAAATAAGTAAATAAATAGGGATATTAACTCAAGTGAGAATAGCAAGTTTTCACTCATTCATATCTGGTAACTTCCTTAGGATTACAGATCTCAATTATGATCAATCCAATATCTTTTAGGACACACATTTAAAAAAAAATAATGTAAGTACCATCAAAATGAAGATGAAAGAACAGGTAATATAACCAGTTTGATTTATTAATTGTTCTTATTTGAAGACTACAGTCCTTTGTTTCTTATTTGTTGTACTACATACTGTAGTCACCACTGATAAGTGACATTTGCATATTTACTGTTCTACTGAGTTCTGGGCTCAAAACTGTGATTTCATATTGAAATTTGAACAAGTGTGAATTTATACAATTGTAGGCACTGTTAGAATGTAGATCACTTTTACAGTGTGGCTAAAGCATAGCAAATATTAGTCAAACACTTAGCTGTACATTTGAACGTAGCCATTTTCTACATCTCTTGTATGCCATATAAGGGGAACAAGGCACTTTGTGTAATGTCACATACAACACAACAGACTGAGAAGGCGCTCCAGAAAGGCCATTAGGTAAAATGAAAAGTAGTCTACAAGACACAGGCATAAAGCATTGCACAGGTGTAGCTTTTGAACATACAGATGGTCTAGATTTCTGCCATGGAAATGGCACAGAAATATACCCTACCAGGGCCATTGACTTTATCACTGACTGGTAGGAACACAGGATCCTTTCAGTGAGAGCCACTATACAGCCTATGGAGAACTGGCTGAGTGAGAGGGACAGTAAAAGAGACAGCATGTGAGTTATCAGATTTTTTTAAAAAGTTATGAATTGATTTTTTTTCAAATATATTAAAAATTATTTTGTGTTAAGTTTGGGACATACATCTTAAATGCAGCTTTTTGGATCTTAGTGCAAAAGTGTGAGCAAATGCTTGTCTTCAAGCACTGCAATAACTTTTCTGAAGTCAGTAAAGACGTGCCAGCTCAGGGAAGGGAAGGGAAGGGAAGGGAAGGGAAGGGAAGGGAAGGGAAGGGAAGGGAAGGGAAGGGAAGGGAAGGGAAGGGAAGGGAAGGGAAGGGAAGGGAAGGGAAGGGAAGGGAAGGGAAGGGAAGGGAAGGGAAGGGAAGGGAAGGGAAGGGAAGGGAAGGGAAGGGAAGGGAAGGGAAGGGAAGGGAAGGGAAGGGAAGGGAAGGGAAGGGAAGGGAAGGGAAGGGAAGGGAAGGGAAGGGAAGGGAAGGGAAGGGAAGGGAAGGGAAGGGAAGGGAAGGGAAGGGAAGGGAAGGGAGGAGCACAACATATTTTGGTAGTCATTATTTCACTAATCCTACACACAGTTGGAGCTTTCTTTCAAGTAAGCTAATAAACCCAGATGGAAGACTTATATTATAAAGCTATTCCAAAAGAAATCCTTGTATGTAATCCAGGTTAGACATTGGTTCCCAGTCTATTTCAACTAGGAAAAATCTATGTCAAACTCCTTTGCTAACAGGCTTCTACTAAAAACGACCAACAGGCTCTGAGAAAAGCAGTAGAAATATTTCCACATGAATAATGGCCAGGAAAGTGATTTTTAAAATGCCCTTTGTAAAAACAAGGGGTAGAGATGGAACAGGACATAGCTAATCTGCTAAGTCATAGTTGGCTTTCTAATGGATATTTTTCAGTACCTACCATCCCTCCTTCTGAAAAAAAAACCAAAAAAACCCCTCATATACCAGTTAACCCATTTTAGACAGATAGGAAGGACCATTAACAAGGAATAGAAGAACGAAGAAGTTTGCTAACCTTGCTTACCTCTCTTAAAGGTTAAATTCGTACACAATTCTAATTCAGCTTGTTTCTAGATTGAGAAGCATAAAAAAAATTCCCTACCCCCGCTCCTGATCTGTAATTGTAAATCCACATGCTATCTATTCATAGGTCTTTAGGGAGTTAGCAAACAGTTCAAACATATGTTGACTTAAAGCCAGTGACTTAATTAATTAAACTTAGGCTACTTAAATAGTATATTTAAATTAAACCAACAAGATGATAATGTTGTTATGCATATAGTAATCCCTTTGGCTTCATGGAGGCTTAAGACACACTATTTTGGGCTCAAAGCCACTTGATTGTTTTTTTTCTTGGAGTATGGGAGCCCTTTGACAGAACAGAATAACTACAGGTGAGTTAATAACATCTTTCCACTAATCCTCAGTGAAGTTTATATGGAGTGAAGATTTAGACCATATGTGCATTTTTTTTTCCCATTACTCCTGCTGGTACGGTTTTTCAGTACCATTTCCAAACACAAAATAAACTCCCATTTCCTTTCTATATGTCTTTCTTAGCTGTTCCTCCTTAGTCTAAAAGCTTCTTGTGCACAAAAAAGGATAGTTAATTGAGTCCACATTTTGAGAATTTTTTCTCAGAAAAATATTTTCAAGCTACCGAAGGATGTAGTTAAACATATATTTTATTTCTAAAAGGACTGTCTCAGGGATCTTACTCTAGCTACTATACCAGTAGCAGTGGTGTTAAAAAATCTGTGTGCAAACAATCACAGTTTGAATTACAGATACAGTAATAACAGATTTGAAAGGATTTCATGATGTACATTAGAAAACAGACTGAATAAATTCAGATCATAACACTTCCTGTAATTTATTTTTCCAGACTATTCAGATTTTTACCTACAGACCAAAAGGAAGAAAGAAAAATTACAGTGAAATTAAATGGAAAAACCAAAGGCCCAAATCCTCACTTGTCCATATCAACTGCCATTTAGCAGTGGTTAAAATGTACAGAGGAGATTTTAAAGTATACTTTTCAATAACAGAAAGAAAAACCCTCTAAACTATTGAAAGATCACTATATGATTCTACATAAGAAAGTGCCATTTTAATGTATGAAACATTAACTGGAAATCAGTTTATGCCCTGTATAGGTTTTAGCTAGGAGGGTTACACAACTATTTGTTTTCAATCAAGTTCAGTAAATGATAAAATTTTTTCCATGGCAGAATAATCTAGCAAAGGCTATGTGAATCTGGAATTTAATTTGTTTAACATAAGAGCCAGTCAGCATTTGATTGATTCAAGATGTGGAAAGGTAGTAGAGCTCAAAAAACTGTACATGAAGGTCTTGATTAAACAAGACAGGAACCACAGGATTGATTAATACAGAGTGCTACCACAAAGACCAGTTCCACGCCATCAGCATTGCAATACTCACGGAAAGGACATAAATTCCTATACTCCAAAGACATTTAAGTTTTTTATCTCAGCATCACTGAGAAGGAATTCAATTTTCTTGTTGCTGTTATATTCCACACTGTGAAGTATATTTCCACAGGAAGAAAATGGAGCTGTATAACTCTTAGAGTACAGAGAATTTCCTCATCTATAGCAATCTGGTAATAACAACACTTCCATAAGGGAAAATGTTCCCCACAAAGGGATACCAACATCTACCAGTTAGTTCCTTTTTGTTACAACGCTGCACGTAAATGTCATAACAAAATATTCTCACCTCTAAATTCCTCATGGATTTTAGGATTATTATAGAGTTTACTTTCTTCTCAGGGATTATTTTTCCCCCTGTAAAATTATGGGATTTAAGGATCCTGACAGAAAAATGTCAGCAGAAATTCATGCAAAGTTCTTCTCAATGTTACCTTTTAGGAGACTATTTGCCATATATCCCTTCATTACTCTGCAAGACACAAGGAAATCCTTGCCAAATCTAGATGATTCTCCAGGTCATCTCAAAGAATATGCTGTCTGATACAAAAGTGTTCACACAAATGCTTTATCATGGTGGCACCTGCACTTTTTCAACTTAGGGAAAGCTCAGAAGTGACAAGGATTACCAGCCAGTCAGAGCACCAGAGAACTGTTCAGGGCAGCATGGCATGACCATCAATACCGCAAGCAGAACATCCATCGCTAGGTCTTCGAGGGTCAGAATTCACATCCTTGTACCATGGAGTAAGAGCATTTTCAAAACTAGTTGAATTAATTATAAATAACATTCAGTAGTACAGAAATATCGAATCATAGAATCAGAATGGTTTGAGTTGGAGGGAACCTTAAAGATCATCTTGTTCCAATCTCCCTGCCATGGGCAGGGATACCTTCCACTAGGTCGGGTTGCTTAAAGCCTCATCCAACATGTTTTCAGAAAAAAAAAAAAAAAAAAAGAAAAGCAAGCTCTTCAGGAAAGAAAAAAAATTGGAAGAAACAAGTGGTACAATTTAATTTTATAGATAAGTGAAGTGAAGTATGGAAGTAAATCTTTCATGATGCCTGTAACTTAACATGCTTGTGGTCAAATGGTATATCAAATATTTCCGGACATATATAAATAAGACATCACTTGCAGAGTTTTGCCTTGAACGATCTGGTTAATCGTTAATCTCTCTAGTCTATCACACCAGAAAGGAAAGTCCTAGAAAAAGCTTTTAACTTCTTGAGTAGGTCCTGGGAGGCAACACTTGAAAAAAAAACTCATGGATTGATTTTCTTATCATGGTTTAAAAGAGCATTAATATTCATTGCCTGAGGAAGATAGCATAAAAAAGTTAGAAGAAGAACTGACTTGACAAAGTAGTAATAATATTTAATCCCTCATCATTTTGACTACATCATTCTTCCACACTAGCAAAGCCATCTAAAGTTACTACAAGAGCCAATGATCTGCCTCAGTTCACTGAGACTGACAGGGTGCAAAAATATCACAGTCCTTCATTGACGTTTTGTACTGTTTTTTCAATGTCTAAACAAAACCCTGATTTATGGGGAAAAAAACCCAAACTGATATCATGGTTGACTTGCATTTGGGTGTTCTGTGTGGAGGCATTAACTAGACACAGTGCTTGAGAAGTTCAGATGAGATTGTCCTGCCTGTGTTATTTGGGCTGAGCTGATGCAAGCTTCTGGGTTACTGACTGATGTTCTAGAAGTGAAGCAATGTTAAAATAAGCTTCTCTCCAACTCCAAAAGTAAGATCATGGCAATCCATCTATGTTACATTGAATCCATGCCAAAACATCAACATTTGAACAAATAAGTATGTTTGAATCAAGTAACCCTAACCAGCATCTTTGGAAACCTCTAAGTCTCACTGTTAAGTCTTCCCATCAATTCTGCTCCCCGTAGATTGTTCTTAGTCCTGGGAGGCTCTGCATTTAATTGTGGCTTTTGAAACACAAGTCTTCTTTAAAGATGTCTCACAAAAAAATACTTTATTTGCATTTTAAGCATAAGAAAAAGTTATAAAAGTCTTTGTTAGTATAGATTTTTTCCAAGATAAACAGATTTTAAACCTAATTTACATCCTAATATGTTTTGAAGAACAGGAGATCTATCAGACAGTTAATAATGCACTCAGTGACAATTCGTATCTTTTTTTTTTCCAGGTTTAACTGTGTCACTTCACAAGGTTTGTATTCAGCCGTTGTCAATACCACTAGCTTCTTTGAGTTATCCCATAAGCAAAGACAGATGAAAATGAAATTTTTCAATTTTAGGGTATTCTGAAAATTTCAATAACAATTTTTCTGCTACTGAAAAAAATCACTGTTCTTTTAAGAAACAATAAAAAAATTTTGTTTTGAGCACCTGAATTGTTTCATTTTGATACATACATGTTCAGTTTTGCACCTTTTTTTTAAAGGAGTATTTTAAAGGAAAGCTTGTTTCAAATTAAAAAATTAATTTGATATTATTCTATTTTTAAAAATATAAAGAAATAAAATAAGAATATGTTTTGGTTCAGTACACAAACATACAGTGTGTTAGAGTGTCCCTGAAGGGCTTTTGTGCCTGAAAAAGCATCATATGATAGTATTTCTTTTACTTGTTCTAGTAGCAAGATTTTAGTTAAAACCTTGGTCTATGAAGCTGCTATTTTTACATATAGGATGAACCATAACAATTCATATACACACATCCAGTTAGCCCTCCACTAGTCCTTGCCTCACACCTGCCTCCTGGAGTCTGAAACCTAACATTTAAAATACTAGGAAAGGGGAAAAGTCAAACAGAAAGAAGCAGTGGTTCAGCTTTACAGCCTCTTCACCTGTTCAAGTTGTCTTTGATCCAGGTTTCCTTTAATGTTATTAATCACTCACTTTTTCTCTCTTGTTAATTTCCCTCCAGGCATAAGCAGCAGACTTGCTGCCTAGCTCACTGTCCCCAGTCCCCTGCCCCATCAGCCCCTCTTTCTCCAGCCCCCTGATCTCCCAGGTAAGCTGCTGCTCTCTCCCACCCTGACATTTCCTGCATCCCTCTAGTAAACTTTGCTGTAATCATTTCTGTGAGTTTGCCCTTTATGGTTGCCAAAATCCAAATTTCTGTTCAAAATACCAAAAGTCTTCAGTTTTCCAAAGTAAAAAGAGTCAGATTGTTGGTGGGTTTGTTTTGGTTTGTTTTTTTTTAAGATGCACAAAATGATGGATTTTGACCTGGCCTTGTTCTCCACAAGAAATTCTGTGAGGACTAAAACACATATAGATATTTTTTCTAGACGCTTATGTTTCGTAATCAGTTACTGGCTCTGACTGAAGAGCTCCAACTTTGATTGACTCATTGACTCATGACTACATGAGTCATTGACTCATGTATATATCAAATCCAATTTTGATTTACACCAATCTGTTTGGAGCTTCTCTTGCATTTGATTTTTCCTGTGTTCAAATTGTGTGAAGTCACAGTACTACTTTTCCTGCTGTTGGAGTGCCTGAGGGGCACTTGCAAGTTCTCTCCCCATAGTTTTGTTACCTATTTTCACATAAAATCTTGCTTATCTTTGAGATGCACATATCTCTCACAAATGTTATTGAAACTGGTCAATGAATTATTGGAGGAGGCAAAGAACAGTTAGACATTGGAAATTAACTAAAACCAACCAAACCAGTTTAGCTGGAGTTTTCCAAATAAACATTGTCCAGTAAGGCTGCAAGCAATTTTTGATTGTATCCAGGCTTCTTATTCTTATTATCATTCTGATATTAGCCGCAGCATCTTGTCAGTATGAGGGAAAAAATGTTTATCAACTTCTGGAAGTATTTGTGAAGTGCTGGCAAGATCAGCAGCTTTCAGAGCTCCAGAAATAGTACGGGCAAACAAGGTGCTTGATTTTACATCTGTTCTATTTTTCGTTTATTGACATCAATAAACAAGATAAGGCTGTAGAAATCACAAATGCATGTGAACTACACAATAATCATTCCCACAAATTAATTCAAGAACAGATTTGCCATGCTTAGCTTATAATTAATAGGGAATAGATAAACATAAACTGGTCATTTCAGGACTGTCCTCTTCTTCACCCAAGCTTGGGAACTGGATGTCCAGTTCTCTGGACACAAGCTGGAATGTGCAAATGATAAAGTTGATACACACACAAGCATTTCTACAACTGGGGGGTGACCAAACCCGAAGTTGGCCAAAGCTAGGAAGTGGAAGTACATTGACCTCTCTTCCTTTAGTGTGGTTGCTACAGACTGGCAAAAGATGTTCAAACTGAAGAAAAAAAAAAAGAAAGAAAAAAAAGGGGAAAAAAAAAGAAAGGTTTGTCAGTATGCTTTCTTTCTGATATGACCCTGTGGTTTGCAGCTAACTCTGCTCAGTCCCCAGTGGTCCCAGGGTTGTTTCTTTTTCCATTACAGAGAATCACTGAATGGTTGAGGTTGGAAAAGACCACTGGAGGTCAGCTTGTCTAACCCCTCCCTGCTCAAGCACAACGACCTACAGCCAGCTGCCCAGACAGCTTCTGAATATTTCAAAGGATGGAGACTCCACAACCTCTCTGGGCAACCTGTGCCAGTGCTCAGTCACCCTCACTTGTAAAAAAGTGCTTCCTGGTGTTCAGAGGGAACCTCCTGTGTGTCAGTGTGTTCCCATTGCCTCTTGTCCTGTTGCTGGGTGCCACGGGAAAAAGCCTGGCTCCGTCATCTTTGCACCCTGCCTTTATGTATTTATATACATTTACAAGATCCCCCTCCTGAGCCTGCTCTTCCCCAGGCTGAACAGTCCCAGCTCTTAGTCTGGGCAATCAGGTGATAGTACCTTATTGTGGTGCAAGACAGACCCCACAGGGTAAAGGAAGATAAAGATTTCACACCAGAAAGAAAATTAGTTTGGATGGTTTGAACCAAGTGACTAAGCTGTAAAAGAAAAAGAAAAAGAAAAAAAGAAAAAGAAAAAGAGAAAGAAAAAGAGAAAGAAAAAGAGAAAGAAAAAGAAAAAGAAAAAGAAAAAGAAAAAGAAAAAGAAAAAGAAAAAGAAAAAGAAAAAGAAAAAGAAAAAGAAAAAGAAAAAGAAAAAGAAAAAGAAAAAAAAGAAAAAGAAAAAGAAAAAGAAAAAGAAAAAGAAAAAGAAAAAGAAAAAGAAAAAGAAAAAGAAAAAGAAAAAGAAAAAGAAAAAGAAAAAGAAAAAGAAAAAGAAAAAGAAAAAGAAAAAGAAAAAGAAAAAGAAAAAGAAAAAGAAAAAGAGAAAGAAAAAAAGAAAAAGGAAAAGGAAAAGAAAAAGAAAAAGAAAAAGAAAAAGAAAAAGAGAAAGAAAAAGAAAAAGAAAAAGAAAAAGAAAAAAAGAAAAAGAAAAAGAAAAAGAAAAAGAAAAAGAAAAAGAAAAAGAAAAAGAAAAAGAAAAAGAAAAAGAAAAAGAAAAAGGAAAAGAAAAAGGAAAAGAAAAAGAAAAAGAAAAAGAAAAAGAAAAAGAAAAAGAAAAAGAAAAAGAAAAAGAAAAAGAAAAAGAAAAAGACAAAAGAAAAAGAAAAAGAAAAAGAAAAAGAAAAAGAGAAAGAGAAAGAGAAAGAGAAAGAGAGAGAGAAAGAGAAAGAGAAAGAGAAAGAGAAAGAGAAAGAGAAAGAGAAAGAGAAAGAGAAAGAGAAAGAGAAAGAGAAAGAGAAAGAGAAAGAGAAAGAGAAAGAGAAAGAGAAAGAGAAAGAGAAAGAGAAAGAGAAAGAGAAAGAGAAAGAGAAAGAGAAAGAGAAAGAAAGAAATTGTTCAGCATAAGACTCAAGACAGTATCTCATTTTTTTCTTCATGTTCCCCATCTGTCCTTATCATAGTCTCCAGTCCCAGATTTTTCAGCCTGCCAGGTTGTTTTATAAATCTAATGGAGCCATTTGGATCCAGGGTTCCTGCTCTACAAACCAAAACTGCTGAAGCTGCTTCTGATTGACACATTTTTTACACATTTCCTTTCCTACTTCCCACTCTTGTATTGCTTTCTCAGAACAGAATGTCTTCCCATGGACTTCTTTTTCTTAAAAAAAAAACACAAAAAAAACCAAAAAGGATTTTGTTGTGTTTTGCGTGTTCCCTGTGAGAATGTGATTTGAAGAGCTATCTGGGCATTTAGTAATTAGAATCCACTGAAGCAGATAGGAGTTACCAGAAAGCAGATAACTTTTATGTGTGTGTGCATCCATGTGACTGCGTTTCTCCATGAAAAAACCTTTATCATCTGTAGAGAGTCTCAACTAAGAGCAAGATATCTATTTTTGTCCCTCAGAAATAAGCAATACGTAAAACAATTCTCAGGTAACTAAGAGTGTTAGTTAGCTTGTGTAAACCTCCCTTTTTACTGCAGTGCACTTGCTCTTCAAAAGGCTATCAATGCCATTTGAATACTGCCATACTGCCAAAAGCGTAAGAGAAAGAGTGGTTCATACTCTCCTGTTTGTAGACATTAACTGCCCATGTGTATTAAAATGCAACTACCAGACAGTCCTTGGAGGGAAACAAGCATATGGGTGTGTTTTTATGTAATCTGAATGACCTCATGAAAGCTAGTAGGAGCCCATGGGCCAAAACTTGATCTAGAGCCAGGATTTGGAGGTTCCACAATGTGATAAACTGCAGAGTCCAAATGGCAAGAGCAGGTCAGAACTTGGTTAACTCAGATGAGCCTGCAGTGAAAGTCAGCAGCGCAGACTTTGCATCTCACACAACATTGCATGGATTAATGTTACGCACAACTTTTTTTGGGAAAAGGTAATAATGTATGCTAAATTCTAGAGCTGGTATAATAGGTACTTTTAAAAATAGGGTAATAAGTGAAAATTACAGAGTTGATTTAATATTAATGCTTCGCCTTGACAAAAAGGCCTATAGATTTATTTCTCTTAACAACTATTCACTTTCAGGTAATATCTACATCTCTGGCAAATGTTGTTTAGACTAGTGTTTCCTCTTAATGGGTGACTACTGAATTCAGAAAGACTATGTATGGTTGGAGGCAGTATACGTCGTATTAAGCACTCATAAACCTAACCTTTCAGTTACTCTATAATGTAGCAAATTAGTAGCTTTTTGCATTTTTAGTGTAATGTTAGAGGCTGTGAGCATTTTGTATGGGGATGCACAAACTTATTATTATGTGGTATTATTCTGCCCCATCCACATTAATTCAGCACCACTGAGGTTCTTCTGATTACTTGATTAGATACATTCAAGCATTGGAACAGGCTGCCCAGGGAAGTGGTTGAGTCTCCATCCCTGGAGGTATTTAAAGAATGGATAGATATGGTGCTTGAAGACATGGTATAGATGAATTTGGCAGTGATAGGTTGACGGTTGGACTCAATGATCTTAAAGGTCTTTTCCAACCTTGACGATTCTATGATTCTATGATTCTATGATCTGGCACATTAAGAGAGTGTGAAACTGAAAATAGTGAGGTAGAGTAGGAAGACAGGCATTTTTCTGTGTACGGAACAGTCTGCTGCTGAGCCCTTCACAGTAAAGGAAAACAAGTGAAGAACTTGGCTGAAGACTGTGGCAAAGTCCCACCCAAAACAAGAATGAATGAAGAAAAAGAACAGGAGGGACTGCATTTATGGGTGGGATTGGAAAGAAGCATGATGCTTCTTTAGATG
Organism: Nipponia nippon; assembly: GCF_047370975.1. Taxonomy (NCBI): domain Eukaryota; kingdom Metazoa; phylum Chordata; class Aves; order Pelecaniformes; family Threskiornithidae; genus Nipponia; species Nipponia nippon. The sequence goes on from NW_028262402.1 coordinate 6,183,916, forward strand.
AATAGTTCTGGTCATTTAAGAAAGTGTTGTGTTCTGAGTAGCATTATTTCACATATCTTTGGGTGATAGTGATGGATGGATTTCTTAAAAGCTGGGAAAGAAACAAGTTTTCATAAGTGAGCTACCTACACATAGGGAAAGGAATCATTCGTGGGACATAGGAAGAGCTTTCCAGAAATGTGGAGTTTTTGTTTCACCCAGACCAAAGGTCTGTAGTTGTTGGAGTGCAATGCTCTCGCACAGGTTCAAGGCTTTCATCTGTAGCTCTTACTGCTGTGATTAATAAGTGCGCTACACTTAACAGCTAAGTGTAGGTCCAAGACTCTGAAATATTTTCCAAAATTAGATCTAAGAAAAGCCATTACCTTGTAATCTTTAGATTTTTTTGTAAGACCTGCTTCATCACTCAAGCTTTCCCAAAGGATCAGAGTGAAAGCAGTAAAATAGGATTATAAAACAACAACCTTTCACTAAAATGAGAGCAGGAGTGCAACCATCATTTTTCTTCAGAAACAGCAGCTTATCACTTTATCTGGCATAAGAAGGACAATTAATTATTACTTTTGAAGTATTTATGGTTGTGTTTTAATTCTGTACAAAGCTTAGACAGGATTGTGACAAGTGCTTTGAAAATGTTAATAGACTGAGTATACAGTGGGATGGTGTGTTTGTGTCTTACAGATACATTCATTTAAGATATATATATAAATTCCAAACGTGGAGGTGTTATGCTTAGGAGTTCAGAGGTGTGATTTACTAACTGAACATATCTCCTTTATCTTCTTGCCAGTTATCTGCTGTCTAACTTGTCTTTGGTGAAGTTTATTCCAGCATCCAAATCTTTGAGTAGCATCATTTTCCTCCTGAAATAGGTAAAGAGGAATCTTGGGAGGTTTTCTTAGGTTTTTTTTTTTCACCCTGCTTCCCCCTCCCCAAGTTATACCTGCCTGAAGCCTGCAGTGAACAAGAGTTGGCTTGCATTCTGATAGGTTTTCCTACACCAAAAAAAACTGTCAACATAGTTTCTACACCTAAACAATGTAAATATTAATGCTAAATAAAAGTAAGCTAATAAAAAAAAGTTTCTCAGTTTACTATAATGTCCCAAGACTTGCTGCTAAGCATTAAAAGGTGCTACAATTACTGTAAGGCATTAAAAAACCAACAAGCTAATGTAGGTTTTAGTTTAACCTATGACTGCACTGTCTTATGCACTCTAAAGAACTTGTTAAACAGATCGAATAGGAGTGAAAAGCAAGTACTCTAAATGAGAATACATTCAATTTACCCACATATAATTGGCAATGCAATAAGGTGAAGAACTTACTTAGACTTTTAAAGCCTCTCCCAAATCTTGAGTAATCATGATGTCACATTTTACACAGAGGTATGTTGAATTATCTCCCATTTTATCAGAACTCATCTGAGCTGGTTTCATCTTAGGGATGCAATTCACTTTTCCTGAACATCCTGTGCCAACACCTTCCTATCACACCATTATTTAAGTCATGGCAACAATGGCAATGAGACCAGAGAGCTGGAAAAAGGTCTTCCATTCTTGGAAGCTGGCCGCTATACTGATATTTGGAGTAGTCAGAAGCAGACTGGAAACAGTTTTTATTATGACAACAGTTATAGCAGTCCTGAGGCATAGCCAATATGTGCCTAAGATACTAAAGAAGGAGGGCAGCAACACACATTTTGCTTCAATACAACAGAGATGGAAAAGGGGCATGCGGTGAGCAGGATGGATATAATTTCTGACTCAACATACAGTTTCTAGTAGGCTTTACTAGAACATGCATCTTTCTGGTGAAGTTAACAGGCACCCAGTACTGGGTTAATTGTTCCCTCTGAGTATGGGTGCAAATTTCAGCTGAGTAGGAAAACAACTCTCTGCTTCACTAAAGTAGAATGCAACACTACAGAAAAGGGCTTCTTTGAGATCTACTATGCCTTCTTCAGCAGACCATCCCCCACATACTCTACTTGAAAGTGTTAATATCTTCACACCACCTTCACATCACCTTCAGAGCATTGGGAAAACATCTGCCAAAGAAGAATTCCAAAATCCCTTTTTAATTTAATCATTTTCTCACCCTCACTCTTGTGCTTCTGTACTCTTTCTGACCTCTAACCCCAGTTAGCATCACTTTGTAATTTACCTTTTAAACAAAATGTTAATGAGCTGTCCTACTGCAATGCGTTTAGCAACAAAGAGAAGGAAAATCATGCACATATTTCCTCCTTCAGTTATTTTCTTCACAACAGCTGGATAGGGAATCCCAAGACAGTTTGCTTTATTTACATGCATATCTGATGTTATCACCAGCACTTCACCTGAAGGTCATACAAATCTCCATTGTTCAGCTGTGGTTTTTTGTATTTGTTGGCCTATGTATACCTATTGTGCTGAACACTGTAAATTGTTATCTACATAAAACCCAAAACCTTCAGTATTGCTCAAGCTGCAGGACAAAGCTTTATCTTTAAAGACAAAAATAGCCACACATTACTTCTCTGTATTCTACAACTTGGAAATCACATGTACTAGGTCACCAGGACACCTTGGACTGGCTAGAGTGGAGGGTACTAATAAGACTGCCAGTGTACACAACCTTTTTACTTGCTTATTTCAATGAGTTAAGTACAAGAGAAAAAATGAAAGGAAAACTTGGTAATAAAATTCAGGCCATTAATTGTCTTTTCAAATTTGTGAAAGAGATGCCAACTGCAAAAGGGATACTTAATTACAATTCATAGATATTTATAACACACCAAAATCTAGATATTCCAGCTAGGATTAGCTTCCTCCTGCAATCACCATTGTAAGCCTTGCAACGGACAAACTGTACGTACTAAAGTTAAAAACAGAAAATGCAAGATCACGTTGGGAGACAAAGCACTATCACCGGGACTAAAACAAAACATACATAATGAAAACATCTAAATACTGGACATTAACTATAAGCTGAAAGGAGCAGTAAAGAAAGAAAGAAAGGGGAAAGGAGCAGCTATGACTGGTCCAAAACTATATTGATCGAAAGCAAATTGGTTGGCAAAGTAGTAGTCTGTGAAGATTCAGCGCTACCACAAGCTGGGGACTATTTTATGATATATTATGAGAGTGAGAGAAGCGTATAGTACAAGAAAAGCTTTGTCAGGACAGGAATGAACACCTGTTATATGACATACACAATAAGCATTAGCAATGAAAGGAACTGTTCTGTTCTGTTCTGTTCTGTTAATGGGCAAGAAATGTTTTTTTTCTGCCATTCCTTGACTATTTGCATGCAATACAAATTATGAATCATCATGCATTTTTGACAGGATTTTTTTTCCAAAACTCACTGCTTCCTGCAGAATTTTTTCAGCTCTCATTGAAACATATTTTGATCAGAAATGAAAAAGAGCTGACTCAGCTCCCTCACACCAATTTTACAATGACATTGCGATACCTTAAGAATGCTGTATTTTGGGTGTCTCACACTCTTATCTGATGGAAATAGAGTCACGCTGTACTTCCATCATGTTCCCCAGCTGCTGAGTAAGAGGGAAGATGGGGGGGCAGGGTATTCTTCCTTAGAAAACCGATTTTTTTAATTAAAAAAAAAAAGGCAAAAAATCTTTTTTTCCTATTGAAAATTCTCTCTTTTTTATCCTATGAAAAAAATGGAAATGTGTGTGTGGTGCCTTCCTAGAGGCACAGATTAGGTTTTGCTGGACTCACTGTTTGGGGTGTACCTCTCATAATGCACCTGATTGTTGAATTACTAGGACACATATCTTGGAATTCGAAGTTACATTTTCTTTAAACTTACCTGAAAAAGTTGTGTGTCTGGGAGGGGAATAAGAAAAGAGAGACATTAATTGAAATTAAAATAATATAAAGTCTTTCCACAACAAAAGTTAGGAAGTTCCTGAATTGTTTTTCCTATGCTACCAGTAGAAAGACTTGTATGATACGATGTAATAGTGTACATTAATTCTAAAGTAAAGAGCATAGAAATTAGGAGATGGAAATTCCCAAAAGTGCCAAAGTACACATGACAATGAAGCAGGTGAATTGCTGAGTTGCTGAAGTATGTTAACTGTACTGCATTGGCCCAACTCTGCTTCTATTAAAGCCAATGGCAGTGCTTAATTGCAAATGCCATTACACACCTTTCAGAAAAACATTTTGAGAAGAGAAGTCCTTACACGGGCTTAGAAATTTTCATGGTTTTCACACCTATATGAAAAGTAAGAAGCCACAATATTAAAAAAAAGAAAAAAGTTATCCAATTTAGTAAAAGCATGTGGATTATTGCCGCAGGTCTCCATTGAAGTCAGTTGATAGTTGATGCCTTTGAAAGATGAAGCTTGATATTCAGGCTAGATCAATAGGAATGGGTGACTAGTACATGCATCTCAAATGCTACTCATAGTTCAGTGATTTATACACAAACAGCGTCTTGAAATACTGAGTTTCAAAATGAAACTCAAACAGGGAGAGACTGAAAAAATGCTGACTTGAAACAGGCAGGAATTTCCAGTTATAGAGGTATGAAGGAAGGGTTTGCTAGAAGTGATGCCAGATAGTTAAAAGGAATCATTTCAAGAACATTTCATTGAACATATTGAAACTTGAACAAGAGACAAATACTTCAGCAAAGGCTACATAGGTTTAATAAAGCCAATTAATATTGGTCTTCTCTTGAAGAAAAATTAAGGTCCCTCTTTCATATATGTGCTTCAGACCCGTAAAAAGGTTTAAGAAACTTGCATGTGGCTGACACACCATCAAGCTTCAAAATGAAGATAGGTAACAACATTAATGTGAAAGTGTTGTGGTGCTCATTAGTTTAATGTAACTATCATTTTGCCTGTATGAAGGCAAATAAACACAGGACGTTCCTCTTGAACATCAGGAAACCCTATTTTAATATACGGGTGACTGAACACTGGAACAGGTTGCCTCAGGAGATGGCGGAGTCTCCATCCTTTGAGATATTCAAAAACCATCTGGACACAGCACTGTGCAACTGGCTCTAGGTTGCCCTGCTTGAGCAGGGGGGTTGGACACAATGACCTCCAGAGATTGTTTCTAATCATTCTGTGATTCTACACTCAGTAATGCAATGCTTTCTGCTCAGTGCAGTATCTGTATTTCCAGAGCTAAGAACAGTGAAATGACCTTACTTCAGTTTCTTGAATAGGACATGTCATTCTTTGTTATTTCCAGTATATTCCCATTCCTTCACAGATATTGCATACTTAGGTGTTTGCATATGGCTACAGTTTTCACAATGTATTTATGCTTTCTTCTTGGCTCTATTTTCACAAATCTTCATTCATTTTCTGAAATGTCTTAAAAGGATTTGTCCTTGGTGTAAAAGATTTGTATCAAGAATCTGGGCATAGAGCCTGAGATATCTTCAGGGGCCATTTTTTCTCTCCTATCTCTCACACACATTTTAGACTCTAAGTACAACTGTAAATTGGAAGTGACTTGAATATATATTTTACAAAAACTTGTAGTACCCTGTGCCAAGTGAAGAACCAGATCCTGCCAACATTTAACTGCAACCAGCCTATTCCTGAAAGTTAAATCTGTCTCCCCAGTTGTTCAAACCACTGTGGCCAAAGCCTTGTTTGAAATTTTTTCTGGTTTTGGAGCTAAGATTCTTCATACTTCCCTTCACTCTCACCTTTTGTTGGAGAATGGCCTCATCGACAAATCTCTACCTATTCTGTTTGGTTTATCCCTGAATTACACAAGTACAAGAGACCTGTCTCCATTTACTGAAGATTCATGTCAAAAGCTTAGCATGAAATGAACAGCCTAAATAATGTTTACTTCCTGCACAGTTATAAATGAAAAAAGTAACTTTAAAAAGTTTTCTTCTACATGTTTCAACCCTTCGCATGAAACAGACTACCTTATTGACTCTTCCAGAATCTTCCAGATCTTCCAGAAGATCCCTTTAAAATGCTGTACTCCTACCACTTTGACCATTGATTCAATCAGTATTCTACTAAAATGTATGTAATTCAAACAAACATAGAAAAAATGCAGCTTGATCTACTAGCATAAGCAATTTTGTCATTTCCATCCCAACAGGAGAAGAAAGGGAGAAATAAGACCAAGAGAACCAAAAACAAAGTAGAGGGAGGAGAGAGGGAAAGAGAGGGGTAGGGAGAGAGGAACAGAGAGGGGCAGGGAGAATTATGTAACTCCATTATACGACCTTCTATGTAAAACTCTACCATGAAAGGCAATGACATTTTTTTAGAGGGCAACATAGTATTTACAGCATCCCTTCATGATGTTAAGTCTCTTCATGTTTTGTCTAGTCAATCAACAAATATCTCTGTTCTCAAATTCATATTTTGTGCAATAATTCCTCATTTTCCATTAATTTTTCTCTCACATCAAGAAATCAACTCTGCCATACTCTGGTAAATGTGGACGAGGACAAGGTAAAGATGTTGAACAGGAAGGGAATAGGTGCAGCAGAAAAATCTGTGGAGGTATATGGACCAGATCATAAATTCTGGTTTTGCTTTACATAGTAGCTGTGTATTGCAGCTGCACACTTCATTCACCAAATTCAGCCATAAAACTTCTCCATTAACTTCACACAGATTAGAACAGAGCTGATTTGGCTCTGTAGCTTGACTACAGAAACGTTAGGAAGAAACTCAGCACATAAAACTATCTAAGAAGAGCTTTCTCTATCTGCACAAATTAGTCTTTCTACTGTAATTTGTTGGGATCGATTGCTCAAATATTTTTTTAGTAGAAGCAAGCAATGCTTTCTAAAGTGATTGTGAACATACTATTTGGTAAACCATGACTGAAATGCTCACTTAACAAGGGACGTATTGCAAATGTACTATTTAAAGGAAGAAACAGTGCTGTTGGTGATTAGAGGATTCAAAATATGTCTTCTTAAAATACAGGAAAAAGACACAGTTAATGTAATATTTGTAAAAAAACCCTTCATTTTAGTTTTGGTTGTTTGCACTTGCCATTTTAAATAGTATTGCCATTTTAAGTAGTACTTTGGGAAAGTACTTCTATTCCTTGTAAGGGTTCTCCCCTCCAACCCCCTTTTTAATATCAATAGAATATAAAATGTAACATTTTCAAATGTGGCTATTCTCAGCTGTACTTGATTAAAAAATAAGTCTTTTCTGGTGAATATAAAACAAGCTGTTTGAAATTAGGAAGCATGCAATGAACACTGTAATAGCCTCATCAGATCAGACTAGCAATGCTTCAGCGACCAATGTTCCATAAGAAGCCAGACAAAATACTTCTGAGGAGGGATTTAGAAACAGAGTAGTGACTGGCATCAGATAAATGAAAACATGTAGTCCTTAGTAGTGGAAGAGAGAGTATAAGTCTCTGAAGGTAAGAGCATCTTGATATGTTTGGAGTTACATTACCCACAGTGTGGGCAGTTCTGCTAATGGTACCAACAGACAAAGAGGAAAAAAGACAACTAGAAATAAAAATGAGATATCATACATGTGGCAAAAAGGAGTTGATTATGTGTTTGTTTCCTCTTCACCCTTAACTCCTGGATTTGACAAAAGCATTCCCATCACTTGTGAAAATGTAGCATTAGACCAGCTATTCCTTAAGGAGAAACAGACCTTTTCTCACTAGATAGAAACACAAAAGGAGAAGCAGAGACCTTCAGTTGGAAAATCAGTAGCAAACACAGTTCCATTTCATTCAATCCCCAGTATTTCCACTGTTTTTTTTGTTTAAAATTGTGCTGGGTTTTCTTTTTAATTTTATTTTTATTTATATTTTACTTTTAGATTATATTATCCCACTCCTTCCCCATTTTGGATAAGGAAAATTTTATTAGATAAAGGCAAGATTCAATATCATTGATGTAAATACCCTTTTCCAAAAAGTATTTTTTACAAGTCTAATTCAAATGCAAAACAATCTGTACCTCTCGTAAAGCCAGGCCTGAAAGCCATGTTCAGAAGCTAGGGTGAACCTGCAGAGCTAGTTGTAAGTCTCATCTTCTGCCCTTTGGAACCAGAGCTATACTGGTGTGTCTAAGGCTTTGCTCTTCTCATGGGAAGAAATCAAGGAACTGGAACTTCTGTCTCTATCTGGTACATGAAATAGAGAAGAAATCAATACAACAAAATGTGCGAACTCTCTTACGCTGGCTCTAAGCCAGAATAATACTCAGACATTCACTGAAACATTTTGCAAACAATAACTTAGCATCCAAAATTTCTTCTATGAAGAACAGTGCAAATCCTTTGCCTTCACAATCTGCTCAAACTGACACACACTTCAGGAACCGAGTGTGCATCTTCAAAGATTTAGAGGAAACTTACATAGAAATATTACAAAGTCTTACTGAAGCCATGAGCTATGCACAGAGTACTAATGTCCGTTTAGAGTTTCATACTAAAATTGCCTTCTGTTCCTTTATTTCACTGTTTCCTTTAATTCCCAGCCTTGATGCCAGAGTGTGGTGGTGCATCCTCCCCACCTTCTCTGGACCACCTTACGATCACAACACAGAGTGATTATTGTCTTACACATATCCTGGAAGACCTGGTAAATAAATTCTCCTGCGCAGGTGGGTTTTCAATCCTGTAAGACAGATCACCTCTGTTGCTGGTGTAAGATGAGACCTCTGTTGCTGGTGTAACATGAGAGCTTTCAGATGTGGCTAATCCTTAAAATTGAAACATAAAAAGGGTAGGATAGGGCATAGCCTCAAACATCCCTGTTGGTATAGATAATTAGAATTAAGGGAAAGATCAACACAGGAGAGACCATTAAAACTTAACAGACGCTTAGGTCAGTAAAAAAAAGATTATTACATTAAAACTACGAGACAGTGGTCAGACTGGCACATAATCTTGGAAGATAAAGAAGACAAAGGATGTTCACAGATTTTAAAGAAAAGGAGGGAGAGAAGGAAATGTCACAATTCCCAGGGTAAATACCAGGATAAATACCCTTTTCATTGTAGATGAGATCACAGATTTTCAAGAAGGAAGGAGCAAGTCATGATCATCCCATAAGAAGATACTTAAAACATTTCCTCTGTCAAGATGATGCAGACATTTTAGATCTAGGTCTAGGCTTTACATCTATGATTGTATCAAATCATTAAAGAGAAGAAAATTGGATAGACTACTGAGACCTATGAAAACACACACAAGACTTCACAAAGTTAACTTATTTTAGAATATGCATGTGCAATACTCATATGTGGAAGCTGACAAGCAGAGGTTATCAATAAAACTGTGACATGTAGCACAAACTGGTGAGCTAAATCTGAGAGAAATCTTGTTTAAAATCTGAGACACAATAAAAATCAGAATTCCTCTTTCACCACACACCAACTCATGGATGGTTTTAGGCTTCCAGAAAGTATGCAGTTCATTTTTCATTTAGCACTCTGCTTGATGTGTTGTCCATAGGACTATGTGCCATAAATTCGTATATGTCAAGATATAACCAACTGTGCCATGAAACAAACACCTTAGCCCTATCATGCCACCTATCAGAAAAAAACTGACTTAGGGGGAGGGGGATGTTGGGGGTTCTTTTTTTGGTTTTATTTTATTTTGTTTTGTTTTTTCTTAAAAAAACCCAAAGATTTATTATAAAATTACTATAGTTTAAAGCGTAAAGAAAGAAAAGTATTTTTAATATACTATGCCATTAAATCTGTGAAAATCTGAGAGTTTTTAACTGTGTATTTAACAGATGTGTATCATTGCTTTAGACTGGTACTGCTTCATTTGTGATTTTGCTGTCTTCATAAGAGTTCTAAGCATATATTATGTCACTATCATATAACAGATGGTTTAACATTTTATAGATTTTCATTTTTCTTAGTTAAGTTTTACTCTTTTCAAAAAGAGTTGATAATATGATCTAATTTAAATGTTTGCAACCCTCAGTTGAAGGATAACATTTTAATGTGATTGGATTGTGCCGTGGTTTAACCCCAGCTAGCAACTAAGCACCACGCAGCCCCTCGCTCCCCCGCCCCCGCCCCCCCCCCCCCCCCCCCCTTGCTGAGATGGGGGAGAGAATCGGAAGGGTAAAAGGGAGAAAACTCTTTGGGTTTTCATGCTGGCAGAGCATGGGAAGCTGAAAAGTCCTTTACCAGTGTAAGCACTACTTAGCAACTATTTAGCAACAGCTTAGCACTACTTAGCAAGAACCAAAACATCCATGTATCAACATTATTCTCATCCTAAACACAAAACACAGCACTATACCAGCTACTAAGAAGAAAATTAACTCTATCCCAGCAGAAACCAGGACAGGTTGGTAGTCTAAAAGTTACACCAAGAGAATGGACCATCTTTTGCACTTCTAGATCACAGCCTGACTGCAGCCATGGGGGACTTAGCACAAGGCAGCTGCTCAAATATTTATTTATGTAGCTTCTTCAGTATGTTTTGAACTTACACAGTGCTGCTTTTTATGCCACTGGTATCTCAGCTAGCTGCACTGTGATCAGTGTAGGCATAAGCAGAGGGTCCCAGTGAAGCCCATGGACAGACTGTAGCAGCTTTTAATTCATACAAAACCCAAGAAAGTTCTTATTCATCCTTTTCTACATGGGTATTGTTTGAAGGGGCTGGCAATTCATTTAGTGAATGTTTAAACTGGTAACTGCATGTTCCAGCTGAAAAGGCAGAAACTATCAGACTTACTTGACTAGAATGTGAGACTACATTGCCTAACTTGGCGTTTTTACACCAGGTCTTAAAGCCTGTGTCTTTGGAGATGGAGGCTTCTGTTTTTTATATAAACACAAATGGCAGTGAGACTGTAACTGTTAAAAGAATCCCACACATTTGACTCATAATAAACTACCACCTCAAAAACCTTTAGCATGCTTCTTTTGTTCCTGTTTTCTGTTTTCTAGCCAAGACATATGCACAAGAAATCAGGGAAACCAACTTCTGGGCACACCCATTTTTAGCAAGTACTTGTGATTACTTGAAATAAAAGAAGGAAAGTGGGAATGAAACACACAAAAAAATCTTATGTTTCAACCTACTACTTTATGCAAGGACATCCACTAATAACTCCTGCTTCTTAAAATTCGTGTGTGCTGCAATAACACCTATAAGACACTGCAAGCTATAGATCTGATTGTCCTACCTAGCTTGTGTTGTAATACCATTATGCGACAATTTCTATTTCCAAGAATTTTCTAAAACAGCTATTTATGTTTTATAGAAGCCTAAATTAATCATGTATGCTCCTGGACTTGGGCTCAGTAGGTCCTGACCTTACCTGCTACTAGTTTGTGGGATGACCCTGGGCAAACCTTTTCATCTTTCTATGCAACACATTCCCCATTTGTAAAGATTCAGACTTCCTCTGTGAAGTGCTTGGTAAAATGCTGTTCCACCTAAATGCTCAAACACCATCATCAACTCTCTTCACCTCAGAGAGGAAACTGAAAAGGCTCAAGGAAAATAAATAATTGGTGCCAGAACTGTGATTTGAATGCACTTACCTGCTTCAGAATTTTTCAATGGCTAAATGTGGGGGAGTGAGAGGACAATAGAAGATGGAACATTTTGATGCCTCCTGTTGCTAGACTGATTTACTTAAATGAATTTATCACAAGAAGGAAAAGAAGGTTGTGCCATTGCGAAATTACATAAGATCAAGAGAAGAGTTAGAATACTTTCTATATATTCTCAAATATGTAACAAATGCATAAAAAGAAATTTCATATTCTTTAGCAAGAGACTGTTCTGGAGAAGATACTCTCAGTGCCAATCAGCGGCAACATAAAAAGCATCCTTCATTACAAAAGAAAAAAAAAAAAAAGAAACACAGATTCTTTCTGCATGCACTCTTGTGCCTCTGCTTTTGTAGTTTTTTCCCAAGTCTCTCCCAATAAAATTACAGCAATTATTGAAATACTTTTTGCTAGAACAGCAGCACCCTCCCAGCTCTTTAAAAATGTGATATCTACACACACCAAGCACTGAGAAAACCATGAAAACATTAGCATTGTACATTGTCAGATGGGCAAAATGATTGGCTCACAGCACCCCGTAGTCCAGGAGCAAAACTGAGATCTAAGTTAGCAGACCACAAGTATGAAGGCTATGGGACATTCCTAGCACAAGGTAGTGCTATAGTATCTCAGTGACAACTTGCCTTTTGCTCAGGACAGTCAAAGGAATTAAGCAAAGCATCTCTGGAGGTAGAATGACCTACATTAGCATGAATTATTGCTCTGTAAAAGAGGCTGCAGAAAAAAATCATATCCTTCATGGATATGATCATGCAAAATCAGGCTGAAAACATCTGAATATTTCTGTTGCACACATAATGTCTCCTTGTCTGTTCTTACAGAGTTTTTTACTTTCTTCTCAAAACCAGGCCATGCTGCGAATGGAAACAAGTCTTTATAAGCATTGTTCTGGCAACTGTTACTTTCCAAATCCCAGAAGGACAAAACTGCTGTGAAGCAACTCCCTCCTGCAGCAGTGGGGCAGTAGGAGCACATATGGCTTTGGGGGTCACCTGGCGGTTGAAGTAGACAATGACCAAGAAGACTTAGGCATTTTGGGGCAGAAACCATCAGGCCCAAAGGAGGAGGAAGGACCGATGGGTTTCTCCTCCTCCTCAGCAGCAGGAGCCCTCAAACACATCAGGGCCAGGGCTGGGAAACACCAAGGCTGGGGTGCTGGACCATGGGTGGGGGCATCACTGGAGCAGGTCTGGGCTGACACAGGACTCCTGGTCCCAGGGGTGGGGCAGGGCAGTAAGGCCCACGGGTGGTCCCTGTTAAAACAGTAACAAATGGAACTGTGCTGGTTTTGGCTGGGATAGAGTTAAATTTCTTCGTAGTAGCTTGTATGGTGCTATGAACACCTGCCTACCGACGGTAAGTAGTGAATGAATTCCTCATTTTGCTTTGCTTGCACATGCAGCTTTTGCTTTACCTATTAAACTGTCTTTAAAAAACCCAGGAGTTTTCATGCTTTTACCTTTCTGATTCTCCCCCCCATTCCACTTGTGGGGAGTGAGCAAGCAGCTCAATCAAAACCAGTACAGGAACATATTTCATGCATCAGAACACAAAACACAATTTCCTTCTGTAATCCTCTGACAAAAAAAACAGAGGAATAAGGCAAAGAGCATTACATAATAACATTATAGGAAAAGCAAGATAAAGATAACTTTTCCTTCAGAACACACCAGTTGGATGAACATTATCTGCTATAATATCATTAAGCACAAATTGTAACAGAGAACTTAAATCAATTGCAATATTAATTACACTAATTATGCATATTATAAGCAATATGTATTTCAAAAGTTTGATTCAAATCTGCTTGGGAAGGGGAAGTTGATTCATTTGCTTATTCTTTAATATACCACAATAACTTTTATTTTGCTGTGATCCTTGTGTTAGTATTGTATTGAAACTATTGGAATTAAATGTGATTATTTCATGTTGTAAATTATAAGGCCAAAGTATCTTCTATACGGAGGATAGCATGCAAATATTAAATACTGTCCGCACTGTTGCAATCAATAAACCAATTTACTCCAGTTAAAATTAGATTACTTTCTGAGAATCAGAAAAAAAAAAATTACATGGGGTTTTCTGTGTGTATGAAGCACTTAGATTTTGAAAGAAAATGTTAAGTAGTTTTCATGTCACTACATACAATGGGCCTGGAAAGTTTAAGATTTACCCTCCTTAAGGCAATCATAAGAAGTTCTATATACTATTATGTACACTTTTGCTTTACTACTCCATCTTACCTTCTAACTGAGCATTTTTTGGTAACTACAAACAGAAAGGACCATATAGAGATAACATGATGATGATGATGTTTTATTTGCCTTATATGGATCACATTTGTCTGTTCAGTGTCATAAGAAGCATTATGTGTAGAAGAACTGTGGTTTAGTTGAGCAGGGATATCCCAGCTCTTTTGCCAATTTAAACAAAATAAAACCAAAAAGTCACTATGAAAGCCTCTTCTTCTTACAGTGTATCCACATCCCTCTTCTTGCAGCTTTCCTTCTTTCACTGACTGGATTGCACACAGGCTATATTTTCTAGACTATTTGAAAGAATGGAAAAGGAGACAGCATTTTCTTTTAGTGAAGTCCTGTCATTGTATTTGCATTCAAGATTGCCAAAAATACTGAAATGTCAGCTTCTTGCATGTGATAACAAAATACAAATTATTTCTCTACATATTCAAAATTAAAATCCCTATCAGTGGGAAAAACACAAACAGATAATGAGTAAAACCAGGGTCAATTTTGCATGAAGAGAGATTTTTAACAACTACCAGAATATGAATATATGCTCTTAATGTTAAATCAAAAAAGGAACAACAGATGATGACAAGATCTAACCTTTAAGCATGTCTGTCAGTCACTATGGAGGCTGACTGTTATTCCTTACTTTCAAAAAGTCAGCAACAATACTCCTCCTGGAATTTCATACATAACCATTACTATGGTTTTGATATTTGCCTGGTTTTTCTTTCCATTGAGGCACTATCTTTAACAATCTCAGAAGCACTAAGCAGTTTTATCAAGCATGTTCAAAGAAAGCCAAATTTCTCCTAGGAAGTTTGGATTGTCAATTTCAGCAAGTGCTTTATAGAGCATCTGAAAAACTCACCAATCTAAGATGAACAAAGTTACAGAAAACCAGTTCCAAACTTACAGATAAGCAAAACAGCTGGGAACTGTGAGAATTTGTCCTTCACTGACAGAATGCCATTTTGCCATTTGTCAGATCAAATCTACAGAATTCAGAGCAAGAATCAGTCTTTTCCCCAGTGCTGAAGAGTTATCCTGGAGTGATGGTGACCCATTTTGAAAACCTCCTGGGGAGTAGGTCAGTCTAGAATTTTAGCTTGGGTCCAATCCTTTGTCCAATTCCATATATTTCACCAGTTCTGAAAACATCCTGGCATCTTCAGGGCTGGTAGACAGACCTGTGGATACTGCTGTCAGAAATATCTCCTATGGCAGCAAGTAGCAAGGTGGCATAACCACGTAGAGTTCTGGAAAGGAAAAGGGAAGAAGATGAACGGGTGGGGTTGAAGGTAGAAGAACATATTTACTTTCACCATGGAAACCTTATGCTTATTTATTTACGGAAATCTTGTGCTTATTTTTTTCAAACTGGAGAACATTTAACAAGAGATCATTGTGTTTACATCACAACTGGAAAATAAGATACGGGTAAATTTCCTTCCTTTATTGACAGAGGGGAAATCTGAATCACCTTTCTTGAAAAACAGCCGCTATATAGTTTCGTTGTACCCAGAGCAACTACCTGACTATTAGCACAACTGGCCTCTGGTCTTTTCCCTGACAGGCTTACATTAATTGCTCTTGTGTAACTACAGAAAAAAAAACATTAATGTGATGAAACTACTGCAGATTTACACCAAACTGAGATAAGAGCAGAGCCCATTGTATAAAATGGAGTCTTCTTAGGATGTCATTTACTCTTCTCTAGCTGCAAATGAGATCTTCATTTCTAAATGTGAACAAGTCAATAATTTGCTATGTTACAAGGAACATTAGGAAGAACACTGGCCTTCCCGGTGAGTTCTTAATTAACTTAACAATTTCAGTGCCATTAAGCACCTCTTGTGCAGCAAGCAAGACAGATTTTTTGTCTTGAGTGGCCACTAATGAAACCCTTCTGGGACAGCACATGGCATTTAGGGCACTTCAAAGCGCACATACTCCTCACAGAGCCTTCCCCTGTGAGTCTGCTGCTTCCTTTTTCTCTGTTCTTTCTTAGCACTTTGTACCATCCCATCAGAACCAGAAATCATAGCTTCCCAAGTGACTTATCATTGGGTTTTAGTTTTTCTTCAGCTTCTTCCATATTACACCCTTTCTCATCTCATCATGGAGGCTCAGATCCAGAACATGGGATGAATAATTTCATTAATTTCCTTGGACTTGGACAAGGCTCTGCAGCTTCATGTCATGTTGGGTATACTTTCCCCTGCACCTCCACATCCTTGAGTTGTGCCTTTGTTTCGCTCAAACATCAGAAAACATGAAAATAATTTCTCCTTTAAATTACTATTTGGAAATTGTACAGAGAAAACACAGGGAACCATTTCAACCTCTCAGTGATTTCTTCAGTATTTCAGAACATCTTATCTGTATTCAAAAATGTACCTAAAACTATATGAAGGAACAGATCAAGTTTTATGCAGGTAAAAAGGGATTTTCACATTAGGTAAAGGAGTTCTCCAAAACATGGTGGATCTGGGAACCAAATATCTTTAGGAACTGTAGAAGATCCCCAGCTCAAATTGATAACTCAGTATTTTATAATTAGTCAAGGAAGTTCAGGAAAAGTTAAAAAGTGAGCGGAGAGAGACCAAAAAAAAAAGATACATTGAACCTGAATCTTAAATAAATTCACAAACTAACTCAGCATTTGGGGATGATGATTAAATTAGGGCTAGTATATGGGCTGAGGCTTAGTAGTTCCCACTTAACACAAGCCATGCTAGCAAATCCACTGTTTGTAGATTTTGCACACTGCCATGGCCTGGAAAGCATTCGTTCTGTCTTGAAAAACTGCACATGATGCTGTTTTCAGTGGCACATAACACTGAAAATGCACCTCTTTTGTTAGGTTAGGGATGAAGCTCAGCAAAAGAGCACAGATAATTGAGGATCAGATCCTACTAAAATTAATTTGGAGAGTCTACATTTGGCCCATATGTAGAATGTAAAATACTCTATTTGCATAGATACTATATATTCTTTGAGTACATTTTCTGGGAATTCACGAAAAACAAGTGTTTCTTTTTGTTTATGTTTGTTGTAGGCATGGCTTTAAGCACAATGCCTGACATTAGAGAAACAAAAACTACAGAACACATACGAAAACAGAAACAAAAAATGGGAAAATTTTAAGGTTTTGTGTATATCTCATATGCTCAAGGTACAAAGCAAATAGAAGTATGAAAACTGACAAAGGAATATGAAACAACCACTGAGAGGTTGTTTCAGCAAGAGAATCATAAAATCACAGAATCATACAATGGTTTGGGTTGGAATACACCTTTAAAAATCCTCTAGTCCAACCTTCCTGCCATGGACAGGGACATCTTTCACTAGATCATGTTGCTCAAAGGCCCATCCCACCTGACCTTGAACACTTCCAACTATGGGGCATCCACAACTTCTGTGGGCAACCTCTTCCAGTGTCTCACCACCCTCATTGTAAAAAACTTTTCTTATGTCCAGTCTAAAGCTATCCTCTTTCAGTTTAAAATTGTTCCCCCTTGTCCTGTCACTACAAACCTTGGTAAAAAGTCTGTTTTCGTCTTTCTTATAAGCCACCTTTATATATTGAAAGGCTGCAGTAAGGACTCCCTTGAGCCTTCTCTTCTCCAGGCTGAACAACTCCAATTCTCTCAGCCTTTCCTCACATGAGAGGTGTTCCATTCCTCTCATCTTTTTTCTGGCACTCCTCTAGACCCGCTCCAGCAGGTCCATGTCTTTCTTGTGCTGAGGACTCCAGAGCTGGATGCAGTACTCCAGGTGGGGTCTCACCAGAGCAGAGTAGAAGGGCGGAATCACCTCCCTTGCCCTGCTAGCCATGCATCTTTTAATGCAGCCCAGGATATGGCTGGCTTTCTGGGCTACAAGCACACATTGATGTCTCATGTTCAATCTTTCATCCACCAGCACCCCCAAGTCTGTTTCCACAGGGCTGCTCTCAATCCATTCATCACCCAGAACATGCACAATATCTTTTATATTAATGCCAATGTTTTGGTGGCTGCAAAAAACCACAGTTTATGCTCTCAATATACTTATTTCAATTCAATTTGAATGTAAGTAGCAATGGAATCTATTCAGCACCACAAGATTCAAGAACTTACCATTTTGATGTCTTCTTGTCTACCGAGCAGTAATACACGTAGCAAATACACAACGCAATGAGCCTGCAGTCCTTTTTCTTTGGTCCATCTCATAAGGAAAGACAGACAAATGAAACCTTCTGTATACGAAAGACAACCTTCCAGTTAGTACTTTATAAAGTTTACCAACTTTTTGCCTGATCTTGTTTATAAGAACCCTTATTCTGCCCAATGTTTCATTTCATTGCTGAAAAGCACAGTCCAAATCAAGTGAGTATTATTTAGTCTCACAAGTTATTATGCTAAATTAAGCCTTGTTACAATATGCAATAAGTTCATCTATAAACAACAGACCAGATGGTTTCTTACAAACATTTTTTTAAATTCTGGAACAGGAAAGGGCATGGAAACATTAGGTTTCATGGAAGAGACTGACATGTCTAGTCAGCAATACAAGAAGCGTTGCACAATGTTAGAAAAGTTTCAGAAGCAGAAAAGCCAGACATCAATCTGTTTATCTTCCTTGCGAATGCCCAAGATTGTACACAATAATTCCTTAGCTTAGCAACTTATTAGCTGTGATGATATGTAAGTTTTGATTATAGTTTGCCGTAATCTAAAACACACTTACAAGGATATCCTCAGACCAGTGTTCCTGGGCTTCCTTTATAAGATTTGTGCTCTGCTCACTCTCATATTAGGAAAAAAAACCTTCTATATCATAGATACATTTCACATCCTCTTGCAATATCACTGTCGTTAAAGAAATTACTGCATAGGCCCAATTCATTGTCTGGACTAGATGGCAAGAATAGTCTAATTGGTTCTAAAATATTCATGCTTTTTAAGAAAAAAAATCAGAACTACTAGATCATATGGTTTCTTGACATAAACCTTTCCAAATAACTATAATTGAACGGGTACAGTTTTTGTTGAGATTAAATATTCATGAAACAGGTTTTATTGTTTTTAATTAGAGGTGAGCAAACAAATTGTAAGGGATAATTTATTTGGTCAGGTTGGTGTCCATTTTCTTACTGCAGTGATCTCTGAATATATCAGTAAGTCAAAACTAGTCATCAAATAATTTCAGAGAAAATTCTTTGTTCATCAGTCATTTGTGGGCTATTTGATCAGAATATTAAATGGTAACATTTGAATGGTTTTAACTGTCCACATGATACAGCTCTTTCTCATCACTGGATGTGCCTTAATTAGCAAATTAGCTGTAATTATTAGTTGTGAAATTACATTGATTTCCTAATTTCGTTTAGGCTGGATTTTTTTGGCAATGTCTAGCATAAAGTCCCAGGAAAGTAAATGCAAATACAGCATAAACACATTTAGTTTAATAATTCGACCAATTCTCAGAAACTAAAGGGGATGTGTATGCATCTTAATCCTATTTTTAATTTAATATAAGCATCAAAACAGAATAAAGATTGAAAGAAATCCTGATCAAAAAATATATGTATATGGACAGAAAGTAGTCACATATTAATTACCCTTTATTTCCAATCAGAAAGGAGTAAGAAAATTTTGTGTGACCAAGTTATTTGTTTTACACAGTTCTGAGCACCAATGGCAAATAACGTTAAACTAGAAATTAAAGTGATGTCATTATCAATTATTTGAAATCCAAGAGACCCTGAAAGCCATTAGGATAACGAAGAACAGCACTATCATATGAGCTCTGAAACTGAGAGTCCTATCACAGCTCTTCAGAAGAGGTCACTGTGCCCCACAGTTTGGCCCTACCAAAAGCATCACAGTGCTGCAGAAACTCATAGAGGACTTCAGGCTGGCAGCACCTTGTATAGTGAAGGAGAAGCCAGGAAAGTGCATCCGCACCATTCATGTGGCACAGAACAGCAATATCCAAATTACCTGTGACAGATACAGCTCTGGAATCAGCAGCAGATAGCTGCACTGCTGACGTAGTACACCTAGTTTACCTGCCCTACTGAGAGGCTGTAGAGAATCGGTACCAAATACGGTTTTGTCTCCACATTGCCGCTGTAGCGCCATCCAGCGCCACGCTTCGAGAAAACCGTCTTCACAGTTTTGTGAAAAACAACCTCGTGCGCCTGCGCAGGGACTAAAGGCGCGCAAAGAGCCGAGGCAGGGACAGCACGTGCGTGACAAACCGCACGTACGCATTTGTGATCTGCACATGCGCGAGAACCCCCATATAAGGAGCACGCGCGCCTCGATGAAGATGATGACTTGTTCTCCGTCCGTACGTCTACCTTGCTGCGTGCCTTCCCAGACCCCAGCCTTGATGAAGCGTGTGATGATTGAAGACCTGGGACAGAGCCAGTAGAGGATCACCGGACTCGAAGTGGTGGTGATAGACTCCTTCTCTCTCTCTCCTCTCCTTCTCTCTCTCCTGTCCCCCTCCCCTTCCCTTCTTGCCTTCCCTCTGCTCTCCAAAAAATAAAAGTAAAAGGTTGTACGACATCTGACAGGTTTCAGCGTCTTAATCTCGTCCTTGGGATTGTAACAAAACCTTCCTGAGACCGGATCAGGACAGAGGCATCATTGCACAGCTCATCTGTCTGCATAAAACAGCACAGTGTTTTTCAGGACCAATTCAGTCAAAGCTGTACAGACCCAAAAGGCTGCACCCAAGAGTGCAGAAGAAGCTGATGGTGTCCTTGTAAGGTTGCTCTCCAGCACCTTTGAAAGGTTCTGGTGATCAGGGAAGGTCCCTGAAGACTGGAGAAAGACAAATGTTGTACTCACCTTCAAAAAAGACAAAAAGGAAGGGCCTGAAGAACTACAGACTGGTCAGACTTAGTTTGGTGCATGGGAAAAATCATTGAACAAGTCCTGTTGGAGCACAACTCTGGGGGCAAAAGGATGAAGGTGGCAGGGAATAGCCAGCATGGATTGACCATGGGTGAGTCATGTCAGTCCGAGATAGTTGCCTTCTGTGATAACATAGCTATATTTGTAGATAAGTGGAGAACTGTGGATATCCTTTACTTTGACATTAGCATGGCTTTTGTGACTGTCTCCCACAGTATTCTTCTAAGTTGGGATGTTACAGCCTGAAGGGGTGCACAACCAGATGGATGGGGCAAAAAAAAACCAAAACAAAACTTGGATAATTTGACTCAGAGAGGGGTGGCTGATGGGTCATGCATTGCCTGGTGCCTGGGAACAAGTGGGCTCTGACTGAAGTCTCTCATCAACAACTTGGGGAGGTGACAAGGTGCATGCCTGTCATGTTTACAGGTGATCCCAAACTGGGGGGCACCAGTCAATGCTCCTGATGGCAGAGTCACTGTGCAGAGGGACTGGGACCAGTGGGAGGAAGAGGCTGATGGGGCCTCCATGCTATTTGGGCCAGAGCACTGTGCGGCTCCGTCCTGGGGAGGCAGAGCCTTGGCAGCAATGCCAGTGGTGTCAGGGGCAGCTCTGGGCAGAAGGTCCTGGGCCCTGGTGGGCAGCGAACGGAGCAGGGCTGGAGATAAGGGAAAGCTTTCCCCTACAAGGATGGCTGGGCAGTGGGGACAGGCCCAGGGAGGTGGTGCTGTCCCCTCCTTGGAGGGTTTCTACTCCCCATGGATAAACACCCTGAGCAACCTGGTCTGACTCCACAGCTGAGCCTGCTCTGGACAGGGGGTTGGAGTGGAAACCTCTGGGGGTCCCTGCCAGTCTGCATGCTGTGTCCATGATGCTGTGATTTTGGCTCTGCCATGAGGTAATTGACACATGATATGAATCTGTCCCTCAGTGAGCACGCTGGATGGATACAGGAAAGCTTTAAAATTTGCTTCTCCAAACAGATTTTTGGTCAGTGTTGGTGCACCAAATCGTAGTTCTCTGCAGGCTGAAATTAAATTTGCCTTTGTACCAAACATCTCCAGAAGATTCATCACCTACATGAGTTTTGTTCTCAACACTAACCTAGTAGACTCTGCACCACACCGGCCATCTGCACAATTTCATCTTCTGAACCATGTGTTTTTGCAGAAGTCATTTTTACAACTGTTTTGATACTCCCTTTTCAGTGGCTTACTTTGTGCAAGATAATTAGATTTTGTCACTTTGTGAAAATAAATCTAAACAGTATAAAAAAATTCAATGTTGTATGACTAACAATAGTTTCTGAGTTTAATACAGTGTAAAGCTCTCCAAGAGAATAATATAATTTTCTACCCTGCTCTTAAAATTTTAAACTCACCAGTTCCAGGCTTCATCCAAACTGAAGAAATTAAAATATTTTATTCATATATAATGAATAAAATTATTTTCCCTTTTTTTTTTTTGTATGAGGAAAGAAGAGTAAAGGTAAAATTTTACTGTATTAAAATGTCCATCTTCTAAACCAGAATATCTCCGATACTAATTCATACTAGCTTTCGCATTTCCAATATACGTGTAAAAGCTAAATAAAGCTACTGACTAATTCCTCAGAATGACATCTGGAAGTTACTGTTGCTTGGATATAAGTCTCTTGTTAAAATGTTATGCCTGATGTAATCTCTGACATTACAGGTAAATAACGGTGCTCTTTTACGATCCTTAGTAAAGAGGAAAGTGAATGTCACCGCCTAGATGTAAACGTTTTTGAGTTTTCTACTAAAAAAAATCCCACATACTTCTAGTTCTTACCCCTATTTCCTTGATATACTTGACCAAAAATTATGGTGATTCTAATGGTATTTGGGTCTGAACAGCAGAGACTTGTACTCTGTCTTTTCTTCTTAAAAACAAAAGGGGAAAAAAGGGAAAAGAAGTTGGCATTTATAAAATGAGATAACGCTGGAAAATCACTGAATCTAAACCTAACTGAAGAAACTGGAAAAAATAATATTGACTTCACTTTACATCAATGTTTAGGAGCAAATAAAGTACATGGAAAAGGAGGGGAGAATTTATAGCCTCACTGAAGTTGGTAGCAATCTGTCCCAGATTTCACAAATAAGAGCAATCACTGTGCTTTCATGATATGTTCAGTCATGGAGTATTCTGATTTCTTGCTTCTCTAGAAAAACTTATTTTCTCTTTCCGCCATTTTTGCTTTGGCAGCACTGACAGCAGAAGTCAACTTTCCATTGTCCGTGGTATCTCCATGAACTGAATATTCCTTGGTGACTTTTGGAGTCAGTAGTATTCCTATAAACTTCAGCCAGCTTTAGATCCTTCCCCATAGAAAGAATGGCCATGTTCCAGAGAGTACAGTAGAGCTGTTCTACCCCTAAAGACCTGTTTTCTGCTCAGGTTCTGTGACACAGCAGCTGACTTCTGCTGTATCCATAAACAGACCGTCCAAATGTCAAGACTGTGTTTACCATCACAAGAGCAAAGCTACTGAAGTACTGTTGACTTTAATGATGGCCACAGCTTTCAAGATAAGTTTCCCAGACCAGTCAGGTTTCAAGCAACTCTTTTCTGTCGGGATTGGTTCCACATCTGAGTTTCACCACAGTTAGGTCACACTCCTGTCTGCAAAATTCTTCAAAACAAAATGAAGAAGAAGAAGATTGTTTCTTCTGACTGACTCGCTGGCATTTGCACTCACTAACATTCCGAATTTATGTTTAAGAACTTGTCACTTCTGTGGATAACATTAAGAGTTCAAAATCATGATGTTTTGTGCAAAGAGAAATAAAGCAACTTTACCATTATCAACAACTCAGACAGTACTCCTGAGTGATTTCTCCAGTACTGATTATCTGTGTATGCCACTGCATTTCAAACACATTTTTGCACCATTTTGATGCTCCTTTTCCCTGACTGAAGCTTCCCCTTTACTTACAATTTAGCCTCTAGTTTTTGTTAGGTTTGTTTTTTGCTACTTAATGCTAGATAGGAGCTCTGTGTCTACAAAATTATGCTCAGATTCAATCTGAAACTGAGGGACTTTTTGGCTCACCCACCTACAGTTGCCTCTTGAGTTTTAGGGTCACCTGTACTGGACCTGGACCTGGACCTTGGCTGTACCCTCCAACCAAGTCCTCCAGCCAAGTTTCCCTCAGATAGTTGTCTCAGTTAGCAATGTGCTTGCTAGCAAGACCCGGCTTACTTCTGAACCCAGCTTCAGCAAGCAACTTCATGGAGATTCAAGCTGTTAACTTTTCCAGGGTGAGAGAAAGCAAGCTTCTGGGGAGCCAGGTGCTCAGCAGAGAGTGTTGACAGAAATGTCCTACAAAATATGCAGCAGCCGAGCTCTTCAAGAAGCAGAGGAAATGCTTTAAAGTAAAGAATGCATGGGGGAACAACTGCACTTCAATGCACTTATCTACAAAGGTACTTGAATTCATCCATAAAGCAGAAATATGTGACAAAGCTACCCAGCATCAGCTCTGAAACCCATGGTAAGCTTAACTTCTCAATATTGGGTTATTTTCATTACATGATCTGTCAAAATTATATTACATTTCAATTATTCAAAAACAAAAAAGACATTAATTATTATATTACATTACATTATATTGTATTTATTATATTATACTACACTATACTATACTATATTATTAATTACATTGTATTCTATTATTGTTTTGTATTATATTCATTTTAATTTGAAGTTATTTGTGTAGAAAATTGCTACGCAATTAAGAGGTGTCCTGGTTTCAGCTGCGTTAGAGTTAATTTTCTTCCTACTAGCTGATATAGTGCTGTGTTTTGGATTTAGTATGAGAATAAGGTTGATAACACACTGCTGCTTTAGTTGTTGTTAAGTAGTGCTTAGACTAGTCAAGGACTTTTTCAGCTTCCCGTGTTCTGCCAGGTGCACAAGAAGCTGGGAGAGGGCACAGCCAAGACAGCTGATCCAACCTGGCCAAAGGGGTATTCCATACTGTATGACATCATGCTCAGTATATAAACTGGAGGAGTTGGCCAGGAAGCAGTGATCGCTGCTCGGAGATGGGCTGGGCATCAGTTGGTGGGTGATGAGCAGTTTTATCACTTGTCTTTCCTGGGTTTTGTTTCTCTCTCTCTCTCTCTCATTGTTTTCCTTTTCTTCTATTATTATTATTATTATTATTATTATTATTATTATTATTATTATTATTATTATTATTATTATTATTATTAATTTATTATTTATTATTTATTATTTATTATTTATTATTTATTATTTATTATTTATTATTTATTATTTATTATTTATTATTAAATATTTTATTTCAAGCATTAAATTGTTCTTATCTCAACTCACAAGTTTTCTTACTTTTGCTCTTCAGAGTCTCTCTCCCATCCCACCAGGGCAGAGGAGGGTGAGCGAGCAGCTGTGTTGTGCTTAGTTGCTGACTGGGGCTAAACCATGACAAGGAAAGAAGGAGCTATTTAGAAGTCTGAGTTTTTTTCAATCATCAGCATTAAAAAGCCCTCTACAACACATGGGAGTGGTAAAATGTGTTAGGAAGGGGGTAACTTACTTGACTCCAGGACATAATATTTGTACATCTGACCTCAACTGACCAAAGGGATATTCCATACCGTATGTCATGCTCATCAATAAAATGATGGGGGAGGCTAGTGGGGGCCCACCAGGGACTGGCTGGGCATCGGTCGGTTGGTGATGAGCCATTGTTTTCATTTGCATCACTTGTCTTTCTTGGGTTTTATTTCTCTCTCTTTGTTATTTTCCTTTTCATCACAATTTATTATTATTATTATTATTATTATTATTATTATTATTATTATTATTATTATTATTATATTATTTATTATTGTTGTTGTTGTTGTTTTATTTTATTTCAATTATTAAACTGTTTTTATCTCAACCCATGTGTTTTCTCACTTTTACCCATCCAATTCTCTCCCCTGATCCACTGGCATGAGTGAGTGAGTGGCTGTGTGGTGCTTAGTTGCCGGCTGGAGTTAAACCATGACAAAATGCAGCTGAAATAGTGTTTTGATTGAGAAACTTCTCTTCTCACTACAAATTCAGATAATGCAAAGGTGACATTTTCAAAGGACTGAATAAAAATCTTTGTGGATTTTCTGAGTTAAGACGATGGCATCTGAAAGATATTTGCTATTTCAGCTGTATCAGTTCAGAAGGTTTTCAGCAGTGAAATGAAGAATGAGAAATACCTTCTTGGAGCACAACTACCAAACTGTTGTCGTGAAGCTTTCAATAAGTCATTCATCCGAAAGCATATTAGCTTGCCAAACTATCTCTGTAATGGAAGTCTGTCTTTCACGTGGTTCAGAACTGGGCTTTTAGATTATAACTTTGGAAAGACATCAGCATCAAACTGCCTAAACAAGACAAAAATGTATAAAGTTTTTTGATCCCTTATGAATATGGTGATTCCTTGAACTGACTAAATAGACTACACTGCACAGTGCCAACTTAACAGTTTTGGGAAGGAACAGCACAGCAAAATGTATTTGCAATCCTACTTAAGGGTAAACTGACGCAGACATTATATAGGTAACTATTGGAAGCAGAGCTTCAAGAGTCCTTCCCTGCCATAGAATATCCTTGTCCAGAAACAAATCACAGGCTTTTCAAGCCTACTATTTCATTTGAACTGGTTCATTTAGTGTCAGATGACAGTTACAAGGCTGACTTTTCCCAGACATGGAGACTTTGGGTTTAGCCTTTCCTGTAACTTTTCTTTGAATATCTAAATTCCTGCCACCATCCAGGAAGGACAGTATGTCTGCAAAACTTTCAGTTTGAAGGTTAGCTCTACAAAACACTTTGTAGTAGGGATCATACTACTCTGAGATTATTTTAGGATTTTTCACCATTGTGGTTTATTTACCTTGCCTGTATTGGCCCATAGACTAACACCCTATACCTTAAAAGAAAGCTTAATAATCAACATAATTTTGTAGAGATGCTAAAATATGACCTTTTTGCACACACTGTCTGTTATTAAAGTTTTCACATGTAAAACTGACAAGCAATTCATGTTACAGTCCTTGCAACATGATATGAACACTCATGCACAACAGTCTGAATGCAGAGACTGATGTACTCTGAAGTAGAAATTATTACTTTAAAATAGAGGTAACTGTTGAGCAGGTCACGTGGCTGGCTCTCTGCAGATAATATGTACTCCTCAGTACTCTCGCTATAAAACATAGTCTTTCTTCTGCATATCTGTACAGGACCGGAAGCGTATGTCCTACTCCATTGGTTTAACATCCAAGATACGTGACTACCACAACTTATTCCTAAAAATTGGCTTTAAGCAAATCTGGAAGACTTATTTGAATTTATTTAAATTGAATGAATTTAACAATCTGCTTTTTGTAGCTGAGAAGCAACCATGAGTTTAATGAATTTATTTACTATTCATTTAGTTTTAATAAAAGATTTCTATGTGCTTTAGAATTGCTTTTCCTCTTCCCCTCCTTCTCCTGATTCTCCATCATTTTCTACTTGTAACTGGCTGGCTGATCCATCATATGATGGATGAAAGACACAAATTACAGTTTGTCTTCCTACTTGAATACCAAGAGTTAATATCTTCCAAGATCATAATTCGTAATGCAATTATCAGTGGAGGTAATCATATAATTGTTCTCTTGTGAATTTTCAGGTAAAGAAAACTTTTACTCCAACACTCACAAGAGACTGCATGACTAATACCAGTCACACCTTTTGCCCTGAGAGATTAATTTGGAATTTTTTGTTATGTTATTCATCGTCTTTTTTCAGAGTATAGTATAAAAGTAAAGATAACAAATATATTTTGAGTCTGAAAATTAGATCTGTATCTAGGAAACCAAACTTGTAATCACAGTCATATGATAAATGATGATCTGACTCAATTGCCAAAGATTTTCTGTTTCAATAACCTGAATTAAGATTTCATATACATTAAAAGATGCTTCACATTAAACATTCAGTAAACAAGGATTTATTGTGATAAATCCATAGCCAAGCAACATCTTAAGTATGTCCTTGGCTTCACATCGTTGTCACATGTCACCTACCTGCAAAAATCAAAATAGGAAATAAATCCACTGCCATATGGAACAAAAACCCTGTTGGATCTTACTCGTGGAGCAGTCAGGCTGTAATATCACCTCAGAAGGCCATTATCGTCAGCAACGCTGTACATATTTGCCGACTGAGAGTCTACTACAGCTCAAGCATTAAGTTAGCCGTATGGATTTCTTTAAGAATAATACTCCTCTAAAGCGGTTTCCCTCAGTACAAGTTATGTCTCCTAAATTTTAAGCAGAAACACACTGATTAATAGCATGTTGATTTTGTTCTGCTTTCCATTCTGTTTGTGTTTTCCATGAAAGACCTTTTACATATTAATTTGTTAACATGCCATTTTGCATGATGCTTAGAGACTGCATCATTAGATTATACAGAGGAATGATTTTCCTTGAGCTGTACCATTTATCTGTGTTTGTTAGGGCAGTGCATGAAAAACTGAGTACACCCTCTGATACTACCATGCTCATTTCCAGAATCCTTCTTGAAGAATGGATCAAGAGTAAGAACAAACCCTGTCTTTAATTAACTTCAAATTTAAAAAATTCTTATTTTGTTGCATTATCTATAAGAATGAATATGTATATTATTTGTGCTTTTCAAGTACTGAAGAAATTACCAGGTATCATTAGTAGTGTCTCTATTCAACCACTAATGACTGCAGAGATGTTTATTCAAGCAAAGAACATTTACATGCAGACTGCAGGAACTAAGCAAGACTTTGTTACTTCTCTGATTAAAGGAATTGATTTGACTGGAGGAAGAGTGACTTTAATTAGCTGTGCAAATGCCATTAATTCCAATTAATCTTCTCACAGTGTCAAGACCAGAATCCAGGGAGAAAATAAATTGCAGGAAATCAATATAACTCTTGTTTCTACCAGGAGCAGGTGCTCACAGAAAGAGGAATGTCTTTTGTAGTTGTTTGCATCAAGAAGTATTTAAACAAGTCAGTAATTCAATGTACCAAACCTCTCAATGATTCTTTATACGCTATTTATATATCTCTTTAATTGCTTTTCATTTGATGGAAAGTGTTTAACTTAGTACTTTGAGAAGTATTCCAGTAAGGAATTCGCTCAAAACACCCACAAGTACAACCAAGTTTTATTTTGCCGAGAAAACTGAGATGTGGATTTACAAGATAATTGGTTCTATTTACAAACCTTAGATAAGCGCTAACTTGCACTTACTTTTCATGGGGCAGATAAAAAAAAAAAACAACCAGCCAACAGACTCCAGCATAACTTGAAAAGCTATCTCTAAAAGCAAGCTCTTGGATTTCTTTAGACAGCTCTTTGAGAACCATGACCATGAAATTTTAACCCTTGAGGATTTCCATGCTGCTAGTAGCAATGCATCAGATCTGTCACAGCTTCTCAGATTTTCAGAGCAGTGTCTCAAAAAGAGCACAAGCTCAAGCCTAAAAGAAACCAAAATAAATCAAACAAATCACCTCAGAGATATGCCACTGAAAAGAAATGAAAAGAGTGCTCTGTGTGGGCAGGCAAGCACAGAACATCTTCCACATTTGAGAAACATTGCAGCTACCCTTTTGCAATAGTCTGCCCTACAAGAATTTTTTCATTTCACACTGCACAACTGTGTGATGAATGCATGGAGGAGGGTATCAAGGACTTTACACCTCAGGAATAAGGTAAGAATGAATTAAAAACTTTAAACAAACAGAACCTTCTCTTAGAAAAAAGCCAAAGGGCTTTTTTTTCCCCCTAGAAGATGAAGAACAACCCTCCAAAATTTCAGTAAAAGTAACCTACCAGGCTGAGCTAGGCCGAGTTTCACAATGCATGCTAATATATGTAACCACAATACAGTTTGCCCCTCAGCCCTCAGGTGTGTTTGTGCAGAAGTTCCTGCTCTCAGCAGCTGGACAGATATCAATGTCAGACATTGCAACCACAGATCACTCAGTAACAGAACATCTCAGGTCACTGACATCTTCAAGTGTGCTTCCTCTTATTAATGCTATTTATTTACTCACTGAGTAGGGTGCATTTCAAAAGAAAAGACCAAAATCAGATACAAGTGGCAACTCTCAGGGATTTGAGAGCACCAATGGGCCTTACTGACCCTGTCCCCAAGGAAGTGCCTGATGCCCTGGGTGGCAGGGTGACTGCCCTGCTCCCCAGCTGCCCCGATACTCCTGGCCCCCAGGAGCCCTCAGCCTCTGCAGCACCCTGGCAGGAGCAGGGCACTGGCCAGGAGCACATGCCATACCTCACAGCCCACCAGTTATCTCCTACTTGTCTCCCTATTCTGGCTGATAGCACCTAGAGGAATCTCAGGCAGCTGTGTCCCAGAATATTATTTTGCAACCAAAACATCTATAGCAGAACATACACAGACTGCCCTCAACAGAATGCAGTTCAGGGTCTGGGCAGAAAAGTCAACGTGCTATGAAAAGCTTCAGCAGGGCTAAGATAGTCATTTTCCCATCCCTTTGTGCTGTCTGAGGATAGTAAAGTATTGAACACATGCACAGAGCTGAGCTGGATACTGAGTTGCTACTCGTATAAATCTTATGAGCAAAACAGTGAAGACTGCAAAGCCTGTGTCCTTGAAATGTGTACCAAAACATAAGTAAAGCCCTCTAAAACACTGGTCTGTACTGAATCGTTTTATTAAAACTATATTAAATAAATTTAATAAATATTATGCTGTATTAAAAAATCCTTCTTCCTCCAAGAGCAAATGTA
The DNA here is from genome assembly GCF_047370975.1 of Nipponia nippon. NCBI lineage: Eukaryota > Metazoa > Chordata > Aves > Pelecaniformes > Threskiornithidae > Nipponia > Nipponia nippon. Next base: position 6,214,471 of record NW_028262402.1, read on the forward strand.
CTGCCTTCTTTAGATGAGTATCTTCAGTCACATAATATCATATAATCAAGATGAATGTTCCTGTCTGAAAAGGATGAAACCAGAACTTTTGTTCTGGAATTTACAATAGTTTCTTAGCAAAATTATGTATTACACATTGTTTTCTCTTAATAAAAATCTTCCTCAACTCAAAATGGCTTTTTGGTATCCATTATTGCTCCATTTTGACCTCTCCCATTTTCAACATATGATTTAGTATCTTCTGTTGCTTTTAGTATCGAGCAATAACAGCAATGCTCAGTGATATTCTAAGGTTTTATGATGGCATCAATCACCATAGATTCTGTTTACTGTCCAGAGCTTTGTTTGGGTTTTGGTTTTTGTTTTGTTTTGTTTTGTTTTTTTAAAGAGAGAAGGAATCAAACAACACCTTGCATTTAACTTGAGAAAAAAAAGTTTCATTGAACTCAACATGATTGCTAAAGATGAGCAAATATGATTGCTATTTCACTAGGAGAATATGACATGCAATTAAGTGACTGGTAACAGTCAGACTGTGAATTGGTGTCTGAAACAGAATTTAGCAGTCATGATGTCCAAGTCATCTCCCTCATTATTAGTCCCTGATTGGCTAAGAATTTCAGTTCCCAAAATTATGTTATTGAGACTTGCCACTGTGACTCTGTAAGAAAACTGGAGGGTGAGAAACTTTTTAGTGAACTGAGAAGGAAGACACACATTCTGAAAAATGTGAGATCCACCTCAAAGGAGTTGGCTGGAAAATGAATATGAGAATTAATTTCAGAAAAGGAGCAGAGAATTCTTCATCACAGAAAAATTTAGTTCTTTAAGCTACTTCAGAAATACTTTACTTCATAAATACCTCTTCTGCATACAAAGTGGAGTCTGCAGTATACCCAGGGAGTTTCCAAAATACTAGTTCAGACTATGCACAAGTGACTTCCAGTGTAGTTTCTAGAATTTCTAATGCACTTTGATAGAAAGATTAAAAAGGCTTTTTTTTTTCCTGCTCCCTTCTTGGCTTAAATGGCTAACTTAGTGGATGAATGTAAAAAAAAAAAAATTCTGCCATTTTAAAGAGTGGTATATAGTTCACAACTGCAAGATATCTGAGAATGATAAAACCAGCCTAATTTATTGAGACTAGCAACTCTTTCCAGGTTTAGAGAATGAGATGAAAACTTTGATAACTATTCATAGTTGTTACTTATTACAGTAAAATTATTCATACAACAGCATTGGAAATCTTCCACATGGATGGCTATATGCTGGACTGACAACATCATTGTATAGGAAGACAGACCTAAGCTTATCATTATTTGCAACAGAAGGATTAGTCTCCCTGAATGAGTTATTGCTTTTAATTTTTTTGCTAATAGCATCCTGGCAGTTTGAAGCCTTCTCGGGTTGATTTTTTTCTTTCTTCCTCTGCTTTCCCCATGCTGTATTATGTTGTTTTTTCTCACTGTGAGACTAAAAGGTGCAGACATTCTGTGCAGATGTATGATATGGGACTTAAACAGCTTTCATCCTCCTAGGTTCTGTAACTGTGACAGCCCAGAGACCTTAAGTCCTTATTCAGCTTCCTTCATCATAGCTTGGAACAGCACAGAAAACTGAATTATGTTAGTTGTGAAAGAAAAGAGAACAGGGAAAAAAAAAAAAGGGAAGGAAAAAAAAAAGATACACAACATAAGGGTAGTATTTCTTTCTCAAATTTGGATTTATCCCACAATTTGTAACGCCAGCTTAACCTTGAACTACAAAACCTCATTGACTTATGTCCTTCCTTATATGAAATTATGAATTAGAACTTGATCGCCAGTGCTTATTATGAATTAGAACTTGATCGCCAGTGCTTATTACATAAAATCATCTCTTTAAACATAAAATCAGCTCCTTACGAAGGAGAGCCTACCACCTTTGGAAGAAGGGGCAGGTGACTCAGGAGGACTACAAGGATGTTGTGAGGTTATGCAGGGAGAAGATTAGAAAGGCAAAGGCCCAGCTAGAGCTTAAACTGGCCACCGCCATTAAAGAGAACAAAAAATGGTTTTACAAATATATCAGTGACAAAAGGAGGGCCAGGAAGAATCTCCCTCCTTTGTTGGATGCGGAGGGAAACATTGCCACAAAGGATGAGGAAAAGGCTGAGGTACTTAATGCCTTCTTTGCCTCAGTCTTTAATAGTCAGACCGGTCATCCTCGGGATTTTCAGGCCCCTGAGCTGGGAGATGGACATAGGAAGCAGAAGAAGCCCCAGTTGTCGAAGAGATGACCGTCACCGAGCTGTTCCTCCACCTGAATGCTCACAAGTCCATGGGGCCAGATGGGATTCATCTGAGGATACTTGCCAAGCCACTCTCCATCTTTTATCAGCAGTTGTGGTCAACTGGGGAGGTCCCAGATGACTGGAAGTTAGCAAACGTTGTGCCCCTCTACAAGAAGGGTCAGAAGGAGGATCCGGGGAACTACAGGCCTGTCAGCCTGACCTCGGTGTGGGGGAAGGTCATGGAGCAGATCCTCTTGAGTGCCGTCACGTGGCACGTGTGGGACAATGGGGGGATCTGGCTCAGCCAGCATGGGTTTATGAAAGGGACGTCTTGCTTCATTAACCTGGTCTCCTTCTATGACAAGGTGATCCGCTTAGTGGATGAGGGGAAGGCTGTGGATGTTGTCTGCTTGGACTTTAGTAAGGCCTTTGACACTTTCTCCTACAGCATTCTCCTGGAGAAGCTGGCTGCTCATGGCTTGGATAAGTGCACTCTGTGCTGGTTTAAAAACTTGCTGGATGGCCGAGCCCAGAGAGTGGTGGTGAATGGAGTCAAATCCAGTTGGCAGCCGGTCACGAGTGGTGTTCCCCAGGGCTCAGTACTGGGGCCGGTCCTGTTCAATATCTTCATTGCTGATCTGGATGAGGGGATTGAGTGCACCCTCAGTAAGGCTGCAGATGACACCAATCTGGGTGGCAGTGTTGATCAGCTGGAGGGTAGGAAGGCCATACAGAGGGACTTGGACAGGCTGGATCATTGGGCCGGGACCAACTGTATGAGATTCCACAAGGCTCAGTGCTGGGTCTTGCACTTGGGTCACAACAACCCCATGCAATGCTACAGGCTTGGGGAAGAGTGGCTGGAGAGCTGCCTGGTGGAAAAGGACCTGGGGGTGTTGGTTGACAGCTGCCTGAACACGAGCCAGCAGTGTGCTCAGGTGGCCAAGAAAGCCAATGGCATCCTGGCTTCTATCAGGAATAGCGTGGCCAGCAGGACCAGGAAGGTGATATTGCCCCTGTACTCGGCACTGGTGAGGCCACACCTCGAGTACTGTGTTCAGTTTTGAGCCCCTCGCTACAAGAAGGACATCGAGGTGCTGGAGCGTGTCCAAAGAAGGGCAATGAAGTTGGTGAAGGGTCTAGAGAACAAGTGTTATGAGGAGCGGCTGAGGGAGCTGGGGTTGTTTAGTCTGGAGAAGAGGAGGCTGAGGGGAGACCTTATTGCTCTCTACAACTACCTGAAAGGAGGTTGTAGCGAGGTGGAGGTCAGTCTCTTCTCCCTAGTAACAAGCGATAGGACAAGAGGAAATGGCCTCAAGTTGCGCCAGGGGAAGTTTAGGTTCAATATTAGGAAAAATTTCTTCCCCAAAAGGGTAGTCAGGCATTGGAACAGGCTGCCCAGGGAAGTGGTTGAGTCTCCATCCCTAGAGGTATTTAAAGAACGGATAGATGGGGTGCTTGAGGACATGGTTTAGTGGTGGACTTGGCAGTGATAGGTTAACGGTTGGACTCAATGATCTTAAGGGTCTTTTCCAACTTTAACGGTTCTATGATTCTATGATTCTAAACATCACATGCTGTACCAGGCTACTCAGCTCAGTAAATATGCATGCAAACTTTTTCCATCAATAGATCCAGTAAAAATTGCATTCTGTTCCTTCATGGTGGAAACCTGCCCAAGGCTGGGAGAGTTCAGGAAAAAAAAAATCAATATCCCTAAATGATTATAAATCTGTGCTTTTGCAGTGAACATTTCACAAATCGAAACTCAATAGTTTTGCAAAACACTACTTTTGACCTTCATAAACCTATCTAGGTTCATTACTTCCATAAAGAATTCAACTCAGACCTCAGCAGGATTTCTCCCCCTTAAAACTATTCCTTCCAGCTGAATATATGTAGCTGATTTATTTTCATGTCTGTCATCTGCTCTAAGGATATCTCAGCAGGATCCAGAGTGGCAAAGCACATGTCTTCACTGAAGGTTCATTTCTTCGCTTTACACAGGAAAACTCAACTAATCTCAATGTAGCAAAAATTATATGCTTTAGAAATTGTGACGACAATCGTAGGAAATGTACAGCTTTTCAGTGAGAGAGTAACAGCTTTTTTTTTGCTTTTTAGATGTCAGATGGTAACATATTCTTACATGTACAAAAGTTACATGTACAAAGGTTACAGAAGTTTTACAAATAGTAAGTGATACCTCACTACTTAAATTGGTACAGCTGATCCTCTCATGGAAAAATGCTATGTCTGTATTATTTAAACAGAGACAAAAAAAATCAAGATTATTATTTGATATACTATTATGTATTTACTGTGGTTAAAAAAAAAAATCTCAAGGCCCTCCCCGAAATATCTGGAATATTTAGTTATAGGTTGTTTTAACCCCTTGAACTCTTTTTCCTTTTCATAATAAAGTGGGGCATTACCTTTAGCAATACTTTAATGGTAAAAGTCTTCATCCAGTACAGCTGTCCTAGTGTTGTCATTTATCTACTCCTTATTCCTCTCCACTCCTTAGCTAGGGTTCATGATACATAATTTCTTTTCTCTCCTCATTCTCTCTCTAACCATGCATCATTAAAGCTGTCATTTGAGCAGAAGCCACACCCTACAACATAAGGCTGAGCACAAGACTCACTCACAGTTCCCATGGTTTGCTATTTCACTTCAATATCAAATTGATTCTGCATCAACAGTCCAGGTATTTATCAAGTCGAATTTCAGAACACCTAATTCTGTGATGCAGTCCACCATTTTATTTTATTTTTTCAGCATTCAAGAGGAAAACAATGCATTTGGATAAACATTTTTTAAACAGTATTATTAAATCTGGGCATTCAGTGAAAGTTCCCTGACTTCCCCAGAAAATTCATAGGATATAAAAAAAGAGCATATTTTAGAAAGGTAGTGCAAGACAACTGCTACGATAATAAATTTCTTGCAAGAAATATATTGCTACCCATTTCTCTTCAGACCTTAACAATGTCAGGTAGATTATACATCTTCCAGAGAACACTATAAATCACTCTGAGTCTAAAAGCATTCCCAGTTAAGCTGAATCCCCAGAGCTTTGAAAGAGAATCACAGAACGTCCAAATGATAAAGAAAAAAACAGAGTATGATGGCAGATGTGCCATGTATATTACACAACCTACACTGATCCAGAAAACAGTACCTCCACATGGATATCGATATGGATACCACACCATACCATAAAGATGCCATATGATTAGTCAAAACATTCAGTAAGTCTGAGTTGCCCATATCCCACAAAGCAAACTTAACTAAATATCATGATTAAACCAGAAGAAAATATACAAGCTAAGCTATTCTTTTTCTCCGTGTTTGGGTGATGATTAGTGAGAGATAATATACAGACATCAAAACCTCAGTGCCAGTTATCACCAGCATCACTCCATGCCCAGTTTTGATCACTAGTATCACACACTTTAGTGAGCATGAACAGAATTACTGTGTTATTCCTGTCAGAGAGGAGCTTACTCTTTTCCCTCTTTCCCTCAACATTTGGCTTACATGCTAAAGCATGGAGGTTTTGTACAATAATTTTGATAAAAGCAACGTGGAGAGCTTAGAAAATAACTAAGTGCTAATGAAAATAACAAAACACTTTAAAAAGAGTGAGAAATTGTTCTGTATGATCCTTGTGATAGGAAGAATACATGGCAGGTGGTCTACACAGAAAGCTATTGACAGAGAATATCAAAGGCAAAAATTAATGCTTTCCCTCACTACATGCCTTCTCTGAAAAGTACAGCTGCAGAATGATTGGTGGCTAGCAAAACTGATAGGTATGGTAAAAGGACTCTACAGCCATAATAATGAAAAAAAAAAAACCAAAAACCCAACCCAGAAGTTAATTAGAAAGTACTTGAAAAAACTAGTGGTTAATCAGATGGGACTAATGACGTTCATGCTGGGAGAGGAAGGGAATCATGTTAAACAAGTGAGCCAGGGAGCTATAGGTCAGGCTGCTTATCTTTGATTGCTAGAAAGTCCGGAAATGTTAATCAAACAAATCATTCATACTCACCTGAAAGGTAACGAGGTAGAAGGAATTGTTAGCAGAGTCTGGAAAAAACTAACAGTGTTTAACTTCTTTGTGCAAGAGAAGGCAGCTGTCTCACGCCCTGCGGGACTGGTGTGGCCTTGACACGATCTCCTATGACATTTTCAGAGACCAGCCAAGAAAACATGGGTCTTCAGACACATGTAGATTAGGCCAAAACTTACTTGTTTTAACTGGGGAACAAAATTGTCTCTACGTACCAGTGAAAAATTTATCAATGGCTTCATGTCAAAGGACAGAATAGGGTATTTATTAAGAGGAGTTTTCTGGAGCTCTGTCAGGAATAATACAAACATAAATGATCCTGACTTTGGGGGTGGCTGTGGGATTGCTGCTTTCTAATGTTCTTTCAACCTTGCTTTTTTGTGATTCTGTAATTACTGATATTCTTACCTACATGAATGTTCACGTATTTTAAAATAAATCCTTTTAAGGTGTCATTTTCAGGGATATCTTGTTGCATTATGTAGACAAGTTAAATAGCATTTTCCTTCTAAATTTTAAAAAGAAACACTTCCTTTAATTGATATTCATTTTTTATAAAAGCAAACCATGAAAAGTGCTAAACTTGCTTGCTTGGATGCCTAACACTCGTTATCTAGTATGATTTCAAAAGGATATGACCAGAAAGGGTCAATTATGCCAGGGTTTTTTGTTCTCTTAATGGTCTCTTTATACATTCTGATTGCTGTACCATCATTTTAGCAATAGGGCATTCAATTCACCATTCAAATAACAACACAGAATATATATAAACCTTATATAGAATATTCCAGATATATATTCTACAAATATACTCCAGTCTTAGTACGTGCTAAGATTTGGCTGACATATTTTGGGCAGATATTTTCATTTTCTTTCTTACTCCTTCACAGGAAAAATTATACACCCTTTCTGAGAATTACTTTGGTTTTGCTTGGAAATTAGGTGCTCTTTTTCCAAAATTATTTAATGTTTTCATATGAGCTTACTAGCATTACCACAATCATGGGAAATGAGAAAATCGATTTCTTACGGAAAAACAAGCCAGGCAGACAGCTGACTTGCGTTGGCTTCTGTGCTAAGTGTGACTCCAGTTTTGCAAGTGAAGATTGTGCACTGCATGTAACAATGCATTTGAGATGCAATTAGCTCTAAGGTATGTATCTGAATACACACTGCATTTATACAACATCCTCTTTCTGTGGCTGCACAGAAATTAATGGCAGAAATTAATGGAGATAAGTTATTTTCAATAGGATAAAGGATAATTTAGTAATGCTTTCTATTTATGCACCAGTATGAATGCATTACGTCTATCCTCGAACTCAGGTGTCAGGCTTTTTCTACTGCAACACCAAAGAAAGGACGAAATTACAGTGTAGTTCAGAAAAGAAAAGCTTTTGCGTAGTATTAGCTAGTTATAAAGAAAAATCAATGTAGAGAAACAGTTTGAACTTAAGTAATAGATGGATGTAACCCTGAGTAATCTAAAAAGAAATTATATGAGCAGTCACAGTGAAAGCCAGACTATAACAACCTAATTCCTTTGGTGTATCTTTTTGCCTTGTTTCACAGGATATTCCTTTGAAGACCACCACCTTGAAAACAAACAGCCAGACCTAGTGATAAAATTGCTGGTTTCAGTCATGTTTTTAACAGGTGTGTAATATAGGAGGGGATATCAAGAAGGTAAAATGTTTCTAAAAGAGGGGAAAAGAAGCCAGTGCTATCTGTACCTAAGCAGTTAAAGGTTGAGCTTAACCATTGGCTAAGCATGCAAATATGAATGTTTGAGAGACGACAGTGAATACTAAGATATAATAAGTGAACCAGAATTGAAGTAATGTGGAAGAAAAAGGGGAGAGATAAGTATCAGAGGATACTCATACCTGCCTGATAACTAAGCTTAACAGCTGTATTCTAGTGCTTTTGAAAGTTTATCTTATGTAAAGGACTATCCTAAGTAATATGTTAGCATATTCCTTTTAAAGAAAAAGAAAGAAAGAGACGAAGATGATAAAATCTGTGTATAAATATAACAACTGCTGATGTAAGCTAAAGTATAAAGTTTGTATGTTTACTATAGAGAAGAAAGTGAACCAACAGTTGGAGAAATGGAAAAAGACTGTCATTGAGTATAGTGGGAGTGCCTGCAAAGGGAAATGTTCCAGCTTGGGGAACAAAGACAGCAATTAATAACAATCTTCAGTTACTCTTGTCTTCAGTAGCTAACATAGAAAACTGAGTATCCCATTCCAGTCCTGCAGACACTGATCTCATTACTTTATGTATGTGCAAGCACGCCTGTATTTGTGAGTATCACTTCATGTATTTACAAAGGATGTGGCACAATGCTGGGAGGAAAGATTTCCCTACCAACTTGCACAAACCCACCTATGAGATCAGGGCTTAATCATAAAGCCTTCAATCTGTCTGTTGTCCTTCTCACCACATCACCAGTACATATGAGAAGGGATCTGTACAGGAGTCAACAAATGAGTAAGTAAGTAAGCCATCACAGAAGGATTACCAGTGACCAAGGCTATGAACAGTCAAATTTTGCCTAGTCATAAACCCACTGTACGTCCAAAAAGAGTTTTCCTCAGATCAGTGCCCTCAAGGCTGCAAGGGCCACTATGCGTGAGACTACATCCAGTTCTAATGTGTTTTATGCTATGTGGGTTTCTGTATGGTTACCTGTAGTGCACCACACAGCCTCATCCAGTCACTGTGAATGAGTTGGGAGATGGATGTCTGCAGGACCAACTGCTGCACTCAGATGAGGTTTGATATGTTGCTGGACTGGCATCATATTAACTTCACTGACCCCATTATATATATCAGGTCTACAAAATCCAAGAGGTGGAGAATGATAGAGTGAAGATCAACCAAAAGCACTATCCAGATGAAAAAGCCACATACAATTGTTGAGCTTATGAGGTACCACCCTTAACTCTATAGACCCAAAGTACCATGTAATAAATTACAGCAAATAATTAATAAATTAAGAAATAATAAGTTATACTACAAGGTTCATATGTCAAGGATTACCCCGTAAAATAGATGCCAAAATACCTCTGCATTCTTCCATCTGGACCAAAATTAATAATCCAATCTTAACACAGTATGTCCATGTCTGCATGATACCCGTAGTTTGTTGATCAAGTGACTATGTCATTTCAAAAACCATACCTAAATAGTCTAAATGACAAAGCAAGGGGTACAATGTCAGCCATGAAAAAAAGTAGTTTAAACCGAGCATGAACAGGCAGTGGGTAAATGGGAGAGGGGACGAAGATGAATGGCTGGAACTGAACTTCTGATTTCTCCAGCGAGAGTCTGCTGCTTCTTAGCTGCAGCCAGGATAGGCAGGTTGTAAATTTTTATAGCACCTGGACTAAACAGAAGTGGCATATCCTGGATGTTTCAATTAATAAAAGAGACACGAGACAGAACGAGCCATTAGGTGTCTGATCATGTGCTGTGCTTCTGCATGTTGAGTACGTAGATTGGGAAAAACAGCACCAGGGTTTCTGGATAGAAAAGGAGATCAAATAGAGGGGTTCCCAAAAACCTTTTCACAGCACTATAATAAATAACAGAAAATTATCTACAGGTGTCAACCTCATGGTTTTCTTAACACAAAAGTACAATTCCCAGTGAATGAAGATCCCACCTAAAACTGAATTGTTAAGAAGTGAAGACAAAAAAGTTTCCAGGCTCCATTTTAGATCCAGAAAGATATGATATTTTAATATTTTCTAGGCACTCCACAGACACCTACAGATAAATATAAATTGTATGTTTCTGGTAAAATGAGTTAATACCAAATAAAAATCCCTTGACGGATTTTTCAAGCTCTGGGAAAAGGACATAGGAAAGTGTTACCTCAGGCAATGTTTCCTATGCTTGGGCTGTACAGATATTCTTCAGACCACGTGTACTTGCAGGCCCCAAACAGAAAAATAATATATTCATATTACATTTGATGGAGTCTGATGGTAAAATGCACCAAAATAAAAAAGGTCTAAAGCTGCAAAATTTTACTCCTATTTACAAAGCAAAGGGAAGAAAACCCAAAAGTTTAAAAAATGTATTGTTCCTAAACAAAACTTACTGTCTTATAGTTTTAGATTGTAATAACAACATTCAAAGCACACACATTTCTCATTCATTCAAAGCTCTTTGGTCAGGACAAAGTACAGATACAGGATAGGAATTAAATGCTTAAGGTGTTTCCATGAAATAAGTATTTCAACTTTTATAAGAACTTAGCCACGAGAGAAAAGACACAGAAATAAATCTTCTCCTCTAATGTCTATTTGAAGTTCCAAATTCTCCATTTCTGACATTGCTTCTTTCTGGAAAAAAATATTTAAGGGGAAAATGCCTTATCATTGTATATTCCAGTGGTAACAGCCAGAATCCTTGCAGGATCCATGGCAGCTTTGATTCAGCATTTTTTCCTTAGTGCTACTGAAACATAACAGGATTTTAAATGTACAATAGGACATAGCACAGATGTCTTTTACAAGAGAAAATGGTAACCTAGAGAAATATGCGTTGGTATGTGTTAGAATGACATGACCACAAGAAAGGACAAAACCAGTATGTAGTCCACAGACAAAGAGAAAAGCCTTTTTTGGTAAGTTATATAGGCAACTAGTAATACACTCAGAAAGATAGCTCCTGATTTAAAATGAGTACTCCTCTATTATCAGAAGTGAAAAACCACCAATGTCTAAGTATCCAAGTGTGGGGAACCAAATTCTGCCTCCCTTTTTCAGACTGGAAAATAACTCGTGCTGAGGGCTCTTCTGAAGGCATGTTTGCAGCTGTGAGTATGCTCCGGTTCTGAGGTCTGCCGGGAGGAAAATTCCTTTTCTGTAGATGTCAGGATTTTTCCTTTGTAAATGCTTTGTTTGATCATAGCATTAAAGACAACTCTTAGAGAGTTAAATAATAAATATTGGGTTTTATGTAAAATAAAGCCCTTCGTGCATAACAAATGAAGAGGTGAAAGGTATAATAAATGAAACTTCAAGGTGGTATGTATCTGAAAGGTCACTGCTGGGCAGACTTTGTGTTTTTTAAATTACTTGGTCACGGTGGCCTTCTAGCATCACAAATATGTACGACAGAAAAGTAACTAGCTAGTGAGGGACTGTGGAAATCACACAAATCAGTATCAGAAACCCTCTTTACTTCAGTAAAGACATTTGTAGACATTTACTCTGTAAAGTGTCTTAAAGCCACCTCCTAGCTTAAGCCTTATCTGCTTGTCATTGCAACTTGTATTTCCATTTCCTTGCTTCACCCTCTTGGAATGAAGAAAATCCTTTGCAAGGAATTTGGACTATGAATAGTACTTGTACTAGTACTAGAGCATGTTTCATGACTATCATTTAAAGGGGAAAAAAAAGAAACTAGCATGAGGCTGCAAACAAAAAGCAGTCATTCAGCCATTACTTCTGTATTTTATATGTATTAAAAAGCAGAATTCAAGATGAGAAGACCTTTTAATTTTCACTGAAAGTTACCAACTGCATTGTTGATATTTTCTTCTTTGCAGAGAAGAATGTGGAAAATTATGAATTGTTGAGGCTCTTTTCTCCTTATTCAATATTCATTCTAAGAGAATAAAATCAGGAAAAAAAAAAAGTCATGGACTAGTTAATTTCTTTGAGCAAAAGCTTTCATAACACCAGAATAATGAGCTGTTAGAAATTCCATGAATGAAAAAGAAGAGAAACTCACATGGCTGGAAAATATTTAGGTCATCTTAATAGGCCTTCAAATTAAAGGAAGGGTAATTTACAAGAAGCTTGAGGGGAATTCATATAATCCCTGATATATCTTGCAGAACTCATTAAATCTGTTATTTAATCTGATTCATTTATGCCCATGCACTTCCAGTGCCCCGGCAGCATTTACCTACATTTAAATGAGTTTATCTTGTACTACATACAGTGCAAAAATAGCTAATGCAAACATAAGAGGCACCTGAATGCCTTTCCCAGCCTCAAAATACTCTCTTCTCCTGATTTATCAAGCCACTTTTTCATGGCCTGTTATAAAAAGTGACTAGGGTTTCCATATTGGCAGAGTGCCCTGCTTTTACAGTTCTCTACAAAAAGATCCATATCTAATGTTCAGAACAAGCTGCAGACATCCTCAGTCCTCTAGTCTGATGCTGCAACAAGTCACAGTCCCACCAAGATACACAGGGCTATTTCATGTTTTGGAGGCGTAATAACTCACTTTTTGAAAACAGCTTTGAATAATGAGAATATGGAGGTATGAAGTGCTACAATAGGACTATCATAACCATTTTCTCTGAAAAAAGGACAAGTATCAGTCTACAAATCAAGTGCAGTTTCACAATGGCACTGCAGCATAATTCTAGATTATTTTCATTATTCTGTATTTCTCATACTGAAAAAAGATATAGGCATTTTTATGGACAAACAAGAGAGAAAAATCCTTATTTCAAGAAACTCTCAGGCCAAATGCAGGGAAGTAAACCAATCTGATTTTCCTTACAGAATAATTGATGTTACTGAAACCAGGATGGAAGAAATAGTCACATGCAAAGGTCTTCACAGAGAGAAATTAGAGATTTTCCAAGTGACAACAGGGACTGCACAAAGATGCCAGAGAGACTGAAAAAGTTCAGTGATATGGGATGCATACTGAAAAGCAGGGAGGCCAGGGTAAGTTGGGGAAAATAAGAAAAACAAAAAAAAAGCCTTAAAACCAGGGAGAAGAGTAGATATACAAATAGCTTTGGGGGTTGTAGAGATTATATGTGCTTTTGCTTCAGCTGTGCATATACCCTCATGTGTCCATAGTCACTTTTTTGGCTGACATTTTGTGTTAAACCTTAGCAAAATGTCTTGGTTGTCAAATATTTTTTAGGAAAAGGGTTATTCCCAAGAACATTATCAGGAGACTGGAGTGTCTGCTTTGTTCATGATGGAATTTAGCACTTTTTTCTAAGAGCCAAACGAGGAAACAGATTTACATGAGTTGTCACTCACTTTAGATTGGAAAAAGTTAAAAAGGAAAAAAATAAAATATTCCATAAGTATCTCTGCAAGCATGACAGATTTATGTCCCTGAAAATTTTCTGTCCATGACAGGCATGACAATTTATGTCCAGGAAATATTTACATAAGTTCATTGATAAAATGGTGTGGTAAACAGAGGGGGTGACTTAGCCAGCAATGCATGTTTAACAAATTTCAGACATCCTTTCACTGTGCTTCTATGCTGAAAGCTGGTCACTTCAGTATTACTTCCCTAGTTTCATCACCATACTCTGTACTGTAAATCAATGTTCTGTGCTACAAATCAATGAAAGAAAGTTTAAACAAAGAAAATCTAATCACTGAGATGGTAATGGGGAATGTCTCAGGCTTTAGGAATGTTGTTCAGAAATATAAAACATCTTTCATTCTTTTTATTCTCTCTTTTTTTGTTGTTGTTCTGGTTTTGAGAGACTTTGGATGTTTCAAGAAGGGAGAGTTGTAAAGATGGAACTACAACTACCTGAAAGGAGGTTGTAGCGAGGTGGGGGTCAGTCTCTTCTCCCTAGTAACAAGTGATAGAACGAGAGGAAACGGCCTCAAGCTGCGCCAGGGAAGGTTTAGGTTAGACATTAGGAAAAATTTCTTCCCCAAAAGGGTAGTCAAGCATTGGAACAGGCTGCCCAGGGAAGTGGTTGAGTCTCCATCCCTGAAGGTATTTAAGGAACGGATAGATACGGTGCTTGAAGACATGGTATAGATGGACTTGGCAGTGATAGGTTGATGGCTGGACTCGATGATCTTAAGGGTCTTTTCCAACCTTGACGATTCTATGATTCTATGATTCTAATAAGTTATTTTGATGCAACTACATGGAGGAAACAAGTGTTCTCTAAAATAACAGTTATTTCTGAACAGGGTTTTATTAATGTTGTATTTATTTGTTGGATTGCTTTTAGGAGAAAGAAATGATATATCAATTAGAAAGCATCATATTAGCAGCACAAAGAACAATTGTTTCAGGATGCCACCCACTTACCACTCTCAAGCACAATGAGAATGTCAGTCATGTTGAAGTTTTGCCGTGATAGCCTACTGAACTAGCCCACATATTGTTCAATTCTTAATGTAAGTCGTGATCACCTGTTTCTTCATTGAAACCAAACATCAAACAGACTTGCAAAAATGTCATTTACCGTGCATCTGGGAAAACAAATCCAAGAACAAACTAAGGCAGCTCCCTGAATGTTTAGGCTATGATTTTCCTGGCTGGTACTGTATTTTATCCTTCAGACAACAGTCAGCAGAAATATTTCTGAAGCCACCTCTAGACAACATACAGAGAACATGCCTATCAAGCAGCAACAACTTTTGAACTATTTTTTTATGCTTCAGTAGCTCTCCTCTTCATTAACTTAAAAGTACAGCCATCTTCAAGTGCTGCATTCCTTCCCTGTAATCTTTCATCCTTTCCTTCTCTATCATCTTCATTGTTATCCTAACAATGCTCATACAGCTAAAATGACTGTCAGGGTCATAAATCTGTTTGTTGAGAGTTCAAGGCTGCTGAGTGGTGAAACAGTTTGCAAACTACGTTAGGCTGAGTAAACTGTCGTCTTCAAAGAAAGGTGATAAATAAGTCTAGGTCATATAGTGATTCTTAAATTGGATATACATGAATTAAATGTGGTGATAGCAATATGTTTCAAAGCACTTGTGAGAATAAAAGAACTCCGATACCACCTAGTGTCAGCTAGGTACACTGTCCTTCACTGAACAGGGAGTCAAAATGGTGGACGAAAGGGCACGTATAATGTGGAGTCCTGTAAAGACAATGCTAGGGGTGAAAGAGAGGCTTTTTCCTCCTGCAAATATGCAGAAGGAAAATATAAGACATGCATTAAAAATAGCTTCCTAAGCTGAACCAAGTTAAGAGAAATGACTACTGAGAAATGCAGCCTACAGAGCTTGCTTTGGGGGACGTTTCTGATAAAATGTAGCTTTTTCTTAACCCTTTGACAGTGAGATAACGCTCAAGGACAAAATCTTCTGGAAGGCTAAAAGTTAGGCATAATGAAGTCACTGTTTGGGGATCCAAAAGCCCTGGACTGAATTTTTCAGGTCCAATACAGCTTATCTGTGCAATCTTGAAAAAATCAATTCATCTAAAAAAAATTAAATACTTAAAAAACTTACTTTTCCTCTCTGCTGCTGTGAGAGTAAAATCTTGGTAGAAAAATTAATTTATCCTTATTCTTTGAGATGTATAAGCAGTCAGGGATTTAGGAATTTCTGGAGTAAAACAAAATACCTACCTCTTTCTGAAGGTATTTGTCTGATATTAGTTATAATAATTTGCCATCTCATCAAGAGGTATGTGAAGTTCTTGCTAACCAAACACTTCATATCCAAACCCCTTTTCTGTTTCTATGCGCTATGCTATTCTATACTTACTATCCCCCTTTCTAAACAAACATGTTGCATATTTTTCTATTGCATACCTAATTGGATACTGTAAACATTTCAGTCCTGGAAAAAGAAACACAGCCAGAGACAGAAGGTATCACAAAACATTCCTCACAGCCTGACTGGGCTCAGACACAAGATTATCTGTGCTGACTGGTGCTATTTCACCAATCAGCCCTCATTTTGGTAGTGTCTCCATCCTGGCTTTCTACAGCTTTCTCTTTCTTCTTCTAATTCAGGACCTTCCTATCCCTTAAACTGGGGTCGTGTCCTTGCTATCCAGATCCCTAACTCTCTCCATCTGTTTAAAACTTCCTTCATAGCTCTGAATTTTCCATGTTTTCTTTGACTAGGAAACAACAACTGATAACCTATTCTTTTAACCCACACATTCCTACTATAAAGGAAAGAAACAACATAGAAATCAAACCAACCCACAGCATCTCCTGAATGTCTAGGAGACAGGAGGTTTCTATATAGCACTTCAAATTTCCCATCCAACATATTTTCCTTTCTCCCACCATCTGCTAAAGCTATGCCCTCTGTCCCCAGTTCCTCAACGCACAAAACATATATGACCATGTTGTAGGACTGGCCTGGCTTCCAGATGCTCTGAGAAAGGCTGTCCTATGACAGAAACAATTTCAACGTAAAGAGAAGATGACAGGCTGGAAAGCAAATGCAATTTAATTGCAGTATTCAAATACGCATAAATCTATGCAAAGAAAAAGGAAAGTAGCAATCTGTTTTCCTCATTCATTGTGCACAGCATAAAAAGAAACCAATTTAATACTGCAGCAGAAATGTTAGACATTTGGAAACTTCCCCACTCTCAGGACAGGCAAGCTTCAAGGTATGTTGCTTGGGGATATCGCAGACTTGCCCATGCTGGGTATTTTTAAAAGCAAGACAAACAAAGAACCCTAGAACAAAAGTAGCACACAGAGTTAGTCTTTCCTTTGGGCATGTCTCAAGCTATTGTAACAAACAAACAGACATGCTACTGGAGTTCCCCTATAGCTCTATTATTCCTTGATTCTATTACTAAATATATAAAGCTGTTTCTATGTTACAGTGTATAAGGGTGATGAAAGAAGAACAATTATCAATCCAATAGTACATCAACAACCTAGCAGCCACACAGGGAAGATTAACATCTAGATGATTCAAGCGCCATTAGAAACTAATCAAAATCAAGACATTTCAAAGTTATTTTAAGGTAAATTATCAAGGTTAATGACCTGCATAAAATATTCATATTTTAATGTATTAACAGTTCTTTGGATGACATTTTTAAGCAATCCATTGTGGCCCTTATTGTATTCCAGACCTATAAATTTGTAACAGTAATAGCCATTACTGTAACAGAAGAAACACTCATTCTCTGTTCTTGTATTACTCGATTCTTTTAATAGTTGACAATTTCATTTAAACAGCTAATTCAAGGTAATAAAAAATATTATAACCAGCATAGGCTTCTCCTTAAATCAACAAATACAATCTCTTATTGATAGTAAGATACCTTAATGTTCTTTGTAGCAAAGCAAAAACCAAAATTAAGACAACATGAAGCCAACTTAACAGTCACCCACAGCAAAGATGAAATAGCACCTTCCCTTAGATGTGCCAGAATATTTTCTTGTTTGTGACTGAAAAATTGAATGAGATTTTAACATCACATTTGCAGGACAAATAATGGGAAAGCAAATTCAGGTTGCGGAACTGACAGACTTCTAAACCCAGTGCCCCTTTGTCACAACCTTTTGGTCTTCCTCCCTGGTGGCTCCAGCTGCAGCAGCGTCCCACAGAAAGGCAGGTCCCTTTCGGGGTCTGCCTTTTGCCCTCTGAGTTCACAGCACCCCTGTGTTAATTCAGACCAAAATCACTGGCAGTGTGGGCTAACACTGGCAGCTGTGAATGACTGGAGCTGAAGATGGAGCAGGCATTCATTTCTGTCACCCTCCCAGACAACTGATGGGGGTGACCACATGTTCAAATGCTACCGTGAAAACTGGCAGTGCCTTTCTGCCAGAGGCCTCACCTAATCTCACTGCAGCCTCTTTCAAGGTCAAAATGAAAAATGAAACCAAGTGTATCTTTTACAGCTGTTTTGCACACTGCTTTTGCAGGTGTGTACCTGTCCAACATTGCTTGCATGTAGAACGCATTTTAGAAAAAATTGGTTGTTGCCAGTCTTCCTTGCCAAATAAAGAAAACTAAGGATATGCAAAAACTTCAAGCTTAAAAATGAGAAAGTAGGACTTTTTCATTTGAAGTATGAAAGAAACAAAATAATGCAGGGTGCTCTGTTCTGTTGCTTTTAACTCACAGCAGAAGCCTGACCACAGAAAACTCACAAAAGTTTGTCAGCAGAGGTTCTGCAGCCAAGAAGAGACTGATAAGAGATAATTTAGTATTAGCAAAACATCATTTTAATGATATTCCAAGTAGAAAACATTAGAAATGCCTCTTTCTATAATCTGATATGATGATTTTGTAAGAATAGCAAACTCTGACTAAATGAGCATTAACTCGTGCAGATGAACTCCCACTATCCACAGACTTACCAGCTGTTGCACAGGGGAAGCTGAAATGCTAGATTAGGAGGGTGCATACATCAACTTCAAAGTTACCTGAGGAGTAAAAAAAAAAGCCAAACACTGAGCAGAAAAGAGAAGGTGAGGAAAAAGAAAGACTTCCATCCAGTGGCCAGCTGGCTAGTGGTGAGCAGCAGGATCCCATGACGAGCATCCTTCTTTCCAGTACAGGAGGTGGTGCCAATGAGGAAGATGATGAAAAAGAACCTTTATGAATTCCTTCCTACTACAATTACAGTTTTCACTGAGACTAACAGAACACCCCAACTGGTACTTTCTGCTTATGACACTATTAGTGCTGATATTAGTACTATTAAATATTATCTAACTTGTAGGTAGGTAGGTAGGTATCTAACTATTAGATAATAGTTACTGGAAAGTGATATGACTATTACCCATTTGCTACTTCCTAGGCTCTGTATTTTCTAATATGAAATTATAGACTAAAAGCTATGAGGCAAAAGGTAAAGGGATTTTAATGTACAGTTATGAACTAGAAGCTAGAAAGAATAAAGGTAAAGAGGCAGGGGAAGAGCAGGATGATTTAAACATCAGTGGCAATCACTATCCACAAGAGACAAGAGCCAGCAAAAGTTCAGAGCAGCAATGCCAAGGGAAGAGAGCAGCTGGGACACCAGGTTAAAAGCACTTCCAGGTATCCTCTGGGTGTGTAGATGAAAGACTGTGAAGTAGAAAGGTAGGCTCCAGAGTTGCAAAGGGAAGTCCCATAGCATTACAAAGGCTAAGGCACCAAAAGCACTGTGAAACAGTGCAACAACAGTCTCAGCAAAATGAACACTTCACCACAAAGAAAACAAAGCAAAACAAAACCAAGAAAACCTGCTTTGTAATATCTCGGTCAGTAACAACCTTCGCTGCAGTGATCACAATACTGTGGAGTTCAGGATCCGGCTGAGCATGCTGAAGGTTAGCACCAAGACAAGGGGTCTAGAATTTAGAAGAGCAAACTTCAGCTCGCTCAGAGCTCAGTTGGGAGGGATTCTCTGGGAAGCTTCCATGGAGGATAAAGGAGCCAGTGAGTGCTGGGAGTTCTTCAAGAATGCTCTCTTGGAAGCACAAAACCAGTTTATCCCCTATAAAAGAAAAGGAAGTCAGCGGAGCAAGAGGCCGCCTTGGCTCAACCACGAGCTCCTGGGTCTGCTTAAAACCAAAAGAGATGCGTACCAGAGATGGAGAAGTGGAAGATTGTCCACTGAGAACTACAAGGGCATTGCCAGAGTGTGCAGAGATGCAGTTAGAAAGGCAAAAGCTCAACTTGAATTGGAACTGGCCAGAGATGTCAAAAATAACAAGAAAGGGTTCTTCTGGTGTGTAAGTTGCAAGCAGAAACAGAAGGAAAACATAGGCCCACTGTTAAACAGTAGAGGTGAATCAGTCACCGCCAATGCTGAAAAGGCAGAGGTTCTCAACACCTTCTTCACCTCTGTCTTTACCAACACTGTTGGAAGGAAAACATAGACCCACCATCAGTGAATAAGGAGTTAGTATGTGAATTATTGCAGGATCTTGACCCCTACAAATCGATGGGCCCTACACCATCCACCTGAGGGTGTTAAGAGAGCTGGCTCATGTCATTGTGCAGCCACTCTCCATAATCTTCAAGCAGTCATGGAGATCGGGGATGTCCCAGAGGACTGGAGGAAGGCAAAAATTACCCCTATCTACAAGAAGGGCTCAAGGGAGGATCCAGGTAACTATAGGCCCATCAGTCTTACTTCAATCCCCTGGAAAGTCATGGAACGGATTCTTCTGCGGGCCATCACAAGTCAAATGAAGCACGTGATTGGGAAAAGTCAATACGGCTTCACCAAGGGCAGACCGTGCCTGACAAATCTGGTGGCCTTCTATGATAAGGTGACCTGCTCGGTTGACATGGGGCAAGCAGCCGACATTGTCTGCCTGGACTTCTCCAAGGCCTTCGATACAATTCCCCATGGCCTCTTCCTGGAGAAATTGGTGTGTTATGGCCTGAACAAGTGGTCTGTGCAGTGGGTGAGGAATTGGCTGATGGGCCGCACCCAAAGGATAGTGGTAAATGGCTCTTTTTCAAACTGGCAACCTGTCACAAGTGTGGTCCCCCAGGGATCAATATTGGGCCCAACGCTATTCAATATCTTCATAAGCAATCTGGATAACGGGATCAAGTGTAGCCTGATGAAGGTCACAGATGACACCAAATTAAGTGGGGAAGTAGGCACTCTGGAAGGGAGAGCCACCCTGCAGGAAGATCTGGATAAGCTGGAAGAGTGGGCTAACAAGAACCTTATGAAGTTTAACAAAGACAAGTGTAAGGTCTTGCACCTGGGAAAACATAATCCAAGAGTGCAGCTCAGACTGGGATCCACCTGGTTAGAGAGCATCTCTGTGGAAAGGGACCTGGGGGTCCCGGTGGACAGGAAGCTCAACATGAGTGAACAGTGTTCTGCTGCAGCCAAGAAGGCCAATAGGATGGTGGGTTGCATCAAAAAGAGCATCACCAGCAGAGCTAAAGAAGTCATTTTCCCTCTCTACTCCGTGCTTGTCAGGCCACACTTGGAATACTGTGTACAGTTCTGGTCCCCGTTATACAAAAAAGATGTGGACATGCTGGAGGGGGTCCAGAGAAGGGTCACCAAGATGATCAGGGGTCTGGGAAGCCTGCCGTGTGAGGACAGGCTGAGAGAGCTGGGTTTGTTCAGCCTTGAGAAAAGGAGGCTTAGAGGTGATCTCATCACCATGTAGCAGTACTTGAAGGGGAGCTACAAAGAAGACGGAAACTCCCATTTTACAAGGAGTCACATGGTGAGGACAATGGGTAATGGGTACAAGTTACTCCCAGGGAGATTCCGACTGGCCACAAGAGGTAAATTTTTCACAATGAGAACAGTCAATCATTGGAATAATCTCCCCAGGGAAGTGGCTGACTCCACTACGCTGAACATGTTTAAGACTCAGCTGGACATGGTGCTGGGCCATCTCGTCTAAATTGTGCTAGAAGGGTTGGACCAGATGATCCTCAAAGTCCCTTCCAACTTGGTATTCTATGATTCTATGATAAAAAACTCCAAAAAAAACACGCCAGTTTTTTGTGCTTCTGTAAGGAACAAGACAGAAACCACTTGAGATCACCACTGGAAAAGACATTGTGAGACACAGAAAAAATAAAGTGATATTAATTTCGCGAGACCTTGACTCAAAACCAGCACACCATGGGAATATCTGTGATGTGCTCAGATACTCAAGGAAATAAGCCCTTATCCCAAGTGGCAGCATCCCAGTGTACCACCTAACAGCAAAGGCAGAAAGTCAGACAAGAAAGTTAATCCAGAGCAAGGCTGTCTATCACTGACAGATGGAAATTAACCTGCTGGTTTTGGCCTGACCCATATCACTCTAAATGTCTTCCTCTTACCTGACAGAAGTTTGCCCGCCACCTGCATGGCTGCCATGTGCAATGACATTTAAATTTGATGTTCCTTGATGTAAGAGAAAAGGAAAGTACCAGAAGCAAACATTTCACCAGGAGAGTCTTTTTCTTTGAATGTCTCTCACTTCCAAGGAGAAATAATAGGGGGTGTCTTTGTGGCAGATTGCAAAGCTAACTTCATGTGAGTTACAGCAGAGGGAAGGTTTTCATGGAGTTCACACTTGAGTCAGTCCATTTTCCTTCTTATCACATTCCTTTCCCTTCCCTTTGCCCTTCTCCTTCCCCTTCCCTTTTGCTTTCCCCTTCCCATTCCCTTTCCTTCCCCTTACACAAGACTGGACATGGTTCTCTTACGTGGTTTATTCTGGTGTGAACAATTAAATGAAGTTGATAGATAAATCTCTAAATGAAGTAGAACTGCCTGTGTTGATCTGATACCAGTTAACTCAATAGGCATACTAAGAGCTTTCTTTTTTGAACTTTTTTTTTTTTCATTGCTTGCTTTACATTTTGTTTTGGAGGTATCTGCAGAAATGCAAGAGGGCAATCTGAGATCTGGGAATAACATCAGCCCCTCACAGCAAAAAAAACAATAAACCCTGCTTATTTTCACTGGCTTTGGGCTTTTCTTTTTTTCATTAAAGTTGACCTTTATTTTAAAGAGCAGATTTGCCAATTTAAAACTATTTGTAGTTGAACAATTACCAGGTTACTGTCAAACAGAAGTCCTCCTTTGTCCTCCTTGAAGCAATCATCTCCTTTATATCTAGCCCCTATTCAGGGGCTCAGCAGCAATCACTCATATGTGTTGAAGATCCCCATGTTCAATGCTTTTGCTAATAAGTAAAAGAATAGGGAAATAACAGATGAACTATACAGGACCCTTTCTGTGCTCCAAGTTTTTGGAGATTAAAATCTAAAAACTCCTTTTAATAAATATCAACAGTTACAAATCAGTAGTGCTGTAATTACCTAAAACCCTGCACTCACGACAGCTATTTTTCTATTAGGTTTAGATGAATTTTCTTTTATTAGTTTTGAAACCATGAGAATTCACAGTCTGTTTGCTTAGGAAGAAACTTGTATTCTGCACCATCTTTACGCCAGGGTTATGTAAACTCAGAAAATGAGCCATTATATTTTGTTATTGGAACAACACCTAACAAAACCATCAACAGAGCCCTTACCGCTGATTTAATAACAGTCCATAAAAAACAGGAATACAAATAAAACCCAGAGTTTGATTCTGTTACTTATGGCCATAGTAATTCTTACACCAAAAGGTCCTGCAAATATTAAGGAAGTGTTCACAAAACTCTGAGTGACCAGAGGTGGAGGTGCTCTCCTAGTGATTAAACTGCTTAGGAGGCTGGCAGAGCTAAGCTGGCATTCATGTAGAATCTGACATTAATAAGCTCAGTTCAGCAGAGCATACTGTTGACTTTGCACAAGTAGTATTAGCCATGAAATTTCCTCAGAATTTAATGTGTCTTTTTTGGATAAGGATACCCACTAAGTCAATCAGCACGCATGTTTTAAAATGATGAGTAAAGACATGACAGAGCAGAAGAACTAAACAGCAGCAAATGAGTGAGCTAATCATGTAATGAAGCTGGTTTAAAAATGAGGTTGTGTTCTGACGAAGGAATATGATCACAAAACCCTTATAAGAATACAGAGAGTGCATTGCCTTAGCATATACAGTGCTCTCTGCACCAATGCAATCACCAGATTTCAGAAACACCAAATTTATGTGAGGACAGCTTATCACACCTTTGCATTCTTCTGTCTGTCTCCAAAGGAGCTGGCATGGCCAGATGCAAAACCAAGACAAGACAGGCAAGGCCTAATCCAGGGTTATACTCCTTTTGCCTCTATGTCATTAGCATCACTGTGATACTCAGCAAAACCAGGAAGGCATCAAAACAGAGATTATAAACAGCCCTGAAACCTCCCTGGCCCAAGTGTGAGTTGAGGGTCTCTAATATGTTTCATGACTGTCCCATAGCTGGATCCCGTTGTATGATCACCGATTTATACCTGGGACTGGTGTAGCCACTTACATTTACAGTTATAGTGCCACATCACAACTTCCAAATATAATGACGAGTGCTCAAGTCTTATAGTAAATAAACCTTATTAAACAGATGACAGGAGAGTGGGTAATAGATGTCTTGCCCTGTACAAGTGTTTTTATCATTTTCATAAACAACAGAATTGCTAAATGAAGTCTGTCTCATTGATTCATAATCCCATTCAATCACCCATGGTTTGTTTTCGGACTGCTTGCTTTAAGTGGATACTAATATATAGAGCTGTCTTCTCCCAGCCCTGTCCTGCATGTTAACCTCCTGTATGTTAAAGCACAACAATACATGAATTTTCCACCTCAACTAATAAAATAAAGCCATTTAAATTGGTGGAATCAAATATTTCTTGTACTCCCATAAATATACCAGAAGTTTATTACATACATGCTCAAACACCTTTGCCAACGCTGCTTGTATGTCTCAGTAAATAAGATAGACTATGTTTTAATCATTTGTACTTTTATCAAGTAAGTCAGAGACATGCAGTGATGATGAGTTCATCTTTGTAGCACAGGAGATACTGATAAGTTAATACTCATGCCTTGGCAGAAGGAGCATGTAGGAAGGGTACCAACTGACTTGTTCAAGGTTTTTTTACCTTCTCCTTTGTAACATAAGGAATTAGCTCAGTTCTGCATTGAAGAGGGCAAAGTCATATGTTTGAATGACGGCTGAAAATACAGTTTTGTATTCAAAGTGTCATAACTGGGAATGAGTTCATCCAGAGCCAAAGCTCATTGCTGAATCAAGCGACAGCTGTTACTGACTTGCAAAAAGACACATTCATTTTGTTCTGGTCCCCACAACTCAGTGAAGTAAACAATCTTACCAACATAAGCTTTGAGGCCAGACTGACCTACATGGGAGCGGGGACTAGAAGCATAAATGCTGCTTATCAGCAGGTGAATCTGTACCTTTAGCTCTTTGAATGAAGTCCTGGTCCCATTTATGTTAACAATGTTGATCTTGTCTGAAAATTTTTACAAATATACCTTCTTCAGATGAACAGTTTCTAACACATAGAGGAATTAATATAGTGACCTCTAGATCATTCACTTCCATACCAAGACATAATCCTTGGAAAGAGATTTTTTCCTGGCAACAAATATGAGTGTGAGGAAGGTCAAATAACAGTGAAAATTGCTTGAAAAAAATGAGCTGACCCATATCTGTATTTCTAGAGTATCTGAGATAACAGTCTGTTCCATCCATTGGCATACTGGAAGTTTATAGCCATCATTGCATATATGCACAAAGCCATGATCTGTTGAAACCATAAGAAAATGCATGCCACCTTCTCACTCAGCCTGTGTTGAACCCCACTGAAATTAACTGGATTTTGTTGGTGATGATTTGAGGAAAAAGGAAAAAACCAAGAACCCTGTGAATCTCACCTGAGCTCCTCTAGTGAATTATAGAATCAGAGAACCATTTAGGTTGGAAAAGACCTTTAAGATCATCAAGTCCAACCATTATGAAGTAGGTTCGAATAATGAGGTAGGTTCAAATAATGAGGTAGGTTCGAATTGAAAACCCAATGAAATGGATAACTCCTTTCAAAGACTCCAGTGCTCTTAAACTCACCAGATATATATAATACACTGAACTAGAAACCTAGTAGTATCATGTCAAGTTTATGGTTTGTCTTTAAGAAAAATTAGTTTAGAGAGAGTTCCGAGTAACTTGTCTTTCTTGCTGCATACATAGCTGAGTGAAAGGTTATATGCAAAGACAGAGATAAAGCTTAAATTATACAGATTTTTTGCACAATGAAAAACTGAAGAGATTTAGACCTTGTAAACATATGGTACATGTGTAATCCCCATGCAGAGGTATAGAAAATGCACTATGCTTTTCCAAAGAACCAAAAGTAAGGGAGAAGATGCTCTAGATGAAGATAATTAGATGCCCATAGAAGATGTTTATAAACCTTTTTTTAAATATAAACAGAATTTTTTCATATGACATTTCTTTTTTCTTTCCTTATTTTCAACATTTAATCACTTACTTTTTTGTTTCATTGGCCTATATGTTCTTTCAGAAAGAGAGTGAGATATCCAGATGGTGATACTTGGAAGTTTGCTTCATGAAAAAGGTCAACTCCAAGATGCTCATTTGTTACAGGAACCAAAATGTCAGTAATAGAATTGTGCAAGATGCGACGTATCCATGTATAAAAGGCCATCCCTCCAGAGAGTACAAATTGGTCCAGCTCTACTGGAATAAATAAATCTGTATCAATGTGTATCATTCGCCTTATAGGAACTTAGTTGTCATGTAAGGTGGTAGAAAACAAAGTGGAAAGACAGTAGCTGTACTGAAAACAGAATACTAGAAGGGACTTACATACAAGAGGACATCCTAGTCTTACCACAGTCCACAGGCATTTGCTCTAGACTCCAGCTGGGCAATAGATCCCTGCACAGCCCCAGTCCTTGCTGCACTTCTGTCTCTACATGGGAAAACTCCTCACATTTTATAGGAAATATCTTTTTCCTTACATAAAAGCACCCACCACCCAGATTTGGATTCAGTCATGGACAAAAGTAATTGCTCCTATTACAAGGTTTGAGTGTGAAAAATGACAAGTGAATTGTTTAAGTAAGTTTCTTCCTTGTGATTACACTTCAATAAGCTACGTGACTAACCTTTTGTGATTCAAAGTGAAAAATGAAAATGATCTGTCAACAGCTGGAAATGAAATGTGGCATGGACCAAGATTTGTCTTCCATTTGCATGACAGGATGTTCCTTCACTTGGTGCAGAACTGAAGTTGTTTAAGCCCCCGATCTTCAAGGACAAGCCTCACCGAGCTGCTCCAAACCCACCAGGTGGTGATCATCTACCTGTTGTGACTATGCAAGGGCAGATGAGACTGATTTTCTGCAGTACACCAGAAGCAGGAGACAAACTACCGAGTCTTCTGGAATCCTGCAGAATGAATGTGGAAACCAACATAAACTGAGACCCATGAATGCCTTCCTTGCATAGACAACGCGTGCCTTTGAAAAAAACTGTGCTATAAGGTGGAGTTTACTGTTGATCTGCAAACATGTTTTCACTGAAATGTACCTTCTGAGGCATTTGAGGAAGAGTGAAAAGTAAAGAAAGGCCTGGTGAGAAGATCATGTAAAGTTTGATCAGCTTTCCGTGAAATTCTTTATTCCGATTGGCCAGAAATTTCTTTTTTTCATCAAGTCTTCTTCTTCTAGTAAACAAAGAAAGTACAACTTCTTAAAACATCCTGATATCAGAGAGCTAGGCAGGAGAGACAGAGATAGAGACAAAGAGCCTTCAGACAGACAGAAGTTTTGTGCTGGCTGTGACAGACTGACATGTCACCAGGAACATGGATCACTGCATCACATTAGAGACTGCTCTGATCAGCAGGTTATTGACCATTGCAGGGTGGGATATACATTATGAATGGGACCTCTATCCCATAATTTATCATAAGAGTGATCTTCCAAGCCTTTTCTTTTTAATGCAGAATTAAAATAAACACTTTGCAAAACAGTATCTGTACTGGTTTACTTCTTCCAGTTGTTCTAGCTCAGCTGGAAAGATATGAATACAGTTAATGGTTTCTTATCTGAGAGAACACAGTCGGACCAAGAAAGCAAAGACAATGTTGCAGCTGAGAAACAGTGATTTCAGACAGAAACTGCAAGTACTCAAGCTAGGAAACTGTATCAGATGCCCTTGTGAGACAAGAGATTTCTTGGTACCCCTGCAGAATTTCACTGAATCAGTGAGTCTCACACTGCCGGGAAGCCTACTCTTCAAGCATCTTCTTCACTGAGCTATCTCCCTCCAGAGAGCCGCTCTGAGATAGCTGGATTCTTTAAAAATGGATATTCAAGACAGGTGCTTCCCTGGGGCATATTCCCTACCCCTTACAAACCTTCAGAAATATTCTCGTGGCTGCCTCTTGCTAATGAGAAAAAAGGAGAATTTTTTTTTTTAAAAAGCAACCATTTTCCCCCTAGTCATGTTATTCTCCATAAAGCTGAGAATTCCAAAGCCGCATACTCTTAAAAAGTAACACTTGTAAGTAATAAAATTAATAGACACTGTGTGTATGTTTTAAAATCAGGTTACTAAAATGTAAAGCATCTAAGGTACTCCTTAAATTAAACTTACGCAAACTGTTTACCATTGCATTTATTAAACCTACAAAGTAAAATCAGACCAATTAGTTTCACAATATTCTGCAACCATTACAATTTTAACAGGAATGAAACCAAACAAAGTGAACAGAAATGCAGTACAGCTTAATATAAATTATCCTAAAAAAAGGTAGCAGAGAAACAGATCTCCCCTTTTCTAACTAATCTCACAACATGCTGTGCCAAAAGTATAAATCTGTCACATTCTATGCTTATTTTCCCCAAACCAGGTGTTAAGATTAACCCTTTCATACTCCCCATTATATTTGGAAGTATTTAATAAGACACAGTCTCAACAGACAAGGCAGAAGCTGGAATCTGTACAACTCCTGAATCATTCTTGTGTTGCTTCCCACATCTGCTGCCTAAAAACATCACACTGTGCTATAGGTTTCCATTCCTATGAAACAATGTTTGTGCTAAACATAGAAACCGTTGATAGTATTTATATTACAAAAAAACAGGTGTCTCTATTTCTGGGAAACATGAAATACCAGCTTCTGCCCTCTCTTTTATCATTTTTCAGTCAATAACAACTTCAGTGTCTTCAGCAGGATTTCACCCTTATAAAATGGACTGAAAGCAGAGCGACATGTCTAGAATACAAAATGGAGCGATTTTTCATTTAATCCCCACTGGCATTTAGCGTATACTTTGAACAATGAGTTTTGATAATTCTTACCATTTTATCCTCATTAGAAGCACCACATATTCAACTTATGTAAATGCATCCCTTTCCCTCCAGCATAGGTGCCTGTGAGGAAAAAAGCTAAAAGAAAAAGCATGTAGCATCATTTTGTGCTGCAAGACATCAGCATTATCTCTTAGGAAATGACCAGTGCTTTACTAAAAATGGGCTAGAGCCAGCCCACTCTGGTGGCCAGGGTAGTTTGACAGGATGAGCTGTGGCTTGGGCCAGGTCTATCTTGTGCGGCAGAGCACAGCACAGAATACTCTGAGGCTGGCTGAAGAGGTCTGGTGTGTTCCTGTGGAGCAGTGTAATGCTGTGCTGACAGCGATGTTGGCCCAGGACCCCTGAAGCACAATGCAGTATTAGTGCAGGGCTGTACCCCGTCTTCCAAGTCCTGCCTTTCTCTGAGATTAGTGAGCTTCATAGTAGCACTCTTTTTTTTTCTTCTTTTTTTTTTTTTTTGAGCTAACAGCAGATACCACTATGACCCATACAATTGTATGGTACGAGGACACTCTCTAACAGTTCAAGTACAGTCTCTCATATAAAGGGCAGATTAAGTAAAAACCTCTCTGAAACAGGGAGAAATGCATAAGAATCATGAGCACTAATACGACTGACCACAGAGTTAATTAAAAATTGTAATGGCTAAACTGTTTGGCTTGGTGTCAGTCACAAACATAACAAACATTCTTTCCACCCCCTTTGCCTTCAGTACTTACTCAGCGATTTGACAGATACACATTTACACAGCATCCATAATGCACCACGAGCTGAAATTTTTCAAGCACACCCAGAAGAGCAGAGTGGTGTGGTGAGGGTAATGCATTAAAGATTTTATAGCAGAGCCATTATATTACACATTTATAACTGCTTGCCAGTAATGCTTATTCTGTTCGCTACGCACACTGCATGCATCATTATCTTGACATACAGTCACTGGTAGACAAGAAGAAAGGACGCTGTCTCTCAGTTGTCACATGCCATGTTTTGCTGGCACTGAGTTGCTGCAGAAAGTAAGTTTCATTATATACCAGCATATATTCCACATACAGTCTTAAATAATCCAGAGAAAGACACACTTCTTCATCAGGATTCACCTTTGCATATCAGACCCCAACAACAGAGTAAGAGTTAAAATTTTGGGGCAGTTAGTCTGGTGACCAGCTGCAATACAATTTGAGACAAATCTATTGCTGGTATTACCATAAGGCTGAATTAGACTGCCCTGGAGTCAGAACACAGAGCAGCCAAGCGACTATTTCATAATTGCTGTAGGTAGCTTCTGAGCTACTATTAGTCATTATAGCCCACTGCTGGCTTGTTTATCAAAGGAGCATTGGCTGCTCCTGCTGGCCTTAGAGAACCATGGAGATATTCAGCACCTGAGGAGGTCTGAGATCATACTAATGGGTGTCATCAGAGCGGAAAGGTATGACAAGAAAATTAAAAGATTCAAGGCATCAGTTTCCCATGCAAACAAAGTCAGTGTGCAGTTTGCCAGACCACTGGTAGTTTATGCCATCCTTCTCTCCTTGTCCTTGCAACAACGTGCTCTATCATATCCTCATATCAATTCTAAAACACAGGAAAATACATTTTTTTAATTGTGTAGTTTTTTCAGAGAACTGAAAATGTCTGTAATCTTAGGAAGTTTTCCTCAAATTTGTCATAAAAAGTTACACAAATACACTACCACACACACCTTAAGCAAAATAAAAGCAGTATTCATTCAAAGATAATTGTTTTGAACCAACTCGTATGAGTTTGTCTGATATGTTTTCATCCTCATTCATGGCCTTACCACATCCTGAAAAGTAGAAGAGCTGCAGAGCTATAAGTATTGTAATTATGCTATCTGAGGCCTGCTAAGAAACAGAAATATTTCTAGGCTCTATTATTTCTAACACAGTTTTGCAGAGCTGAGAAAGAGCAGTTTCTACAGAAAATACTATTAAAAGCACATGAATGCTAGGGAACTCATCAGACCCCATAAGTCTTACCAGTTATCTTCTAAGTGTGCTTCAAAATGATTTTTCTGTCATTGAAAACCAAATGTATTAATACTCAGATAGATTGCCAGTACTAGTTATCACCAGTACAGGTCTGCAGTCAAAAGCTTACCAAAGCCTGCTAATGAGTTCTGCAGGCTCGAATGATTTGATTCACTGACCATTAGATACAGTGGAAAATATGAGGTTGAAAGAAGACATCATCATACAAATCCTTGTGGGCTCTTGCCCAAATTCTTATCTTATTCAATTCAGTGTAGAGGCAGGTCACTTCCTTTTCTATGATTACTGCATTTGCTGAATGGCAGAATTTCAGAGGAACTGACTGCTTTTCTGAAATGGAGATCAATTTCTTAGAATAATTCTGGCCAGGGGAAAAAAAAAAAGGAAGAAAAGGGAGGGGAAGGGCAAACAATTTGAAATAAACATAATTGCTTGGATCATTTCTGTATGAATCAAGTGTTTTGTTGCTACGGAAGTAAAATATTTTATTTGGGAAAAAAATGGAAAAGACCACGTGAAATAGTACTGGAGACCCTGGTTCATCTGGGGAGATAAGGAATGACTTCAGAGCCTGCTCTATAGCAGAAACTGAGAGATCCCTAACCTCTAATCCCACAGAAGATGTACTCTTCAAACTAAAGTATTTCACTGTACAATATGATTTTTAAAGTAACATAAAACTACAAAAACACACTTTCTAATTGTCACTAATTTGTGCCTATGACCTGTGCTACTTCTTCGTGCTGCGTAAACAAAACCTGTTTTTCATTTTCCACTTTTCAGTTCAGACAAGAGAAACAGATTAAAGTTATAAAAACCCTTACTATTTCCAAAGTAATTACGGAGCATTTTATTTATTCTTCTGTGATGTGATGAAATCTGTGTGATGAAAACAATGTGAATGGCAAACAAAATATTGAGCATTCATGTAAAATTATTGTAAACTTGAACTTGACAAATTCAACTCTATATTACTGGTCTTTAAACTATCTGTAATTTGATTAGATGCTCAACAAAATACAAATTTTGAAATAGAAAAAAATGTCACTTCTTTTGAACAAAAGCCTACCAGACACAAAAAGACTAGACATTTTCTCATTACCTCGATTACAAGGATTCCTGCATAGGCAACTATATTCCTCACTAGAATTAGAGAGTTATCAGGTGCTTGTGAGTCTGAAAGGAAATCTGAGACCACATGATCTTTTTCATGAGCAATGTGTTCTGTGGTTTTGATTGGCAGACTTTAATGTAGACATTTCAGGACTTCGTTTTGTCTTCTGTAGCTTCACACCTGCTGAGTTCTGCCCTGGGTTTTGTGTTGATTTAAAGAACAGACATAAAGTTTTTAAAGGAATCCCACAGCTGTATTAATATTTGAAGCACATTACTTTTATCTTACTGTTGTATGAACCACTATAAGAATACTGATTTACGCTCAGGCCACCAGAGTTAAATAGAAATCTGTGCTGATGACTTTCCAGAAAAGAAGTAATACCCAAACGATACTAAAATTAATAGTCAAAAGGCCACCACTGAAGTAACACATCTGTGATTTCTACACAGGCATTTTATGAATGTAGAATAAACCACAAGATTTTTATTTGGAAGAAAATTATGGTAAAAAGTAAGCTCCAGTCAGCAAACTCAGATAAGATGCTGATTAATTAATTCAGATTTTGACTGGATCACAAAGATTCAAATGGAGAAAACAATAGGCCCATTAATTATTCTGGACTATAAAACATACAGCATAATCTATTGTTCCACAGACTGTTTTCATACAGTACATTAAAGATTGTCAGCTGTCCTCCCATAAGCTTTGTTTTTATAGGCATCATGCTGAGTCTATCTGTCTGCATTTATTATCCTGAAAAACTTTTGAATTTCGTGTTCAGTTTTGAGAAAATCTGACAGAGACTGAAGTCTCAAAAGTATGAAATTTCTACAAATTCAGCTGTGTTAGAGAAGGCCCTAATTTGTACATTTAAGAAGAAAACAGTATGATTTTAATACCTGTACTTTCTGTTTAACATGTTTGTTGTCCCATCAGCTTCATCCCTATTCTTAGCTAGCCAAAAATAAAGAGGGAATAAGAAATTTATGGGGATATAAGAGATGATTTAGAGCCTGCACAAGAAAAGTAGTGGTATTTTGGGGTCAGAGTGGAAGCATAGTACTTCAGTACTGAAAGTGTTGCAGGAAGAAGAGGTGAACTGGTGTACCTAGCGCACCTAGCGCATGAAGGATCAAAACCAGTAAGAGATGAGACTGCATCAGCTCTGGTATTCATGGAACAATTTAGTCTTATTTTTAATCATAAGGTATGAAGCTGTAATATTATCCTCATGTGCATATCACTTCACTTCCTTTTTGACAATAGCTATTTGTGTTTTGTTTAGGAAGAAATATTTTTGGCAGCCTTCCCAGTGACATGTATTAGAAATGACCTATAAATCTTAAAAAAGTTTGTATATTCATAACTAGAAATATGCATTTTATTAATAGCTCAGTAGCAAATATAGAGATTTGTTTATCAAAGGTTCATAGGTACACTTAGAGATTTTTTATCTTGGCTATATAAATGATGGATCATCTTTCTTCATAAATACTGTAAAGATGGAAACACCTATTTATGTGTGTATCATGCAGAAACAATGTTTAATCATCTGAAATTACTCTGTAAAAGACATTTCTCATAATAAAAGTAGTTACTATAAAATTATTTGATACCATGTGTAATTTATTTTTTCCGTGATGCTTTTGAAGAAATAGGCATAAACCAGCAGTGAGTTTATGTGTGTCATTTGGTTTCATATTTTTCCTAAACTGTTTTAGTTATGTCTTTCTGCTCCTTCCTCAAGATAAACCATTTCTGAAAGCCTATGAGAGAAACCATGATGCCAGAATCAGTTGTACTCCATAAATTCTGGATAGGAATGGTTCTGTGCTTAATTCACCTGTTCCTTATTCACACCTCTTAACAGAGTTGTCTGTGTCAGGAAATCAATACTTTATACAGTTCCTTGTGCATCAGTTATAATGTGCTTTAATCACCCTTGTACCTCTAGCACTTGCTAGCACAGAAATAGTCTATTGAGAGGTTCGTCTCCCATCCTTTGGGCATTAAATTTTATTTAATGAGCTTCAAGGCTGCTAGAAATACAGTGCAGAGTTACCAAAAGCAGTAAGAAAA
This sequence comes from Nipponia nippon, assembly GCF_047370975.1. Classification (NCBI taxonomy): domain Eukaryota; kingdom Metazoa; phylum Chordata; class Aves; order Pelecaniformes; family Threskiornithidae; genus Nipponia; species Nipponia nippon. The sequence goes on from NW_028262402.1 coordinate 6,248,500, forward strand.
ACAGTTTACACTTGGTGTTACTACAGAAATGTGCTTAAAGCAGGGAATAATGTTTTGCTCAATGTAATGAGTTGTGGTATATGAAAGGTTAATTCAGAGAACTGCAGAAGCAGTCTGATTTTTCCACCTCTGGTGAAACAGGAAAATTATGAGAAGCATATGATAATTTATTCATCATGTGGCCCAATTCTTGATTCAGTTTAAAGCTGAAAGCACAAATGAAATACATCATTATGGCCACAATGAAGATCTTACAGTATTTTATATGAAGTAAAAATACTGATTTATCCCTGAAAGTGGGAGCAGAATAAAAAGTGCTTGTTTGCTAGATAAATACCTTAACAAGTAGACGACAGAGTGAAGGTCCTTTTCTTCCTCTTTTTTCTGTCATTGTGAAGTTGAATTTCTTTGTTGCATGGGGTAGATTCTCCCAACAGATAAGAGGAAATTGCCTCTTCCTAAATGAGTCTGCAGGTTTGTAGTTAAGGACCCTCCTTGTGTATGACAGCTACAGCCTCATAGCCCCTTAAGTTGATGAGGCATTGAGCAGAAGTTTTTCACTTCATGAGTGAGTGGACCAACTCCTAAGCTATTATAGAACAAGCTGAAGAGCAGCACTACCGTCTTCTGCTATTCTGTAAAAGAAAAGAGTGCATTTTTTCACAAAAGATTGCAGAATCACCTGTTCTCAAGGACAGTTGCTCACTCAGGATTTGCAGACTGAGAAAGAACTGAAATTCCAGTTGGAGTTGGGATTTCAGATGTGTTTCTCCCATCCCAAGAGTTTCCAGCTGGCTGGGTCTTGGCAAGACCTTGTGCTCTAATTCGGATCATAGTTCTAAGCCCAACTTCTGCGCATTGTATCAGCTGTTGGGTGCCTGCTTCATGGCTCCAGACCTGATGCCAGCAGAATGGAAGAAATGTAGCATATCCATCATTGACTGGATTCAGTATTCAGTTTCTAAACTTTGACATTTGCACAGCTACGTGTTAGAAGCATAAGAGTTTAGTTCTGGTTCTCCTTACCCTCAGTTTCTTTTTTTAACACTGTTCCTTTCAAAACACACTTAACAAGTATCCACAGGTAAACACGCCATTAAATAACAAGGATTATCTTTAACTTCCTCAGTCCTTTCAGTGAAAATAATTCTACACATACAGGCTTACTATCCCAGAAAAAGTTTAACCTTCATTCTGAAACTTTTAGTAGCCCCCCAAGCTCTACCACTGAACACATGGACACACTAAAATATATGCTGCATTTCCTGGTTCAGCAGCAGTTAGAGGCTGGGAGCTCTCTCACTGCTGCCTCCATGCTGCACTCAGCCTAATGAGTCCCCATGATCTGGGTTCTTCAATGTAATAGCAATATAAAAGAAAACAAAACAAAACAAAAACCAGTAATATGTTATCAATATGAGTTTATAACCTTTCACTTGCTCCTTGCTCCCACCTTGTTATTATTGGTTTTTTTACTGGACATTTTCATATTCCTCTTGAATCTTTTCTGTAAGTAAGTTTAACTCCACCATTCCTTTTCTCCCTGTCTCACAACAAGCCTTTCCACCTGACCAGGCAGGACCTGCCCACAGAAAAGCAGAAGATGAAGAACCTCTGAGGTTGTTGGGCTGTGGAAGCTAAACAGGAGGACAACCACCTACAACACTGTGAACGAAGAATCAGCACAAAATGGGAGGAGGAACAGAGTTTGATCATGCACAGCTGATCTTGCCCCACCCCCCAACCCAGAAGTACCTCTCACCATCAAAACCAGTGTGTATGGGGGAATCTACTCAATCCCAGGTCTCGTGTTCCAAAAAATGGTGCCGCTAGTTGCAGTGCCCTGCAAAAGTTAGTTTCACAAGCATGCAGATTATGGCATTACCCAGGAATCTCAAGCATGGGCACACTGTGCTAGGTAGGAGATACACCCTGAACAAAAAACTCCAAAGAACTCATGTCAAGTTTTGTTGGTTTTGGCTTTTGATGGTGGTGTTTCTGTTTCCTTTGGTTTTTTCTCCTCCCAGAAAATCTCTCTTGTTTTCCATTGCTGTGACAGATGTCAGTTACCTGATATGAAAAAACTGTAACTTGCTGAATATCCAGATGTTCTCATAACTGCTTCATCACATTAACATCAATTTCACATAGCAATATATATCACCTTTATTGTAAGTACTGCTGTATTCTAGAAAATCCAATAAAAATAACCAGCAGAAAAACTCAGAAAGATTAACGTCAAGGAAATACCTTAAAGAGAGAGCGCTTTGGAAGAACAAAACTGTACATTGAAAAGGGTTCTTTATTAGCCTCTTTGAGTTGTTAAATGCATCAGTTCTCATATGATCCTGAGAATCAACAAAATGGATGAGTGTATCTAAAATGGAGGGTACAAAGTGGGACCTGGAAATACAACAGAAAGGATTATAGAAATAGTAAGAGCTGCTATGGAAAAGGGTGAAATTTGAAAAATATTCTCCATGTGTGGAAAGAACCAGAAGGCAACCCTTCCAAGTCATCAGATTCTACTGGTATTCCAGCAGCTTTAAGGTGAACAAACTCAAAGGGTCTAGGTCCAAGAAAGTTCATTCTGCACAAGTCCTGGGTTTCTGCACCTGCTAATTGCCACTGGGCCAAAACATAGCAGGTATGGTGCTGGGCTAGCTGAGCTAGCTAGATCTATGAAAGAAGTTCCCACATCACTCCTTTAAGAAGCAGTACAAGTACTGTAAGTAATCACTCTGGCTACACCTCTGAAAGAACCTAGATGTGTGTATTTATGCATTTATTAAAGGATTAAACTGATGCCTTGGAAAGAGAAAGAAAGACAGGAAAAAAAATAGTTTTTCTTTTCACTAATATTCAGGTCACATCAGAGCTGACAACTACCTTAGTTGCAGTGTTTAAAACAAATAAATATATCAGTTATGTCAAGCTTACAACAGAAGAAAAATTACTGTTTCATTTATGAAACAACTAGGAAATCAGTCAGACTTCAAGCCATTGCACAACTTTGACAGCTCCTAATTCTCCCCCCATGCCCTTTTTTTTTTTTTTTATAAACTAATATTTGGATCAGACAAATTTCATCTTCCCTCATCAATGACAGTATGGGAAGGTGTGGTGGGCTGACCTTGGCTGGATGCTAGGTGCCCACCAAGCTGCTCTATCACTCTCCCTCCTCAGCTGGACAGGGGAGAGAAAATATAACAAAAGGCTCATGGGTTAAGATAAAGACAGGGAGAGATCATTCACCAATTACTGTCATGGGCAAAACAGACTTGACTCAGGGAAATTAATGTAATTTATTGCCAAGCAAATCAGAGGAGAGTAATGAGAAATAACATCAAATCTTAAAACACCTTCCTTCAACCCTCCCTTCTTCCTGGGCTCAACTTAATTCCCAATTCTCTACCTCTTCCCCACAGAGTGGCACAGGGGGATGGGGAACGGTGGTTGCGGTCAGTTCATCACATGTTGTCTCTGCTGCTCCCTCCTCCTCACTCTCTTACCCTGTCCAGCGTGGGGTCTCACCCATGAGAGACAGTCCTCCACAAATATCTCCAACATGGGTCCTTCCCACAGACTACAGTTCTTCATGAACTGCTCCAGTGTGGGTCCCTTCCATGGGGTGCAGTCCTTCAGGAACAGACTGCTCCAGCATGGGTCCCCTGCGAGGTCATAACTCCTGCCAGCAAACCTGCTCCAGTGTGCACTCCTCTCTCCATGGGTCCACAGGTCCTGCCAGGAGCCTGCTCCAGCGTGGCCTTCCCATGGGGTCACAGCTTCCTTCGGGCATCCACCTGCTCCAGCATGGGCTCCTCCACAGGATGCAAGTGGGTATCTGCTCCACTGTGGACCTCCATGGGCTGCAGGAGAACAGCCTGTCTCACCATGGTCTTCACCATGGGCTTCAGGGGAATCTCTGCTCTGGCACCTGGAGCACCTCCTCCCCCTCCTTCTTCCCTGACCCTGGTGTCTGCAGAGTTGTTCCTCCCACATATTCTCACTCCTCTCTGGCTGCAATTGCACAACAGATTTTCCGCTTCTTAAATATGCTACCCCAGAGGCGCTACCACTGTCACTGATTGGCTCAGCTTTGGCCAGCGGCAGGTCCGTCTTAGATGGGCTGGCATTGGCTCTATCGGACATACGGGAAGCTTCCAGCAGCTTTCCACAGAAGCTGCCCCTGTAGCCCCCCCACTACCAAAATCTTGCCACACAAACCCAATACAGTAGGGCTACCCTTTCACACAGGAGGCAGGGAACATTCTGGCAGTTCCAGCTATTTTTGTACTTGTGTCAAAAAGGACTATCCTCCTTGTGGATGTTTGATTCTGAGCTGCTCTTCCTAACTTGAACAGTCTTGTCCTCCCCCAAGGCTCCGCTATTGCAGGAACAGAACTAGACATTAAGTAGTGTATTGTCCCTACAACTTTCTCAGGACTGCAGTACAACCTAATCTGAAGAATTCCATTCATTTCAAACCATGTCTTCACAATCACAAAGCATCTTGCATGGGTTTGTCCATACAATGTAACAGGGCAAAATATTCTTTTTGCAAAAAGGAGGAGATTGACCTTTGTCAGCATTGTGATTAGTGCTGGGAAACAGAAAATGCAGGCAGCAGAGAAAAGTGGAAACACAAAGGTGCACAGAGGATGTTTTCTCTAGGACACTCAAAATTCTTCTATAGTAGGAAACTGGAAATGTTTCTTTTACTATATTCCAGCCAATGTGAACCTGAAAAACATTCAGATATTCAGATAAATTGATCTGAACTCAGGCAAACCAACTTACCCCCTCCAAGATCTGGTTCATGTTCACTCTTTATTTAACCTGCTCCTTGTTTTACATTTGGATAATTGAGAAATTGATTTCAACCAAACAGTCTTAGCCCTCTGGCAAAGGTCTATCCAAGAGTTATTAAGCCAAAGAAAATATAAGGGTAATTATCTGTTTATGAGCTAATGTACTGCTATCAGACGAACTATTTGTGACACACACTGAAATCCACTTGTTCTGCAAAACGCAGTAATATGCTGCCCTGTTCCTGGAGGACATCTAGAAGCATTTCACTTCTTCATATGTATTCTTCATATAAATATAGCACTGTCAAGAACACATGATAAGGAGGAACCCACTGTCACTATTGCCTGTCACTGCATCTACACTTCCACATTTTAATGAATGACCTTGGCTAAGTCTGCACAATATCTTGCAAGAGTAAAACTAAAGGCTGAATGAACAAACATACACAGAATAACTGGCTAAAGAGAAAGAAAAGACAGAAAGGAAGGAAACCAAGGAGATATTTCTAGTTATCTGAATTCTTCTCATCTGCATTTTTGGAAGGACTGCGTGTTAGGGATTAGTATTGTCCAGGTTTGTTTGGCTTGCAGCAAACCAGGGCTGTCTCCACTTCCAAAACAACAGTATTTCAGTCAGTTTTGTCATGAGTGCCACAAAAGGCAGTGACCTGGTGATTGGTGATATAATGGAAGCAATGACTCAAAGTGGAATGACTACAGTAACAGACCTGAAAATGAAAAATGAAATTAAGAGATTTGAGGCAGAACCAACAATACCAAGGAACAATTTTGCTGTCCAGGAGCAGCATGAAGCAGCACAACCTTCAGATTTAGCCCTTGAAAATTGCAACCATAATGGTGCACTCCTTTTCCAGTCTTGACATTGAACATTGATTCACTGCTGTAAACTAAAATATTTGTCAGAACAAAGTTTAAAATATAAAACTAAGAAGTATACTGAATGCTTAATAGGCCACAGCCATTTTCTGTTTGAAAAGTTTCTGTCTGTTTTTTGTCTGAAAAGTTACACTGAACAGAAGTGCTGTCCCAGGAAGAGCAGAACCCAATCCTTTAGCAAAATCAAAACTTGACACACAGCTTGTTAAAGACCATACTAAACCGACTGAGAAGAAAAAGTATGTTTGCTAGCACTAGCACTGTGTGGAATGGCAGAAAATGATAGACTTATTCCTGAGTCACATCTGTACTCAGAAACAACAGGAAGGACCTAATGCTAAGATTTGCTTTTGGTCTGTTTGTTTATTATCCTTTCCAATACTGATAGAGCTCCCCTCCCATCCATCCCAGGACCACGGGCTTGCAATGGAGAATACAATTTTGTAACAACGCACTGTATGGCTATTTGAATGAACAAGGTTCCCTGTTTTACTTATTCTTCTTGAAGGAGGCAAAATAGTCAAGGTCAACACCTACAGTTGACTCTAGCTTACTTGCACACCAGGTAGAATGAAACAAAATGGGTATACGGTATCTGCCTATTACTTTCCTTTGCAGAAATGGAAAACTGTAATTGCAGATTAGGTTCCCCACAAAAACCATAACAGACCAGGAATTCAAAGCATGAAAGTTACACAACAATGTGAGGCTGGAAAGACATTATTCTAATATAAATGAGAAATTTGTAATGCTGAGAAAGCACAAGAAAAAACATGCAGAATGGCTATTTCAGTCTAAATCACTACATAATCAAGTTCTCAAGAGTCAGCAATTCTGGATTCTCTTCATACAGGCACCTCGTTCTTAATTCTAAATCCAGAGGCAAACTCTCAAACTCATTTTGTTCTGGTGTATAAACATGAGATGCAGTGTCAGTGTAGCAGAAAACTAATGAAGGCATAAAGAGCACTTTTGTAGATGCCTTTCTATATTTTATCAGGGTGACATTGTCACTGAAGTTGCCAAAATAGGCTTTCCCAGTCATCCCTATTAAGCATCTCCAGCACATTAACAAGATGAAAGGCATTAGCTTGATGCAACTTTATTATACTTCAAAAGATAAAAAGTCAGTTAATGCATCCCACTTGTTCTAAAATTCCCATGTTTTAATTAATGTGCTTTTTTAAAAAAGCTCACTTAAAGTCACATTTCAAGTCACATTAGAGTACATTTTTGGATTACCAGCTGCAGTGCTTTTATCTCACGCTCAGCACTGAAAGAGTGTTCTTACTTCATATTAAGAATTGTCAATTAATTGCTGTATGTTAACTACCTTTCTCTGTGATGTGATTTAGCCTTACAGTAAATACCACACATTAGCTAACTCAGAAAAAGCACACTCCTTTTACCTTCCCCTGCCACCTGGAAAGCTCACTGGAAAATGTGTTTCACAGCTTTTCCCAAAAAGTCAAAAAAAAACCCAAACCAAAACAAAACCCACAAAGAACTTTTTTTGATTAATGGACCACCTAACATTCACAGATCTGTGGAACAGCTGGAATTAATCACCTAAACAAATTACGGTAAAGTGACAAACTCCATTGTGGCTATCCCTCATGTTGCAATATTACTGACTTTATTCAGAGATATTTTCTTGTCACTTAAAAATAATTTTTAAAAAGTTACTTCCTAACCAAACCTTACATGGTTGTGAAATCCAAGGTTCCATTCCCTCACTTAGGAATCAGTTTTCCAGTCTGCAAAGCAAGCTTTAATGTCTGTAAAAATAACTTCTGTATATACAAAAACTGTAATTGTAGCATCATATTTCTTTTTTCTACTAATAGTATTCCACTGAACACAAATGGATTTACCAAATATCTTAAGCTAGCTCCTTTTTTTTACAGATTGTTTCCAAACTTGCTGCTTCAGTTCTTTCTGAAGTTCAAGTACTGGAAACTCAAGTCCAATTACTCATTAACTTGATACACAAGACACAATGGATTAGGTACTCCAGGCTTTAAGGTAGCTGAAAATAGGGATGCTTTGTTTGTAAACTGTCAGGTACTTCAAGGGATACAAAACTTGTTCATTGCTGAAGCAACTCTCCCCTCATTTAATTAAATACTGTCTCAGTGTTCTCATTAACTGCTTGAGTCCTGATATCCCACTTGCTCAACACTCAGGACAGCCACAGGTACCTCTACAAAGTCCTGATCTGAGAGCCCTTCATCCTCATTTGGCACCAGCATTTGCAATTGCATGTAAGGAAACCGAGGAATCAGATGTCCACCTTAAAACTGAGGCAAGCCTTACAGGCCTGTCTTCCTATGGGGATATGAAAGGATGCCTTAAAAGTGAAGAATCACATTGTTCAGCCACACTTCGTCCTGCAAGCACTTTCTCACTCCTTAGAGAATCCAAATATTTGTTGAAGCAATTCCTGTGTTCTTGGCTACTCTTCTTTGCAGTTTAGGCTATTCAACAGAAGCAGGTTGCTGTCATCCTTTATTCTAACAGATCTGCAGCTTTTACAGTTCAACACCCTTTCCCACCTGGAAGAAAATGGATCCCAGGTTTTTTGGCTTTGCCTTCATATTTCTTTTTCAAGAAATTCAGTCAGCACTCTTGCATTTTACAGCTGCTTCCCTGTCAAGATTGTAATGCTATCATATACTCTCCATCTGACTGTTGAAACTGCATTCATTTTTACCATTTATTGAAACTTCTTCATAATATTACACTCATTTTTTGCCAATATCTTTATTTCTCTCACTACTTTGATCATCCTTAATATTCTCTCCCCTGCTCTTGTACACTTTTTCATCATCCTAACTGACATCTCAAACATCCACTGCCTTTTTCTTTAAACACATCACGAACCACCTCCTTTGGCCAGTATTATCTCATCTGTTTTATTCTGATTTTACAAGGGATACTACTTAACATCATTAAAGTACTTGGAAAATACTATTGCACTCAGTGGAGCCGATTAAAGAGATACGCCGTCCAACATCTTAGCTGATCAACATAATAGTTGCCATGTTCTCTGAGATCAATTTAAAGGTCCCTCTTCACAACTAAAATTTGTGTTTATAACACTCATTTGATGCAGAAGCAAGATTTGAAGCAAAACTCATGTCTAGAAATGCTCTTACCTGTGGCCTGCTCCAATCTTTTCCTCTTTCAGGAAGACTCACAGGCAAAAACCTCTTGAGGAGTTTGCTCAAAGGCCATATACCCTGGCTCTTGTCAATGAAAGTCAGAAGGAACCCATTCTGCATTCAGGAAGACAGACCACTGCCAATTTGACATGAAAAAAGAAAAAGTCTCCCTCGCTGGAAGTCTTTTAAAAACAAATTAAAAATGTGAGATGTGGCATAAGCCATTCATCCAAGGTAAAGCAAGAGAGCATTTCACTTGTGAACGTGCTGAACTGAGGCCTTCTTGTGTCACATGGGGAGAGATGTTACACACAATTTCTAGTCATGTCCCCACAAGTCCTGTAATAACCATAAAATTCGATGTGTTAATAAAGAGCTATGAGATTTAATAATAAAGAAAATGATATATCACTGCAAATGGATATTACTGCAAGCACTGCATGTGAGTGGACAGCAATTCATCGCGCAGAGCACAACTGGTTGCATATTGTCACTCTCTTTCTCATATATATTAAAATTAATATCCCTCATGAATTTTGATGGCTCTTTTCCATCTCTGGTTTGGAATATACAATGTTTTTCCACCAACCACTTCAGAGCTGGCTGTCAGGGCCTTGGAAGCCACAGCAATACAAGGTCCCCAGCCCCCTCGCAGGCCTGCCCTGCTCAGCCATGGACCCCACCCCAAGGGCCCCCCCCCCCCCCCCCGCCTGCCACACACTGCCCTGGGCACGCTGAGGGGACAGCCCCCACTAATGCCCCGCCCCCTCCTCGCCCCCATTGGCCCCCAGCCAGCTTGCCCCTCTCCCACTGGCCTTTGGCACTATCGCTCAAGGAAACACTGCCCCGATTGTTGGATGGACCTCAAGGAGTGCTCACCAGTGACACCAGGCCTCGTGATGTGGCCTTCAAGTGCTGCCATCGTCAGCCTCTCATGGGTTGTGGGGGGAGGTGTTCCTGGTGCCCCTGGGTAGCCCCTGCCCTGCTGCTACTATGGTGGGTTTTTGGCCACTGCTCCTCTGACTGGGGACCAGCCAGGAGCTGAGCTGCTCTTGCTGGGGCACAGAGACAGACCGGCCCCTGTGCCACCTCCATCTTCTGCCCCCACATCCAGGCTGGGCTGTCAGGGAGCTGAGCTGAGAACAGGGCAGTGCTTAGCTGCTGGGGCAGCAGGAGCCATGGGACCTTTGGGACTTCAAGCCCACAATGTGATCCCATGCCTGATCTACCTCTCTCACCTGATGCTTCTCCACTGATTGCTGGGGGCCTTCTGCCCTGCAGTCTGTCATCACAGGCTGCATGTGCTGGGTGAGAGTCAGGGGGTGAAGGTGTTTCTGCACAAATCCTGTACATTTCTCCATCTAAACCACCCAAACACTGCAGTAAAGCTTTTCCACTTACCAAATCAAGAGAGCTAACAAATATTTTGGGCCAGAAGGACTTTGTGAGCAGGGGGCAGGTTGCTCCAATATGAGGCAATGCCCCAGGTTTCTTATCTCTCTGCAAGTACAAGGCAAGATGCTCTGACATGGGGAGGTCCACCAGGACTTATATCCTGTGAGCTCAGGGTGGTCACCCTCTATCCTCTCTGTGGTGTGGCAGGCTCCATCAGGCGGTGGGATATGAGAGTTTTTAAAACATTTCCACATTATCTTTGGCACTGCCTCTCCCCCTTGTACAGAGCCTAACCAGTGAATATACAGCATGGCATGAGTGATGCCAGGTTTACATACAGAGGTTCAGCTGAGATGAGTGTGTAGACAGCTGGAACAAGATGCACCAGATGTACAGGGGTGTATTTTTGTGTCCTCCATTCCTTGGTCAAAGGGATGGCTTTTGGTAATCAAAAGTTTCAGATTTGCTTTCAACTGGCAAACCTGACAACCAGTTAAGCACCAGTCAGGCCATTCCTGTTACCAGTTCAGTCATCCTAAATGGAGTATGAGAATAGTTTTGGAAGAGCTAGACCATAGAAAACCTAGAGAACTGTGATGTTCACAGCAATACTTACCTGTAAATGGGCCTCCCAAAAGCTATTGAGATCTAGGATCCAACAGTCCTGAGGCAACTGGCAGATGAAGGTGCTAAGCCACTGTCCTTCATATTTGAAAAGTCGTGGCACGCTGGTGAAGTTCCCAGTGACTGGAAAAGGGGAAACATAACTCCCATTTTTAAAAAGGCCAATAAGAAAGACCCAGGGAACTACAGGCCTGTCAGTCTCACCTCTGTGCCCAGCAAGATCATGAAGCAGATCCTCCTGGAAACTGCTGAGGCACATGGAAAATAAGGAGGTGATTGGTGACAGCCAGTATGACTTCACTAAGGGCAAATCATGCCTGAAAAATTTGGTGGCCTTCTATGATGTGGTTACAATTTTGGTGGATAAGGGAAGAGCAACTGACGTCATTTACCTGGACTTTTGCAAAGCATTTGACGGTGTTCGACACATCATCCTTGTCTCTAAAATGAAGAGATGTGAATTTGATAGGTGGACCACTCAGAGGATAAGGAATTGGCTGGATGGTTGCACTCAAAGAGTTGTGGTCAACAGCTCAATGTCCAGGTGGAGACCTGTGACAAGTAGTGTCCCTCAGGGGTCCATATTGGGACAATTATTATTTAGCATCTTTGTCAGGGACATGGACAGCGGGATTGAGTGCACCCTCAGCAAGTTTGTGGATGACACCAAGCTGAGTGGTGTGGTTGACACTCTATAGGAAGGAATGCCATCCAGAGGCACCTTGACAGGCTAGGGAGATGGGCCCATGAGGCCTCTTGAACCTCATGAGGTTCAAGAAGGCCAAGTGTAAGGTCCTGCACCTGGGTTGGGGCAATCCCAAACAGGCTGGGCAATGAGTGGATTGGGAGCAGCCCTACAGAGAAGGACTTGGGGGTGTTGGTGGATGAAAATCTGAATATGAGCCAGCAATGTCTGCTTGCAGCCCAGAAGGCCAACTGTATCCTGGGCTGCATCAAAAGAAGCGTGGCCAGCAGGTCGAGGATATGATTCTGCCCCTCTACTCCGCTCTCATGAGACACCATCTGGAGTACTGTGTTCGGCTCTGGGGCCCCCCAGCATAAGAAAGACGTGGACCTGCTCAGCTGCGTCCACAAGAGGATCAGGGGGCTGGAGCACCTTCCCTATGAGGATAGGTTGAGAGAGTTGGGGTGGTTTAGCCTAGAGAAGAGACGGCTCTGGGGAGACCTTATAGGAGGTTTCCAGTGCTTGAAGGGGGCTTGAATGGCGAGGGACTGTTTATCAAGGAGTGTAGTGACAGGACAAAAGTTAACAGTTTTAAACTGAAAGAGGGTAGATTTAGATTGATATTTTAAATAGATTAAATTTTAAATATAGAAATTTAAAATTTTAGGTTATATTTTAGATTTTTTAAATTTTAAATTTTAGATTAGATATTTTAAACTGAAAGAGGGTACATTTATATTAGATATTTGGAAGAAATTCTTTACTGTGAGAGTGGTGAAACATTGGAACAGGTTACCCAGAGAAGTTGTGGATGCCCCCTCCCTGGTTCAAGGCCAGGTTGGATGAGGCTTTCAGCAACCTGATCTAGTACAAGGTGTCCCTGCTCATGACAGGGGGGTTGGAACTAGATGATCTTTAAGGTCCCTTCCAACCCAAACCATTCTATGATTCTATGAGCATCTGAAGGGATCACTAGGAAGACCCCTGTCTTCCCCAAGGCTTTGTACTGGACAGACCCTTGGTCATTTTGTGCTTCTCATCTCTTCATCTGCCACATGAGCGCAGGAATACTTCCTTTGTTCCACCCTGTTTCATTGGTTCTTGGCAGTCTATAACCCCCTGGGTGGTAATAGCAGCTTCTTGTAAAGAAATGACAAGAGCAAGGGAAAGCTGGTCTCACAAAACACTTGTAAGTTCCCACCCTTTACCCTGTCCTGATAATTGTGTCAAAAGTCTGAGCTTTCAAAGTGTCCCTGGTTGATAGAGAGGGGATTGGCCTCCTCAGTAAAAATAGGAGTTGTTTGCAAGAGAGATTTTCACTTGTAGACATCCCACACTGCAGCCCCCTTCACACATGCCAGTTCATCATGGTGATGATACCTGGAATAATTCCCTGGCAGATCTTTCCCATGCATAGCAGCTACAAGAACTTTTGTTTTTTCCACATGGGGAAAAAAAGGGAAAAATATCTCCTCTGAAAGGAAAGAGGGAGCCAGGTCTTTGACAACATCTCTGATCTGCCCTGTGATGCTTCCTTCTGTCTCTGGGACCTTCCTCATTGGGCAGAACTGTGCAGTTGCCTATGTCTGCCCAAAGGATGAGGAATGGCAGGGTCTAATGCTGTTTGTCCTTTTCTTGCAGTTCATAGACTGTGAAAGAACTTTGGCTGTATATGCTTCTTGGGTAAGCCCCACCTGGGAATTAAATCTGTAGTTTAAGCAATCTCTGCTGGACATTCAGCTTGGCTTGTGCCATGAGCATTGAGGAGTTTGAGATTTGAATGTGAAAGCTTGACCCATACCTCATTTCTGTTTGTAAAGGAGGATGACTGACTTCATGGAAGTTAGTGGAGTTTACCAGTCCAAAAGGAGTGCAGGGCAAAAGCAGACTCCTCCCAATGTAATCTGCTTAGAGCAACAGCTAGATGCCAACCCAATGAAAGTACAGTCTACTTCCCCATCCAAATTTGCTTCTGTTTCTGAGGCAAGGTTCACTTGTCACAAGGCCTTTCTTCACCAATGTAACTGTTCTTCCAGCCCTGCCTGCATACCCTGCAGGATCTCCTAGCTATATTGCATGCAGGAGGACCATCGTCTGAGGGGGTCTTCAAACTACCTGCCAGTGAGAAAGCATGCCAGGAGCTGAAGGAGGCCCTCAACAAAGGAGGGGGTGATGACCTCCAAAGCCAACCTATGTACCTGCTGGCAGAGACCTTAAATATGAGTTCTTCTGACTTCCAGCTGTGATAGCTCCTTGCTAATCTGCAGGCTCACTTCAGGAACTGGATTTGGCCTACCTGGGACTCCAAACTAAAAGCACAAGGAAGACAAACTCCCTGTTTCAGATGTAGAAAAGTTTGGCATTTCTGTTTTCTGTCTTCTTTTCTGTTCCTCTTGTACCGAACCTGATTTGTTATGCACCTAGGTGAAGCATTTTATTTTCTTCCTCTGCATCCTCCTCAGGGAGGCTCACTGAGAGAACAGTGAGAAGGAGAGTGGAAAGCACAGAAGAGCTCGGTCTTGTTAGGATACTCATTCTGTCAGTTTTGATGGGTACCTGTGAGAGCAGGTGGCTGAATCCAACCTGCCTCCTTGTGAGCCAGAGTCACAGGGATGGTCCCTCTAGACTCAGCAGCAGTGCTTGAAGCCTCATCTGAAGCTCTTGGTATTGCAGGGCTTCCTCTGAAGCATCCCCTCAAAAATTCTGTTATCTGACCTCTGTGAGAAAGGGATGCTATCTTTGGAGAAGCCAAGTAAGCAGGGCAAATTGGAAGGACTGAAAGAGTAAGCTTTGCAAGAAGTCCTGCTGTTATGGAGTGACTGGTAGGGCACTGGGGTTTCCCTGAAAGTTGACAGCTTCATTTAAAAGCCCGTCATTTCTACTAGCTGGCTCTTGCTGCTGTGCAGTTTGATTTGGAGGGAAGGTAACATAGGAAAGCATTTCTCTTGTCAAAACACTTTTTTAAGGCCTTTGAGATTGCTTCACAAAATGACTTTCATAAGAAGGGGAGAGGTTGCAGTATCTTAGTGAAGGTAAGTCACTCTACTGTAGCTCAGGCATGGAAATGAGAAACAACACCATGCTTCATAATTGAAAAGGAGGAGATTTGAAAACTGACTTCGAATACCTTGGAAGCTACACAACACAACACAACCACAAGCTTTCATGTGCCTTAGGAAAGTCTCCAGTGAAATGTTATGGGATTTATTAATCTTGTTGATCTACTCAATTACATAGGATTCTGCAATGCTGACCTGTTCATCCAGATCTTAAAATTAACCTCATGCTGAGCTGCCTTTGGGGATTTTGAATGGCACTTCTGCTAAGTCACTGAGAAAAGCGCATGCTTTTCTTTTTTTAGCAGCAGCATCATTTCTGTGAGTTTAATGGAAATGCACTTTTTTATGGAAGTAGCAGCCAATGAATTGATGCACTGGTGTCATACTACATTTGTGTTCATCTAGGATGGCTGACAATTGCCTAGAGCAGATCTCTTCCTCCTTAAGCAGTTGCTTTCTCTGCTCCACCACATCATCCGAAACTCTTCAATCATCAGGATGAATTCCGGCAATCTTGCCATCTGCATTGGGTCAAATATCCTGAGCTCAGTCAAGCACAGCTCCCACTGTAAGTGCTGAGGAAGATGAATGATAAGGTACACCGAATTTACCAACCAGCTACACCCTTCTGGGCCGATCAGAGCATTCGTCTTGAGAGGTACTTTGCTGTCTCCTCTCTTGAACCCTTGTGGAGGAGTTTCATGTGAAAACAGACACATGGCTGCAAGGGTCAGGAATGGAAAAGTCTATTTTATACATTTTCATCCCACTGTGGTTTTATGTGTGCAAGTGAAGGTGCTGGTAGAGTTTCCGATTAACAACTGAACTGAGATATTTGGGAAGATTGCTTGACTTTTCAGTCTATCAGCTGAAGAATCATCAGCACACATGGACAGCTCCACAGGTAGGAAGATGAACTGAGGATTGTCACAAAGCAGGGCTGCTCATCTATATTCTTCAATTTGTTACTGAAGTCAGTCTGTGAAAATCCTCCTTTCTCCTTGCTAAGCTGATCAGAGAGACTGTGATCAAGATTCTTTTACCTGTGCTTCACCGACTCCCAGCCTCAAGTGCTGGACTTTGACATGAAAGTCAAAATGATGCTTGAGGTGTTGATTGCAGAAACTCTGGAGCTCTCTAGAAGTCATGGAAGAAGAAGACCTGGACCACCTGCAGGCAGATGAGGAACTGCCTCATGCAGAGTTTGCTGAGGTGCAGTGCCAGGAAAATCGTGGGAGGCAAACCTGATTGGAGAGGGAGGAGGAAGTATGAGTCCCTAAGAGCAAACCAGGTCTGTCTTATTGCTTGCCAGAAGAGATACAATCATTTGTGAATTACTCTACTCATGTAGGTTATAAGACAATTTCTACTCTAAATCTTTTTTGTAAAATAATGAATACACACATTGCATTAACTCAGAAATCCTGGCTAATGAAAAGCCCAGACCCTGTTAGAGAAGAATACAAAGCAAGTAGGTCACTTTTGATTTTCATGTCCCGTTAAAGATGCTGTACAGGAAAGTTGCACTGTCACTTACCTGATATTCTGTGAACTAGAGATACATATGCATATACATAGCATATCTGCAGAGGAGAAAGCATTTTCAGTAATACTTAAAAAGATGAGCTCCTGATTTCATTACAATAGCAAGTTTAAAAACCAAAACAGGACAGGTTTATGGCCCAGTACTAGGCCTCATCACTGTAGCCTTTTGGCAGAGAACAAATGGGAGCAAAGAGGAAGGTACAAAAGTGGGAACTCTTTGCCCTGTGGAAAGCACAGTGAAGGGGACTCTCCCTCTCCATAGAGACTTCAGGGCTATATCACACCCCTCTTCCCTCTGGCCTTTACCTTTGCACTTGGCCATGGAGCCTTTGGGGCAGAGCGTCCATTAAAGTCAGTATTGCTATGGAACCATTAATTCCCTAGGAAGGCCCATGGACAGCACTGCATGCTGTGGGATGGGAGGGCTCATGCATCGTTTGGAGCCAAGTTGAAGCCCTTGTTCATGGGTTTGGACTAATTCATCCCTCTCAACCTATGGCTTCCTTGGGTCTCAGGCTGTGGGTGTGCACTGAGCCAGAGTTGCTTCTGCATGAGCAGCTATCCATCTCCCCACCAAAGAATCCAGAAATCCAGGTCCAGAAACATCAGCCAAAATCCTTCCAGGCCCCAGTACAGTCTGCAAGGAAGGTCTGTGCCTGCAGTCCCCTGCAGGGGACAGAGCCAGGCTTTGCCCACCCCAGAGAAGGCTGCACCTGCCAGTGGGAGGAACTAGACATTTTTATACTTTCCATTTCAGACCATCCTGCTGCCAACGACACCAACATAACTTCAGCTCTCAAAAATACATGTTAATTAGAAATCACCAGCCTGTGCTCCCTGCAATATCAAAGGGGAGGAAGAGGTACCTCCAGGTGGTGGTGGACACCTCTGTCATGGTCCTTTTTGCCATGGGCCACGGACTGCACCCAGCCAGTCAGTTTTTGCATTGGAGTGATCCCATGATGATGATTTGGCGAGGGAATGGGAAGAGTGCGAATGAAGAGTCCTCTGGCCTGCAGTTCATGTAGGAAATGGGCATTGTCCAGAGCACTGCCATAGCCAGATATCAAAAAATCCTCCCCTTTGCCAATGTTCTTCTGTAACTCCGTTAACCATGGGCTCTTTGGAGATGATGAGTTGGGAATAACTTCAGAGTGCAGCTCTGTCACACACTTCAGTCCTGGGCATTCAGGTACAATCCAGGACCTAGAGGGAACTGGGAGACTTGCGTACAGGCCGGTCCTGCTGTCTTCTTCCTAGCCCCCAATATTTCCTTCTACAGGGAGAGGGCCAGAAACCCCTTCAGCCCCAGTGCACGGGTACCCCAGCTATGCGAGCTGCACAGAAGACTGCTGCCCTGGGGGCCCGTCTTAGCATGGCAGGGCTTTCCCAGCCACTCTAGGAGGGCCCTGATGCCAGGGAAGGGTTGCTGGGGGTGCTTGGGGACAGAATCAGATGCAATTTCATCAGGAATATTAGTGAGATTTTCTGTGTGAGTTCACAGTTGTGTGCAGAGTGCAGGGCGCGCTGGGGATGGAGAGGTATGGTTTCCTTCAGTAATACGGGAGGTAGAGGAAGAAGAGAGCAGCAGGCTGGATAAAGGATCATCCTGGCATGTGACCTCTGGACCAGAGTCATCCTTCAGGTCTGGTGATGGGAAAGGTTGTGTCCTGAGTGTTGCTCACAGCTCTATTTTTCCCATTGAAAGCCCTAGGCCAGCACTGCTGAGAGTTGTCTCCAGGATCTCCTGCTTCTGAGGCAGATGCCTTAGCCGGCTGAGCCTCAGCACCCAGGTGCAGGGATCTCTCTGACAGGGGCTGAGTGGGGAAAGAGGGTTCAGCATCTGCAGAGGGCAGCCAGAGTCTTTCCCTTCCTCCCCCAGTCTGACTCCGCAGCCCATTTGTCCTTCAACAACCAGCTCCTCTAGTGGACTCAAAGGCACCAGGCTTGGGGAAGCAAGGTCTCAGGAAAACTCCCTCAACACTCAGCCTGCCTCTGCCCTGTTCCTGCATCACAGCAGACCTGGGCTCCTGTGTGACCCTTTGGAGCTGGTGATAAGAGCTATGCCTGCAGCCAAAGCACAAGTTCAGGTTCAGGCTGAATGTGCAGTTTCCACGGTTCAAATTTCACAGACTTTCAGGCTTTCATGTTTCCAATGGAGTTACATAGGTCCCTTTTTTTTTCCTGGCCAGTTCTTTCTTTCTTTCTACCCACCACTCCCATTATTTTATTAGTGATTCCTTTATTTCAGGTCTCTGGCTGCAGAGGTGTCCCCTCAACCCTGCCCAGCCATCCTGGGGCTGTATCTGAGCATGGGCCCCCTCACCGCACCTGATCTTGATCCCCCCCACAGGCTGACACCTCAGCCTGGACTCAGTCTGTCCCTGTCCCATGAAAGTGTTGGCTGCCCGGGCATGGGGCTGCCCCAGCTGCCCCTCAGCTACCCTGCTGCCTGGTGGAGCAGTGGGATGGTCCTGGCTGCCAGGTCCTGCGCTGCTGCCCCCAGTTGACTCCCCAATACTTCCAGTCTCCAGCAGCCCCCCGCCCCTGCAGTGCCCTGGTAAAGGAATAAGAAAAGCATTCTGTGTAGGAAAGCATTTAAATCTGTGTCTGAAAACTTTTCTAAATTAGGTTAGGTATCTGGGTGTGTAATTGCACTTTTTGTGGTTTTGCACAGGCAAGCTTCCAGCAACATGAGGTGATGAAGGAGCAAGACATAAGCCTTTATTTAGCAAATAGTTCTGTCGCAGATTCACCAGTCTTCAAAGGCCACAAGTCATGTTATTTAGTGTTATCAAATGTGACTATAGGTCATTTTTAAATAACAGGCTTGCTGCAAATTATTAAACAAAGAAAAGCAAGACAAGACAATGCTATCCTTGACTTCACACGCTGGTCAATTCTCTAGCATGGAAACAATAGTCTCAATCTTAAAGTCCAGTTATTTGATGTCTGAGCAATGAAAAAACTATAACCAAACCACTAAACAACACCAAAGACACTAGTACCAAGTTTTTTCAAGAAGATGGCATTCTGAGCTGAAGCTGGTGAGCAGTTAACTTGAATTTTTCAGTGGAATAAGGATTTCATCAAGTACCTGAAGTATGACCTGGGAATGGGGGAAATCCTAGAAGCTCTTGGATTTTGTGTCCTCCATTTTCCTAGATTCATTCAAGGTCCGTATAAATAAGGACCCAAATCGAAGTCAGAGTAACAGCACTGCTCATCAGTGAGCTATTGTCAGGAGAAAGGAGAACTCATCAGAGCACGGTTTGTTCGTTGAGGGGATGACTCATTTACCTCAATCTACTAGCACAGATGTTTTAGCATACCTGTCATCCCTTAGGTGATCCATCTACCTGAAGGCCTTAGCTGCCTGAACATTCATTTCTGTGATTTGTGATTTTTTTGAAAATATGCTTAGAAGCAAAGCCCCATTAAAAAGAAATATATAAAATGTCTTCATCCCCACAGAAGTAATTTCTCAAATATGGTGTTTTCGTGGGCATTTATTATGAATGGAGATGATAAAATTACATAGACGGTGGACACTAGCATATTAACAGCAAAGTGAGGGAACATGATATTAGAGATTTGTTTATTTTTATTAAAATAAAGTTTCATCTCAAGTCAGTAATTATTTAAACAAGGCTAGTCCTGGCTGATTTTCATTCCCTCAACCCATAAAATATTTCAAGTGTTTTATTATAGTGTAGCTATAAATCTAGCTACAGGCAGTGAAATGAAAGGTGTTCTGGCTGAGGGGGCTTTATACTGACAGAAAATTGGAAACAAGATAGCTAATCTAGGGTTTTTTCCTGACGATGTAGCTGTGGATGACACACAGTGATACCTCATGGAGACAACAAAGCCTTTATCAGACTGAAGATGAGGAAACCCCATGTAATCGCACAATTTGCCACAAGCCTCTCTAAACTTGGAAACAAGGGACTCAGATATTCAATAAAATTTGTTTTTCCAATACTTTTGAGAAGTCATGTATTTTGATGAGTATAGAGTTGCAGGTTTTATTTATTTGAAGCAGTCTGACCTTGACCAAATTCATTTACCTCTCATTCCTCAGTTAAAATGGTGGTGAGGAGACTTGTGTACTTGGTGAGATGCTTTGAAACTGAATGTAAAACCCCAGTTGTTGTGGGGCCCAGTTAGAGTCCAACGCAAAGCAGGAAAGGCAGGATTCTTCCCACATAATACTCCTGGAGGTTCCAGGAGTCCTGTGGGAAATCTCAGTAAAGACTTCAAGATGATTTCTTGCTCACAGGATTTCAAACCCCAGCTTTTTTGAGCTTCATTCCTTCACAGAAGAACAAAGGCTTATCTGTCTCCGAGGCCAAGGCCTGTGCTGTGCACATACACACATACCAAATCTTTCATTCAAAAGCATATCAACATCTGCTTTTGGAAGAAAGGTGCACATGTGTATACATGCACACATGTACATCTGTGTGTTGCCATCTGCATGAGTGCAAGCACTACATAGAAATGCAAGTGAAGTTTTTCAGTCACATATTTTAGTAATCTGTTCGACCATTCTGATTCATTCTTCCATTCAAAGCCATCAGAGATTGCTTCACAGACACCAAAACTAATTAAAAAACTATTTGAATCTCAGGGTTCTCCTTAGCAAAAATGGAGTTTTGAACTTTGGATACCTAGAAAGAATTTGATTTTTCGGAAAATCTAAAGTGCTTCCTTTAGGATGACTAATGAGTTTCTGGAAGCAGCCATTCAGTTTTTTCCTTCTAAAGTATTACTTAGTTAATTGAAGATCCCAATTCTAAGATATTAGAATTTCCAACATAGAAGGACTTGGAAAAATCAATTAAGATTAGGATCTCTTCCACCAAGGTGTTTTTTGATGATAGAGAAATACACTGAGATATTTTAACAATCCAGCAAAGAAATTAAAAGAATTCACTTGTTCATAGTCCAGCTTAAGCAGTCCAAGATGCAGAAACTTTCACAGAAGTACATAAATTCCAGCTTAAGTCCAAGGTGCAAAAGCTTTGTATTTCACAAAAGTACATAAATGCTAGTTATCCTAAGAAACACCAGCACATTTTAAGCCATGGGAAACAGGAGCTATCAATTTATACATAACGAAGTATGCTAAAACACCTAGAGATACAGAAAAAACTTGTCAGAAGTCAGTAACAGAGCTAGTAATGGAAATCTGGGTTCATTGCCAATAAAAAGCTTTGCCTGGTAGACTGAGCAGTTCACACTTTCCCTGAGCTCAGGGTGTGCAAGAAGGTCATAGCTAAGAAATCTTTTTTCTAGAAAAGAAGAGGCAGGAAGCTAAATATAAACATCTGCATGAAAACAGACCAGTCTCTCCAAGAAGGCAGCATGGCCTACATTAGCATGAACAGACAAATAATTGGAGACTTTCTGGAAGACTTACCAAAAATATGAAGCAAACACGACAGCCTTCTCACTTTCAATACTTGATTTTAAATAGGTTAAGGTTTATACAACCTTTCACTTCAGTTCGACATAAAAATATTCTTCATAAGGCACTGTGGAATAAAAGATCCAATTTTTCCCCTTTGTTCATTTTCATAACGTGTTTTGTTTTGTTTTGTTTTGTTTATTTCTAGCAGGGACTTTCTATCTATATGTTAAAATGAAAGAGATTATTTGCAGGGGTGATATTTACCATATGCTCACATGGCAGTTCTCAGTCGCAAAGCTGTATTTTGCAATAACTAGATGCTTATGTATAATTTTTTCTTTTATCTATCTTAATTGACATTATATTGACCAAACTGGTTTATACCACGAAAGCAGAAAAATAAATTTGAAACCATTCCCTAGTGCAGGTAATAACCTTTTGTGTTCTTGATGTTTGTGAAGTTCAAAATAGCTAAGATAAAACATTTCTTCTGGCATTCTCAGCTGTGAATTAAATACTAATTAGTTTCCTACATACAAACTATGTTCTCTTCTTTCCCTTTCTCCAGGATTAATTATAAACTTGTAAAAAGATGCTATCATTCTCCACATTTTACGTGTCTGACAGTGCTTCCAAAGTGTGCCAGTATTTAAAATACGCTGGCCTTCAGATAGCACACACACAAATCAGGTGAATGGCTGAGAGAGATGAGCAGCAGACAGAGGATGGCAGAGGGGAAGAGGGAAGGAATTGGAAGGAAAAGTAGAAAACATTCTCTCATAGTGCCCAGATATGGGGGTGAAACAAACCCTGCTAATGAATCAGTGGTTTAAAACACAAACATACCAATAGCAGATAATCCAAGTGTTATACCTGTCTAAATAAGGTAGTTAAAACAGGAGGTCTGTTCTGCAGAATGCAGAGAGAGAAATAAATTGAGCAAAAGAAGAAGAAAGCTTGCTCAGTCACTACAAATACTAATGATGAGCTTTTATATTATTGAGCCAAAGTCTTCATACGTTTTTGAATGACTAGGAACTGTGTATTGCAGCAGAATTTAGACATGCTCATGCTAGATGTAGAACCAGTAATTTGGGTTCTCAAGACAATTTAACATAGCAGTTTTGGATTCAGTGCAAAGTAACTCAATCTGTTAAAAATACCTTACAGTCACAGCTTCTGCAAATCTAAACAAACCAGTTTATTTTCTATCCACGAGCTGAAAGAAGAAGTGTGCCTGGCACTTTCTTAAAAAAAAAAAAACAAAACTAAAAAAATAAATCTCACATTAATCTTTTGTATGTATGTTCACAAGTAGGTAGCTTGTTCAAAGCCCACTTGGGAATCTCCCCACTACTTTGCAGTATAGATGCACTGCTGGAACACTGGTAATTTTTAGTGAGCTCATTGGTTTTGATGAAATCTTCTCCTCTGCTATAATTTTATTTATCAATCACAGACATCTCATCTGATGATATAAAAAATATTTAACCAAAGCCAGGTAGCATAATGTGTCTACCTATAGGCACAGATACACATACAAACACAAACACCCATACTGTAGACATTTATGTATTTCAATCCTGATACACATATCATATGCAGGTTTACACTTGGTAGAAATTCACAGTCGTATGCAGACATCTCTTCATTTTTTGTTGGTGTTTTTTTCCCCCCAAAAATAAAACAAAACCAAACCACCAAACAATGTTGCAGCATTGGAAGAACATTAGGACATTTGAAATAACATTAAAGAAGCCATTCACAATGAGCTTGAGGGAAGCAAACCAATACCTTTGGAAGTTTTGCAGTATGTACTTCCAGACCCAATCCTGTAGAGAATTTGAGCTATAAGATAGGACACATGTAGGCTACATACAGGAAAGGCAATAATTTGGCAGAAGGACAGAACAGATAGACAGGATGGTCCAGGATATCTTCATGACACAGAAGAACTGAATAAAAAAGCTTAAGAGTAATTTAAAAGGCACCTACTTTAGTCCTATCTTTGCAGCACTATTTAAAAGTATTTATACTGTTATGCGTGTTTAGAAAAGAAAAAAAAAAAAAAAAAGAAGAAGAGCATATGATGCTGATCAGGAGTATCCTCAAGAAGATCCATCAAAAGCAAATTTGGTAGAATACTTTCTTCTCAAAGCTTATCATATCTCCGTGAAAACTGAGGTTGTCTTTTAAAATAATAAGGAAGAAGATGTGTCACCTGTTTCTCTATATATTTTTCTCTGTATATATTTATATATGTTTGGGAAGGCCACTAGGTCAATAATTCTACACCCACACACCCTACAAACCTCAGGGAGAAGCAGCTGAATATTTAAAACCAATCTTGAAACCAGTTCTCAGAGATCTTAAAGGCATGAAGCCAAAGTAGAGGAGTATCTGCAATATTGTGTGTCTGTAACTGCAGTTAGTGAGCATTGATAATAGTTTTATTGCATTTGTTTCCCTCTTTGCATTCCTCTCTCTCAGCCTCTGTCATGGAAATTCTCCACTACTTTTAGATTCTTTGGAATCAGATCACAATGGAAGATGAGAAAGCATTTGCCAAGGATGTGGAAAATGGTTCCTTGAAGAAATAATGTCAGAGCTGGGAGCCTAACACATACTACTATTTTGGAATAAGGCTGCTGGAAACAAAAAAAAAGAAAAAAAAAGAAAACAAAACCCACATTTTCCTGAAGGAGATAAAGCTGGGAAAAAAAGGAACGTAGTTGCTGGGACTTATCATATGATTATTTTATATCCTGACAGAAAGGCAAGAGCTGTCCCAGAAAAAAAGTGATCGCAAAATAAGAAACTGCCTTTGCAGAAAGGGCTGTTGTTGGCATAGAATGCTCTGGAGGATTACAGCCTCACAAAGGAGAGCTGGGAACCAGGCTGCTTTTGTCAGCTTTTGCAGGTCTTGGTAGTGCTAGAGAAAAATATTTATACTCAGACATGTTCACAGAAAGAAGAGTCCTTAGCTTATATCTGTCAACTCTATGCAGCATTCTTCAGAGAGAGATTAAAGTCTGCTGACTTGAGCTTCATGAATGATTACGCTGTTTCAAAACACATGAACACAGACATCAAAGCAGAGTCATCAGGAAAAGAGGATGTACCACCATCTGTAGGGAAGCCTGAAAGGCAATCAGATGGAACAAGATAACTAAAAAGAGATAAATTTGGGTTGGGAATAGACAACTACTGAGGAGTCTAAAAAATGAAATAGAATGAAATAAAATAGAAGCTCAATATGGTGCTTCAACATTAAGGGAGAATTTATTTTTGCTACAGGACAGTATGAGATTCCCAGATTACTTATTTCACACTTAGACATAAAGTTGGAACATTTCTCCCTTTTGTCCTCCAGTTCGACTCATAGAATCAGAGATTAAGTGTGAAGGGACCTTTGGGAGTCACCTATTCCACCCTGCTGCTCGTGGCATGGCTAGTCAGATCAGATGATTTGGAGCTTTGTTGAGTTGAGTTTCCATCTCTAAGGATGGAGACTCCACAGGCCCTCTAGGCACCTATTTAAGTGTTCGGCCACCCTCACATTGAAAAAGATTTTCCTTATATGTTATTGGAAATTCCCATGTCATGACTTGTGTCCATTGCTTCTTGTCCTATCATTATGCTGCTTGTTCAGGTGTACACATGGTGTCACAAGAGAAACAACCACTAGCATTTTTAGATGAGGATACTACACATCAGAATTGTGTCTTTGCAGGAGCTGGAGTTTGCTGATCCTGTGTTGCTGCAGAAAGAAAAAAGAGTGATTTTTTTAGTCCTGAACACAGGTAATTAAAAGAAGGGCATGAAACTTCTAGAATAATTGTATTTCTTCTTTGAACTCTGAGCACTATGTGGCTGTCTGAAGATATCTTCAGTGGTTGCTCTGTAGTTCAGCTATATGTATGGGCTGGTGTAGAAGGAAAGCCGCTTATTCCTAATCTTGACAATAGCACTGCAAAGATTTTACTAAGACAGACTGTGGAGCTTTAGACTGAACAAAGATACCAGTTTAAAAAGTATGATTTGATTAAAATAAAGGAAATTGCCAACTGAAAGGAAATATATGTACTTTTTTGGTTACCATTTCTCTACAACATACATACTGACTGGCAATTTAGCCCTGATAAATATGTTTATACAGCAAACCACTGCAGCTTAAATAGCTCATTTTACAGACTCCGTGTGTGGAATCATGTTGGATGTATATAAGTGGTTTTAATAAAATTACAGAAACATAAAATAAACTGCCAGCACAAATGCAATTTCAGAGGAGCAGTTTATCTCCTGGCTTTGTATTTTTCCAACATGCAAAGCAAGGGGGATAAAGCTTGCTGATATTGATCTCAATGCCCAGTCATAAAAAATTAAAAGTTATCTGTCAGTAAAAGAGAAAAGAATGTTTTCCATTTTGCTTAGAGAGCTCTTGAGTGCTTGTGTGAATGAAATTTACAGCATTAATAAAATTCTCTTGCAAATATTATTTTACTTTTATTGTTTCTTTTTCTTCTCTGATTTAATAAAATAGTCTATAGTGCTTACTTGACTTTCCTGCCCTTAGATATGCTGGAATATTTAGCTACAAGTTTGCAATATGTCACAGTCTGGGACACCAGTACCCCAACTGTTTCTGGGCTGTAGTAAAGTGGACTCAGTGGAAGTTTCTCCTTTGCTTCAGTGTCCTTTAAAACAGAAGGAAGGGGAAATAACGCTCCATAAGCATGGCGGGTGGGACCTGGGCAGCTCTCTGAGCAGGCTACTGAGTTGCGTAGCAGGATTTACTTCTCATTTTTTTTAACAGATCAGTTTAAGAAATGTCTGTTTCAATGAAAAGACTCATTTGCACATGGTGAAGAAGATGACTGTCTAGAAGGTGATGTTGTTTCCAAGGAAAACAGAGGCAGAAATGCCTTGATCTTCATGAGGTTAATCACTGTATTTTATGTTGCATTAGAGATCCATGCTAGTGAACCGTGAAACCACTGACACTGAAGTTGGAAATTAAAATCATGTCTACTGGCTGTACAATCACCTTTTTTAGGAGAGCAGGCAGGCTTCAAATACCTTCTGGGAAGGTCCACAAGAAGCCATCCCTTCATACAGTATGCATAAACCCATCACTTACACCGTATGTACAAACAGACCAAGAAGGGAAATAACCACTTCATGAAAGAAAGTATTTTGATACTGCATTGGCAGGTATGTAAACACAGCTTACATGGAGTGGTAGGAACAAAATAGGAGCTCTCTGGGAAACTGTCATCCCTCAAAAGCGTACTCTTTCCTCAAAAGCCTACCTTCCCTTTCAGTGCCACTCAGCAGTAGCACAGTTTATACCCTCTTTGACGGTAATATGAAAAGCAAAGCTTTCTTAGTTGCTCTGCTTCTTCTTTGTTTCCCATCCTGCCCTTACATGTCCACTGCTCACTCTCCTGTGTATTTTGTTATCTCCCCTCTCCTCCATAAAATACAAACTCCAAGGTAGCCTAAGAAGTCAATGTTCTCTCAGATGTTGTCATGGATATTTAATAAGGATCAGCTGTCTCCCTGGCACAGTAGTGCGCTGCCTCCAGAAATTTAAGAGTAACGGCAATACTCCCCACCCCCATGAATCCAGAAGCTGTTCTTAATCCTTGTTGGTGGCGGTTTATTTCAGAAAGGCGATTTAAAACTTCTTTTAGTCACCAGAGCACTGCCATCTAGTGCTAATCCCTAGAAATGCAAGAAAAGTGTTGTAAACGCAGAGGTTCACACTGCTGGAGGGGTGATGGCCACAACATGTTATAGTAATTCAGAGCCACAGTTGTAGCTGGAAGTTGAAAATTGCTGATTTGGTATAGGTAGAGATTGGAAGGCTTTGACAGGCAGAGAAAAGCACCTGAAGTACCGACCTGCAGGCTGGATGAGAATGAATATCAGAGGATGGTGCAATTACATTTCTGCTCTTGGCACACCACACAACCATCAGATAATTACAATTGCAGCACAGGGAACAGACCTTGCAAGCAAACACTGGGGAGCCTGTTTGTTTGTGGACACATTGATTTGCTTTAATGAGCATTTAAAATTGCCTGAGATTCCCTACCTTGCTCTAGATGAGGGATTGTGTCACCATGAGTGCTAAGGAGTGATCGGCTAGCTGTGCTGAGCTGTCTGACCAGTGTGCTTTTTTAGCCTGTTGCAGATGCAAAGCAAATTTATGGCTAAGCACCTGGGCCTGCCCTCATGCAGGCTTTATGGCTTAGTTGTCAAGTTGTAACTCCTCCAGGCAAGGTAATTTGCTCCCCTAGTTTCACCTTTCCAGACTCTGAAGGTTGTCTTATTTTTGTCAAATTCGATTAAACCTAACTTTGCTAAATATGATGGATTTGCTAAATACTTCCTTTAGCTGCCAATATGTAGCAGAAGTGCTGTAGAAATCAAGCTGATTACAGCTTTTTAGGGAGACAGCTTACTAAGTGGAGATTACAATGCCATTCTCAACTCCAGCACTAATTAAAATCTGAACTATGGTGTGACAGGGTCGGACAGTCAGCTGATGTAAACCAGCTGGGGAGTTCTTGATGTGCAATCTGGTGAACTGCAGGGGCACACTGTAGATGAATAAGCAAACAACATGATGGCTTACCCTCCATATTATTTCATTTCATTTAAGCCATAGGCCTACTAACCTTTTCCTTACTTTGCACGTATACAATCACTTAAACTACAAATTGTTTTTGTCTGTTTTACAGTGTAACTGTGGGTTTACCTGTTGGTTTTCATTGTGTTCTATTAAAGCAAAAAGGCTAGCATATGAAAAAGTAGATATCTATTACTGCTTTACAAATTTATCACCAAAGTCTTATTACAGCAGTACACATATAAAGCACCGCACAGTTCAAGATGAAGCTCTGCAAACCCACAGACTGGCATCTCAGTTGGTTGGCAACTCCAGCTAAGCTGATTTGTTTCTGACTGTTTGTGACAGCACCATCCATATTCTCCAGCGATGTTATTTGCAAGAGGTCTAGCCTGATTTGTCAGACATTCACAACCACTTGGGAAAGTCCCAGGAAACCTGTGCAAACAGTTCTAAGTCAACATTCATACTCACTGACCAGGAGCAGGAAGGAAGATTGTAATTGCAGAAGCTGTCAGATCATTGTTTTTTCCAAAGGACCAAACACAGAGCAGGGCCCCATATCTAGGTGCCGCACTGACAGCCCTTGCATTTTATGTGCACTAGTGTTGCACGGGCATGGAGAAGCCCATTATGGTAAAATACTTCAACATACTCAGCACTGCAAGAACTTTAGAGAAAATGCATACAATATAGTTAAAAACTGGTAGAGCACCAGCTTTCTATTGTCTTTAAGGTCATTACCAAGGTCAGCTGTATGATGTACATGAACATATATAGGCTGCTTGCTTTTGGGGACAGAGCACTATTCATTATTTCCACAAGAATTAAATACTGCTCAGAGGTTTAGTTTATGAAGATCTTGCTTTGGTTGCTGTTTCTGACGTTCTCATGGGACTAGTAGTAGTAGCAGGTGGGAGACCTGTGCTCCCCTGGCAGCAACTAGAGGCCAGCAGAGTACCTCACATATCCCAGGATCATTGTGTTTAGCCAACTGAAAGCCACCACCGTGATGCTCCTACATCTTTGTGACAGTAACCTCCTACAGTAACTTCTGAATCACTGGAAAACTTTTAATGCTGTGGGTCAGCCATAAGACATTTCACTGACAAACATGAAGTAAAATCTGAGTCACTAATTTCTGCTTCCATGGCAGCATTTTAGTTAGCCAGCTTTCCTTGATATTGTGCCTGGCTTGTGTCTTCAAAATGCTGTAGAGGTATGGGAACAGTCCTCTAATATCCAACAGGTACCCAGCCAGCCTACGTTGGAATTGGATGGATTATTTCCTGAGAGCCACAGCAAATTGATCCTTATTTCACTTTATCCTGAGTCAGTATGGCTTGATACCATATCTGTTTAGGCTTCATGTATTTTCTCTTGTACCCCAATGCTATCCTGCAAGGACTGTCAGCTTGGAGCAATTTTAATGCAGTTCTGCTGATAACTGTGGACAAATAAGAAAGCACTGTAGTGCCAAAGTAATCCACTCTTTTCCTTGCTCCCACCTTCTCACAAAGCTTAAGTGCTCAAGTGCACCCATAGTCTATCTATAGTCTACTGGGCACGAGCAAGGTCAGAGCTTTTACCCTGCTTGGTTGTCTCACACACTCACTCACTCATCAGATATTCACACACACACAATTATCTGCTGCCAGTCAGCATTCACAGCTTAAGCTTTTCTTTGTTTTGTAGTTGTTTTGCCTACCACAGTTGGGTTTTGTTTGCATCACAGTGTTTTTTGTTTGCATCACAGTAAGCTCTAGAAATCCCTCTCAGAGTAAGGTAGGACAGCTCTTAATGGTAAGTCTTGTTCTTTCACCCCCAAAAGCTTGGGATGCAAATACACATATCAGAGGATGGGGAGAAAGTAGGAGCTGAGGCAGAGATTTTCAGGGACATATTTGAACTCACATACAAAGTCTGTGTTTAACAGGAAATCAAAACTATTTGTGGTTTCAACAACTGATTTACCTACAAGTAGCTTTTTTGCTGTGTTCCCACATGCACACTGAAGCTCATATTAAATATTGTTGTGGTTTAACCCCAGCCAGCAACTCAGCACTACACAACCGCTTGCTCACTCCCTGCCCCAGTGGGATGGGGGAGAGAACTGGAAGGGTGAAAGTGAGAAAACTCATGGGTTGAGATAAGAACAGTTTAATAATTGAAGTAAAATAAAATAGAATAGTAGTAGTAGTAGTAGTAGTAGTAGTAGTAGTAGTAGTAGTAGTAGTAGTAGTAGTAGTAATAATAATAATAATAATAATAATAATAATGATAATAATATACTATACTAATATACTATAATGATATACAAAGCAAGTGATACACTACACAATTGCTCACCACCTGCCGAACGATGCCCAGCACATCCCCAAGCAGTGATCACCGCCCCCCTGGCCAACTCCCCCCAGTTTATATACTGAGCATGATGTCATATGGTATGGAATAGCCCTTTGGCCAGTCTGGGTCAGCTGTCCTGGCTGTGTTCCCTCCCAGCTTCTTGTGCACCAGGCAGAGCATAAGAAGCTAAAAAGTCCTTGCCTAGTGTAAGCACTACTTAGCAACAACTAAAACATCAGTGTGCTATCAACATTATTCTCATACTAAATCCAAAACACAGCACTATATTTATTCTAGATGTTCCTCAGCTTTTCAGTATATACAACTACAAAAATACAAACGTATATATAGAGGCTTCTTTTCTAAAAGAAAAAAATTATCAATATAAAGGCATTTATCACTCAGTAGTACAACTCTCTGGTCTAGAGAGAACTGGTCACAGCTTTGGTCTAGTGATTCCCAAGGCTGCTATATATGGATGGAAGTATTTCTTTCAAGAGTAGCCCACAGTGTCTAAACAGCATTTGTAAGTCTTACCTGGTCTCTTAAACTCACTCCCAGATCACAGGCCCCTTCTTCTTACATGGTCCACTAGGACCTGATGTCCCCAAAGCAGTGCTGAACCCACAACATGTCCTTTAGCACGTGAAAAACGCTCACTTCAGAGCCACTCTTGAGGGGTACTACAGTTCACTTTTCTGGCAAATGACAGCAAAGCCAAGTAACACACAAACTCTGTAAAAAGGATCTCTAAAAGGCACAGTCACACTTTACTATGAGGTAAAAATGAGATAAAGTATGCAGAATGTATATTTTCCTCTGTGTACCACATTTTCGTGCCTTACCTACCCAGTCCTCTTCTGACAGACAGATTTCTTATGCAAAACAAGCACCTTATTTTAGTGCCAGAGACCTCTGCCTTGGTCTAAGCATGGGCCTGAGGGATATGTGGGGCCAGCATTCTGATCCTGCTGGAGTGACAGAAGCATTGCTCATCTGTCAGACCACAGGATGTGGAGAAAAATAACATCAGTACCTTGTATATGATTAATGTATTTCCACACAGAGTCAGGGTTACAGTATTTTGGTCAAAGCCTGTCCCCCTAGTGGGAAGGGAGAATGATCTGTCATGATTGCTCAGCTCTAGCATGCATCCCAGTACCCAAAGCATCCCAGCACTTCATCACGTTTAACACAATTATTTCACAATTGTACTGATGTGGAGAATTAGTATCTTGAATGGAGAGGGCAAATTCAGTCTGAGGAGAGGATTTGAATATTCCATTCCAGTAAGTCTCCAGCTTAAAAGCTGTTCTTTGCAAAAAGAGCTGCACTTTCCAAGCTTCTTTCACAGATTGTCATATCCATTTTACAGAAGAGGCAGCTGAGGAAAAAAGACTTCCATTACAAGAGGTCTTACCAGTTCAGGTCTCTTTCTAACTTCTTTCTCAAAAACCTATATTTTTGTATTTTTTTTTCATCCTGTGGGCAAAAAAAATACATCATTCTATTTCACTTGTAGATTCTGCTCTCCATTTCCCTGTCAAAATTTTTAGGCTACAATAGCAGCAAGGAATTTGTTTCTAAGAAACACACGCACATTCCATTGGACTGTAAATAACAATTACCCTTAAGACCAAATTTGACTACAACGTTCCTCTAGCATTTAGATGAGAAATCTGGATTTCCAAAACTATTCATCTGAAACTGTTTTTACAGATCACTGCTCATTTATGAACTGTAGAAGAGAAGTACCAGTCTCAGTAAAATTGATCGATAGAATTTATATTTGTTGCCTTTTGTTCTTCTGTACATGACCTAAGTTAACTTATTTTATGCCACTCCCTGAACAGCAAGCCACCAATTAATACCTTTTGTAGAATTAGAATATACAGATTACAGAAGAGTTTACGAAGATATCTAGGAAAATATTGGTTGCAGCGTATTTCCCCAGTTCTTAAATGAATGACAGTTATGGGAATGCACAGGGAATACTTGTCCCATTTCAACTTCTGTGCTCCACAACTTTCACGGATATATCAGTTCCTTAGTATAATTTTCTTCTTATAAATAAATTGTGCTCGGACGGCGGTCCCTCCCTCCGTCTCCCCCAAGTTATACATTGCCATAGTTACATTCAAATTTCATAAAGAGCAGTTTTCCCCCTTCAATCATCTCTTCAAAAGGACTAATGAAGAAAATAACATGTATTTCTTATTCTGTAGACCTTAACTAAAGAAGGAATCACTGAACATCATTACTAAACCATGCAGAGCTCCAAATTTCCCTACAGCTTCTTGTAGTAAAAGAAAACAATGTTTACATCTACAACTTGACTGAATAATAACAAAAAAGAGAAAACATGAGCCAAACCAAAATAGAAAATAAAAATATTAAAAGATTATATTATATTACATAGTTATATTGTATTAGATGCAATAATCTGTCAATAGAATATGAAAAAAAGGCTTACATATTTCCTCTTTTTCTCCAGATTTTGAAAGGACTCAAACTAAGTAGAAACAGGCTTTTTAAAACTGCATATTTACATTGAGTCTTGGACCAGTTGCTTAAGCTTACCAAAATGGCAAAACTCTTTATTATACAAGAGAACATGAAATCTAATTTCCTTGTGATGAACTACAAAATATATTTTCTGCCTGGATTCAGACAGTTTTATCCTGTCAACATTATTTGAATGACAATAAGTGCAACAGTTGAGGCTTCTATTATGCAGCATCATTTTAGCACACAAACAAAATGGATCTGGGTTTGAAGAATTATAATGCTTCTTAAGGTAATAGATGATCTGTAAAACTAAACAAGGAGTGGTGGAAGAGCTAAAGACGATAATAAATGCTTGAAATCTGTGATGCTTGGTTGTATTAAATCAAGCAGTTCATCCATACTTTTAAAAGAGCTAAATAACAATTTGGGGTTTTGTAGCTGTAGATACACATCAGCGTGCTGTTGTGTGATTGTGCTCTGCATCACTACAGACTTGCCCTAGTAAGACTATGAGTCTTTACAATAGAAGAGGAAAAAAAATACAAGAAATACCTGTTTAAAACTTCTTAGACTATCCTCATTTGACTAAAAATAGTCACTTGCACTAGTGCAACTTCGTGACAAAGGCATAAAGGAAAGCATAAGCCCCGGGTCACCTAGTCCCTAAGAAATCCCAGAGGTAAAGAAGTGAGAGAGCAGACTTGGGTGAAGACTGTTGTGGTGCAGTGCAACAAAGGGAAAATAAGTGGAAAAATGCCATGGGCAGGCCTGAAGCACAGTCTTGCATGAATTGTATTTGAAAAGCATTTCTATGAAAAAGACTGTTAAAGCATGAAGTGGAAGTTTTCAGCTGTAATAATGGCTGCCTAGGCCATTTCACTCCATTTTAAATGTGCTTGAGGTGGGAGATTGCTTTAGTGCAAGATAAAGGTCCCTTCAGGACCTGGGGAGCAAAGGTCAGAGCCTAGGAAAGAGAAAGGCAGTCAAGGGATCATTGTAACCTTGAAGTATGGTTCACGTTCTCCACCTCATCGTCCCACCAGCACATCAACATCTTTATGTCTCAGCAGCCCAGTGTAGAGTTTGGATAATCTTCAGTGGAGCAAAACCAACTCTTCCTCATCAACTGTTCTTGAAAAGGTTAGTTTGCAGCAAGTAAAAAGAAGGCAAAAATGGTTTCAGGAACTATATGCAGTTTGAGCCTTCTTTAAAATGCTGAGAACTTTGATTTGGAAACTGTGAAAGAGAGAGCACAGGAAAGTTAATAGATAACTGCTGAGCACATTTTGATCATATCAAGACTAAAAAATTTGAACACAGAGCAAACCAGAGAGGGAGAAGAGAAGAGAGAATATGTGTCTTTGATCATAATTGATTTTTTCAGAAGCTAGAGGGTGTGTGCGTTGTTAGCGGAAATAGGGCCAGATCCAGCAGCCTGACAGAGGCAAGGCTGCTGCAGCTGCATGCCCCCAGGTCTGACCAACTGAGCATGCATTACCAGTGGGTGCATGCACACAAACACACGTATACACCACATGTATACACAGCCAGCCACTCGGATCAGCACAGGCAAACACACAGAGCAGTCACAGAAATCCAGACAGCTCCAGTGGCTTTATCCTGCTACCCTCTCTGGCTAAGCAGGGTGGGCATCTACTAATGGGGAACATGTATGTGTATTCCTGGATATAAGATGGATCCCCCCAGCACCTGGGCTCAGGCACTCTGTTTACCCTGTAGGTACCACTCCAGCTTAGTCTTGATGGACTTCATGCCTGAACCATGGGGCTGAGTCTGGGAGGGGCCCGGACAGGTTGTCCCTTCCTATGAGTCCATAATTTGGGTTCCTGGTAGCCATTGTGCTCCTCTGCAGGTGTGCAGAGGGCTTTTATCACATAACCTAACAGGTTGTGCCACATTGCATGAATAAGAAAAGATATAGCATTCACATCTAAAATAAGTGATTCTTTTTTTTTTTCCCTAACAAAGAGCACAGGCAGCAATTTCAGAGTGAAGCAGTAGAAACTGCAAAGTTTATTTGTTGTCGCTGAATTGCTCAGTTTTGATTAAACCTTTAGGTTGGTTTGAAGAATTAGGCATGTGCTCTCCAGTGATTGGGGATGAGTTTTTAAAGTGAATAAGGTGGGATGGATTGCAAAAGATTAGTTGTCCAGAAGGCTGTCATAATCTTCTGTGTGTCAGGTGCTGCTCCAAAGCTAGCTCAGAATGATAACTGCTGATAGCAAGTCAATCAAAGCTCTCTGTGACAAAAATTGGAAGTTCCAGTCTGTTTCTGGGCAGAAGTCTACCTGAGCAGTTGTCCAGCACTAGCAGCCCTCACTGGCACCTGCGTGGTTCAGAGATGTGTGATCAGCCTCTTGTTATTGCAGACAGAGGAGTCTCTATGGGTATGCACAAGCACTGCAAAGAAGAAGCCTTGTAATAAATGACTGTGGAGCTCTCCTGGCTGTCATTACTGTGCCTCTCCCCAGCACATTCACAGTTGTAAAAGCTGAAAATGCAGCAGAAGAAAAGCAGCAGCACAAGTGTACTATTTGCTAAGTACTGAAAGTGTAATTATGCCTTGGTAGATGAACCCGCAATGGGAGTTGGCTGTTGCTGTGTTTGTGGAAGAGAACAAGGAGGAAATTCTAAGAAAATGAAGCATTGGGAAAGAAAGAGAAGAAATGTCACTGAGGGAGGGAAAAATGCATATAATTAATTCCTTGTTTGTTCAAATATCTGAACGAACAGCGGTCAGAAATTAGTTCCTGAATTTCAATATTAGACCACAAAAACCACCTTTCATCATGGCACAACATGTGTAGGCATTTTCATGCTTTTTTAGCTGAAGAATGCTTGGGTGGGGTTTTTTGTTCGTTTCTTAAGAACTTGTTAATCTTATCTTTCACTTTGCTGATCTCCTCTGACCTCTCTACTAACTCAAAACAGTAAGTGCAGTAGTCCTGAACATTCAAACTTTTGTATATCTCTCTTAACCAGTAGTGCCTCGCTTCTAGACAGTTACCAAAACAGCTGAGAAAAACCTGCCCTGTGCACATTTGCATGAAAGATCCTTTGGGCATATCTTTTCAGTTTGTCATATTTTACAGTAACTGTAAAACAGATGTCATTTAGCAGTAACTAATTCAAATAGCTGGTAGCTACCAGGGGGAATCATTCTTTGAATTAGCCATTATAATGGCTTCAACACAAAGAAAGATAAATAAGTACTTTCTTCATCAGCCTACTGTTCAGGTAAGCTTTGAGAAAAATGTTTGTATTATCATGAAGGGTCTCGGAGATGGTCATCGACAGTAGTTTAAATTTGTCACCCACCCATACCTCATAATACAGATATTTACATCAAG
This sequence comes from Nipponia nippon, assembly GCF_047370975.1. NCBI lineage: Eukaryota > Metazoa > Chordata > Aves > Pelecaniformes > Threskiornithidae > Nipponia > Nipponia nippon. The sequence goes on from NW_028262402.1 coordinate 6,284,958, forward strand.
TAAAAGCAAATGCTTACTTCTGATTTAGTGTGTTAGGTAACAGCAGCTTTAAACTGCTTACCACACTTCCTTGTGCAACTGAAGCCACATTATTAAAAAGTTATGTGTCCCAAGTAAATTGAGGAATGGTATACAATGAAGGGGTTTACATGAGTTTCTGTGGAGTTATGCAATTTGAAAAGAGGAAGAAATTATCAAGATGTTGTTATGGGATGTTAGGAGCATGGCCACCTACTCCAGGTGCCCCTGCCCAGCCACTGGAGTCCCACCCAGTACCCCAGGGAGCTGGGGCCTCTGCCTGGGCTGCAGGGCACAGCTGCCGCTTTCCTGGTTGCAGGTTAAAGTGGTAATTAAGCTGTAGAGCATCTTGCCAGCCAGTCCAGCTCATTGCTCGCTGCACACACACAGCAATCACAGACTCATTCTGGCTGGTCCAGCTTGATGCTTACTAGCGAGTACACACACCCCACCCACGCACACTAGAACTGAGGAAGATACAGATGGTCGCCCCCAGCACAGGGGCTGTGACCTGAGGTCCTGCTCCAGCAGCTGGTGCTGAGCCCCTCACTCACCTCATTCATGCTGGTCCCACCCCAGTAGCTGGTTTTCGGGACACACACGTTCCCCGCCCCATGGCTGGAGGTTAAAGACTACCAGTATGAGACCCCACTCGCTGCTGTAGCTGACACGATGGGCTGGGGTACCCACATGCGGTCTGACTCCAGGAGCTGGCACCCCATCCTCTCACACACAGAGGTCTCACCAGTTGCTGGCACTTGGCCCTTGCAGCGCACACACACACAGGCTAGAGAGTGAGATTACACAGAGAGCTAGTTAAGAAAAGAATTAATATGAAAATATAAGAAGATGGGACAGGCTGTGATGGTCAGGCACGGGGCCCAGCCAGACACGCCTACTGACCAGCCCTGTTTTACACACAGTCAGCCCCTTTTATACCTTTTCTTCCTAACCCTGCTGTGTTCCTCCCTGCTCGCCTTCCCCTGCACATCCCCCATGGGTTTGTACAGCTCTGTCAATTCCCGCACCCCTCCCAGTCCTGGTTTACAGTCTCACCCATTGCAAAGTCCAGGTTGATCTTCCTGGAAGTGGCACCTGTAGTTTCTTGATAGCCCATCAACTAGTATGAGTGGCAAGGTTTGTTTCTTGTCATTTTCTCCATGTTTATTTTGTCACATCTGTGTGTCTGCATATTTTGTTTCTGGCTTCCTCCTTCTTATCAACCTCTGTTGCATTTAAAAAGGTCCTTGTCCAGATAGCCTTAAAGGAGCAGACACTCTCCCCCACATACCCTAACAGATTCCTCCTTGAATGGAGGAAAAGTACTGATGTACTCTGCTCTTTAAAGAATTTAATTCATTATGTGAACACAAAAAAAAAAAGGAAAAAAAGAAAAAAAAAGAATTTTCCTTCTCTAATTCTTTAAAATATATCCTTAGCAGTAATAATCCCCTCTCTCTCTGCCAGATCTAGCCTTTACCTATCAAAAAACCCATGTTGTAAAACTTCTGTTATGCTGAACAACTATGAAAAATTTCAGTTATTACTACTTATAGTGTGAATACAGAATAGACACGTTTCTTATGAGGATTGAGGGCAGGGGGTGAGCAAGGCAGTTTTCCAGTACAATCTTTGCAATGGTATAAATGACCACTTAGCATGTTATAAATGCAGATAGTTATTTGGATTTCATTATTTTCCTTTTTGCCCAAGCAAGCGTATGTCCTTTTTTCTGCTCTCCTCGTTGTTAGCACAGTGTTGTTTCAGAGTTTGTTTCCATCACTTGAAGGTGCCATGGAAATAGAGTCAATCCAGTAAAGAAAAAGGAGGAGCTTTACATTAACCAAATCTGCTACCTTTTTAACTGGACTTGCGAACATGGTGCTACACAAGCATAAGTTTCTCCCAGTCCCAGTGGTCCAACATCAAGCAGCAGATTCTAGCTTCTCTGATACATTACCTGAAAACTGCACATCTGCAGAACTACACATCAAAGTTAATCCATACATGAGGTGGAAAAAGCCTGTTAAGTAGAGAAAATACTGAAGACAGAAGTGCTCCCTGTTGCACAAAGCAAATATGTTTATTACAAAGGGAGTTCAGTATTTTGTATGTTTTGCAAGCTTACCCACTGGAGGCGGGGTGGGGAGAGAGAGAGATTGTGGGGGTTTGCTTATTTCTGGATTGAAAAGATGAGGGGAATAACAAAAATGAATAGTTAACATACTGCTGTAATTTCCATGAATTTCCTACTACAGCTTCACCTCTCACCCACTAGCAAACTTACAGTGAAAATACAGAAAGTTGACATCTGCTTCCACTTTAGAAGAAAAAGTTGTATGTCCCAGCTAAAGGACCTGAGCACCCTATTGACAATTGTGAATGTCACAGTTTCCATTAAACTCTGCAGGAGCAGAACTGGGAACATTCAATCAATTTGCTCTGTGATACTTTCTTTACTTCAAGGGTCAGTAGTCAGCAGGAAGATATATTCAAGAAATAGAATTTAAAAGATCTTCAAGTTGGAGTCGCTAATTTTTTTATCACACCTGGGGAAAATAAATTTTAAATCATTTTTTTTTAACATACAATATATGAATGCAGAAGCACACACGTTTTCTCAGAAGTCAAAACCAGCTTGGTGTAATACTACCATAGTATTGTAGTTGCACCTGAAATATTCTAGATAATAATGAAAAAAATTTGTAGGGAGTGGTAACAAACCAATTTCAATAGCTGAGTGTTCTGGTTTCAGCTGGGATAGAGTACATTTTCTTCTTAGTAGCTGGTATAGTGCTGTGTTTTGGATTTAGGATGAGAATAATGTTGATAATACACTGATGTTTTAGGTGTTGCTGAGCAATGCTTACACTAAGTCAAGGACTTTCCAGCTTCTCACACTGCCCTGCCAGAGAGGAGGCTGGAAGTGCACAAGAAGCTGGGAGGGGACACAGCCGGGACAGCTGACCCCAGCTGACCAGAGGGATATCCCATACCATATGATGTCATGCATATAAAGCTGGGGGAAGAAGAAAGAAAGGGGAGACGTTCGGAGTGATGGCGTTTGTCTTCCCAAGTAACCATTATGCGTGATGGAGTCCTGCTTTCCTGGAGGTGGCTGAGCACCCGCCTGCCAATGGGAAGCAGTGAATGAATTCCTTCTTTTGCTTTGCTTGTGCGTGCGGCTTTTGCTTTACCTATTAAAGTGTCTTTATCTCAACCCACAAGTTTTCTCACTTTAACTCTTCTGATTCTTTGCCCCATCCCACTGTGGGGGAGTGAGTGAGCGGCTGTGTGGTGCTTAGTTGCCAGCTGGGATTAAACCACGACACTGAGAAATAAAGAAAAACTCAAACGGGAACTTTTGAGAAGGAATCAGCTGCATAGCTGCAAAATGTAGAAAAAAGCCAGTTCTTCTGCTGGTAGATGAACCTTAACTACAGCAAGGCACTTATATCCCAAAGTATCCTCTCTGTGGGAGCCATCTGTGACTCTTAAAAATTCATATCCTAGCTTATTCGTCACAAACATATCCATGTAGATAAGCCCTGAGGTTACTTTAACAAAGCCAGAGTAAATTCTCTGTTTAGAAAAAGGCCTAGAGCATACAAATGAAAGAACAGATTTTCAAGCATCCAGCTGCTCCTGTTGTAAACAACAAATGCTGTTTTTTTCCAAATCCAGGCAATGAGAATTTCAAAGGCTCCCAATAACTTTGTGTTCTATCAGCAGCGGCTGGTCTCATCTGATCTACACTAATCTTAACAAATATACCCTTCTCACTTGCCTATTCAGTATGAAGTTATGACACTTTTTGTAAAACATTGCAAGGCCACGGAAGTATGAAAATTGAACAATATTAATAATATCTGGGAAAAGTAGTGTTCTTTCTTTAAAATGAAAAAAGTAGGAAAGATAAATATTCTCAAACACTAAACAGAATACTTCATTTGCAGTGCACTGTATTTAACCCAGCAGGTTACAACTATGATAATGTCCATCTGACATCATAGAAGAAAACTATTTAGTGCAGATAGAAATATTGGATATGAGAATGAGGGATAAGAAAAAATGCCTGACGTGGGGTTTTTTTTTCTAAGTTTGTTCAAGTTTTTGCTATCAATGGAGCTGCAGAAGAAATGATCAGAAGGGTTATGGAAAAGTTATTACAACTATTTGTGCTCCAATATTAAATAGAAGTACAGTGCAGAAAGTTGGATACAGAAAGCTTGCTGGAAAAGTTTTAGGAAAAGTCTCACTAATGAAAGGAGCACATGCTTAGTTTCCAAGAATAAAGGGAAACCTTACATGCTGAAAATGGCTCTGAGTTCTGCTAGAAGAGACAAAAGAGACTGGCAAAGTCAGAGCAGATGTCAGCTGTCTTTTATTTTGTGTTTAAAACTGTCTAGCAAGTGCCTGATGACAGCAAATGTTTTATTCCCCCCAACAAAAAATTTTGGCATAACCCTTTTGCTTCAGATACCAAGCTGCAGCCCGTGTATCAAGTAGAACATTTGTTCAAGGCAATGTGCATGCAGTCTAGGTCACTAATGCCCTAATTAGCCACAGCTTTACCCCATTCATAAGCAGTTCTCTCAGTCAAAGTACCTCCTGCCTTTGGGTGATAATAGGATTTCCGTCTTGCACATTCTTACTGCTCTAGTACAAGTAAACACAAAGATCTTGCTTTGCACTTCTGAACCATTAGTTTTATTGCATAACTTGACTTGTGATTCAGTCCCATGCTATTTGTCAGTTTTTCTATGCATATAATTGGACATTCATTGTAACAATCTCACTACTGAAGTCTAAAAAATCTAACTACTAGAGAAAGTTAGAGCTCTAATAGAAATGTCACCCAGCAAATAAAAAGCAAGCACAGCAGATAAATTTTAAAAAGTTATTTAAATTGTGAGTCTCAGTGTCTAATTATCCACTGTGAAACTGAAGTGCAGGACAAGAGAATTCAATTATATAAAAATTAATGTGATTTCTAGTAGAATGCTAATGACCACTCTGTTTCTTGACAGCACACTCTGACAGCACCATACACTCACAACTTCATGCTAATGAAGCAGTGTTTATTGCCAGTGTCCTATGGCAGCATTCATGTTAAGTGCTATGTCTAAATATAAAATTAAGGTTTCATGGAACAAAAGAGAATTTAGTAAGACTAGCCATTTGTCCTAATCTCAGCATCAGAGCAAACTAATCTAATCTAATCTAGTCTAATCTAGGGTAAATGATAAACTAATCATACTCTAAGTGGTGTGGAGGTGTTCTGGTTAAATCATTTTTTGTGTTTGTTTAGGCAATTATAAAGAAGTCTACAAATTAGACTGATGATAAGCAGTGTGCTCTTCAGTACCGTACTTCTGAAATTCAAACTGGTGACTATTGTTTGTGTAGCTCCATATGGATTTTCTTCTCCAAAATGGATGGTCATGAAAGTCACAAGAAGAGTCCAAGAAGAAAGAGTTGCAGAACATCAGATCATCAGTACTTCAAATCTTTCTAGTGCTAGTAACAGGTAAGCAACACTGGCAATATATTAAGAGTGTTAATATAATCTGGAATATTAACACATTCCAGATGGTTTTATCATTTGCTTGTTTATGATTATATATCAGCACCAGATAGATGCAAAAACCCTACCATAAACTTTAATCCCAAACCAAATGTCTCTGTCGTTCTAAACTATACCAGTCCACCCTAGGTCACTCCTTCTAAAAACTGTCATTAATTGTGTTGGTGAAAACACAGAATAATGTTTTTCACTGTAGTCACATAAACTGACACTGCTCAGGGGGTACACTTTTCCTTATTAAAAATGTGATCCTCACTTATGACATTTACTGTCGCAGAATGATAAGGTTAAAATGGAAATTTAAAGATCATCTAGCCTATATCTTTGCATAAGGCAAACTCAGCAATATTGATTTAATTCATGACAGATGTTTGTCCAAGTTACAGTTAGAGAAACTCCATATCCTCACACCATTTATTGGAGTGCTATATTATCTACCATTAGGAAAGCTGTCCTAATGCACAGTTTAAATCTATCTGTTTGTTTTTTTTTTCTATGGCTGATAATTCTTATCCTATCCTTCATGTGCATGAAAGACAGACCGTTTCTCTTCTGCTTGAGGCAATTCTTCTCTTAGTCATTGAAGTATCTATGTTTTCACTCTTCTTTAGAGGCAAGGCAAAGTGTTCAGTTTTTCCTTCTAGGTCATATTTACTGTACATCTGAAAATTATTCTTATCCCTTGGATTCTCTTATTTGTTTCATAACTTTCTTGGAGAGCAACACCTAAAATGGGGTGCTTTTTATCATATGGCAGTTTACTAGTTCAGCTGCTTCTGCTTAGATGTACCACAATGGCATATTCCAGCTTCCTGTGTGAAAGATGAGCCTCTTTCATGCCATGTTTATTTATACAGGAATAAAGATATGAGGTTACTAATCGGAGTCCAGCATGACTGAGATTTGCTGAGGAAAACAGGAAGGGAAGAGAAGCTGATAATGAGCATCATTTGATTTTTCCTTTAAGAAGTGAGGACTTCCTCGTGAGCATAGCAAGCTGAATGAAAACAGTTATTTTTTCAAGGAGAGGTAAACATTATTAGGACAATTTTTTAATATACACCTAAACATACTTTCATTCATTCTAAGAGGAAACTTGTCTGCTGGAAAAGGGAAGTATTGGACCCTACAGAATGAAGACTTTAGAAAAGGAATAACTTAGTGGCAGATTGCAGACAAAAAATCTCATTGCAGATGACAGTAAGCAATTGGATTCATAAGAATGATGTTACACAACTATACTGCACAGTAGTTTCATGGAAAATCAGAGGAAATTTCATATGATTTCAATGCCTTACAGGTTTCTGCCTGCAATTTTACTTAGAGTTAACAATGGCTGGAGGGAGGAGGGATATTTGGAGGATTCCACTGCTCCATTTTAAATAACAGATCCAATGAAAGTGCCAAATGTTTCCAATAGTCTACTGGCCTTCTCAGTATCAAGCAGCAGCTAATATGAATATAATTTCTGTAATTACCTGTACATGCAGCAAAAGTGGTAACTCTTTAATACATGTATTGGAATTTGGGCTATGGCAAGGTTAGTGCCAAGTTACCTGGACACCTAAAATAGATTACAATAAATTATTTAAAAAATCATCAGGCTATGGAATGGGTATTCATTGATATTTTACTTTGGTCCTTAACTGTTTTATGGAAAATTAGAGCATGCTACAATAAACCCATACAAACAAGGTATAATTACAATTCCTACTCAGACTTTTCCTCCCAATATCAGGAAACTCAACTGAGGTTTGAATAATAAAAAAAGAATGCAGTGAGAGATTCTAAATATTATTGTCTTGTCAGTAATAGAGAGCTCAGGTGAAATATGTGTGCTTTGTTCAAATAACTACTTTGGCTGAAATTCTTCGTTTAGTTCTCCTTAGGTATGGAAAAATGATCATCAATATTTTGGCAATTAAGCCAAGTGTAATAAAACTCCACAATTCACTTTTTTGGATCTGATCTTTACAAAAACTGTCAGAAACCCACAACCCCGAAACGTTAGAAGTCAACTCCGTAGCTATATCTTCCTCTAGCTGCCTGTTTGATGGAATATCAGCTGATATTCATGTCTTAATGATACTATCAGGTAGATAAAATAATGCTTTTTTGAGTCCTCATCTTCCAACAGTTTAAGATAAAGTTCCTGGTGAAAAATAAGGTCTGATCACCTTTCCAAAAAACAAGTTTCATGGCTGAAAAGAAGCTTGGCCACATATGTGAGGTATTTAAAAGACTTGGAGGCATACCTGCAGAAATCAAGAGCAACGGCTAAAGGAAATAAAAGTGTCTATTTATTTCAATTGTTTCAGTGTCACGAGGTTCATGCAGGAATAATAGGACTGATAGATGCTTGGAGTTAGTAAAGATCATGCTCAGCTGCTTCTTTTTTTTTTTTTTTTTTTTACTCAAACGTGAATTGAGGATAAATTAGAAGATGATCCCTGGAAGAAACTGTTTTCTGTACTTATTTATTTATTTTGTATTATTTCTTAGTCCATGAAGATATAAAAGATCGTACTTCAGGGATTTCTCTTTATGTATTCTGACTCCTTTTGCATATGGAACAATTGATATCAGACTTAACAATGCTTCAGAAACTCATTTCTGCATTTTGTCTACCAATTAATATTGCTGAATTATTTTTCACTTGACTGAAAGCAAACACACACACAAACTCATGTTTCAGTAAAAATGTAATAATTCTTCACACAGGGATTTTTGAGTCAGTTCTCTAGTAGCAGGTCATGTCCATGTAGAGAAGCCTGTGGGAGATGCCTTCTGTGTAACAGGAAGCAACTAAGGATGACTGAACAACAGTACAATTCTGTTTTATCACTATCCAAAGAACATCCTCAAATTAGTCTCTAATCCTTCTGTTCACCACTGAGGCAGTTAACACTGCCTAGTATTTCCCCATGGCACATGCAGTATCTGCTATCACTGTATTTGTGCTTCTGCAGTGGTTCACGGGGAGAAATGAGACCCTTTCAGTCAAGAAGAGATCATCATCTGCTGTCCACAGTCAGTAGCAGAAAGCACTCCTGCATGTGATGGTGGGAAAATGTCTATCAAGGAGATAAACAGTTTCTCACAGAAACACACTATCTACTACTAACAAGTATAGCACGTGTGTATAAATCAGATACTTATTTAAATTTAGCCATGAAAACCAGCCCAAAGATGTATGAGAAAATGTTCTTCCATGCTTTGATAGGATACGGAACAGTTTAGCTCCATACACGGTTATAACCATGTACCTGTCCAAGATGTCAGTATTGTACTTTAAGACTCTTTAGCTTTTGCAGTCATTAGCTGCACATGACAAGGCACCAAAATGGGGATAACTTTATGCTTTCTGAATGGGAAGCACAATGTATGCTAACTTAATTAATTTTGTTGCCTGATCTCATTGCAAGGAAGAGAGGAAAAGACAGAAATAACAGGCTAGCTGATGGGTGAAGCTCTTAGCCACCCAAGCATAAATTGAAGGAGCCATTGTATTTATTTAGGTTTAAGTTCATCTGTGCAATGCTGAGTTCATTTGCCCAAGCAAGCAAAGAAATGCACCTTGGCATCATTGCAAAGGGCTGTCACTACAGAATAGTTTTGAACTCTTCCCCAATATTAGTTTAAGATGCTTCATCAAAAAAAAAGAAAGAAAGAAAGAAAGAAAAAAGTCTATGCAATAACTCAAACAAAATTCAAAGGACGAATTTCATTTCCAGGCATAATTTTGGTCAGTGTGACCCACAAGAGTGAAAATGTCAGCTGCACAGACACGTTTGGAACAAGCACACAGAACAACTTTCTATAACTGATGGCTTTCTCCTCTCCACTCTTACTCTTTTCTACTAATCACAGTAGCTGCTCTGCAAGACAATAGAACAGTAAGGTGTTATCTTTAGATGTCAAGTGAATCTGTGAGAAAATATGGAACCCCACTGTTCATGTATCCTTCAGGAACTATTTCAATGAAGGTTTAGCAAAACAGAGATTTGGTGAAACAAACTCTGCCACCGCAACGTGATGTAAATTAGTTTGTTCAAATTCTGCCATTCTCTCTCCATGTTGTAGAACAGTTTCTTAGCTTTATGAGTAAAATTAAATGCATTTCAAAATCATGTTAGTTATTGTACTATTTTTGGACTGAATAAATATTAATTTATTCCCTCTAATTTAAGGTTTAAATAAATCTGAAATATAAATGTTGCAAAACTAAGCTGACCTTCTTACAAACTATAACCCCACCAACATCACTGAAAGCCAAATCACATCAAGACATTTTATACATTTAACAGAATACCAGAATAAGGATTTATTAGGCATCTGAATTAGGGTGAAGACTTTAGCAAAGTATAGTAAAAGAGCAGGACAATAACAGGATAGTGAACTGAAAGCAAGAGAGAACTCAGGCACAAAAACCTGACAGCACTCTCTGTATTCTGAGAAGAAGAGAAACAGCTGAGCTTTTGCAAGCTGGTATCCATCTGATAGCCAGTCTAGAGCATGCCTACAGAGGTAGACATTACAGTGTAAATAGAATTATGGCTAAGAAGATCTGCAAAGCTTACTGTTTTGTGCTTTTACATGGGTATTTGTTAATCCTAATGGAATACAGCCAATGAAACTTCATTGTCTCATAAACCTCCAAGCCTATCCCCCTTTTGTGAGTTCCTTATACTATTTTCACAGCTATTGCAAATAGGCCATTTATAGTGGTCCATGAGAAGGAAATTCAAACTGTGTATTGCCTTATGTAACTAAGTAATTACACATTATTGATTAATCAGCTAATTATACTATGAAAAATGCTTCCTTTGTTTATAAGGGATTTAGCCCAACTGTGTCCGGATTTACTGCTCTGAAGCACTATGCAGGTTATATTCACATGCTTTAATTATTTCCTTCCAACCCTGATGCCAACCTGTAAGTAAATGTTTAGTGTTAGGAGCATTTAGCCATATAAAGCCAGCTTTGTTTCCATTAATATGTAAGAAAAACAATTCTTGCTTATTTACCTTCTTCAGGATTTTTTTTTCTTTTCAGTGGAGTTTTATCTTGAAAAGACCACTCAACTAATTTATATTCAGTTTTGCTCTTCACATTAATTTTACAGTACAACTTAGTGCCAAACTGAGCAGTGTCATCTAAAAGCAAAATCTGGCCTATCATTATTTATCTCCTGAAATCTCCAAAAAGTGTCTTAGACTTAGATATTTTGGGTTTATCTGCATTTATTCAAGGTAAGTAAGTACTTTTCCAAGAAAGGGTCTCATGGAGTTCCTTCCCTGGCGTTACCCTGGGGTAGACTTAGCCTATTACATTTAGAACAATGATCTCAATCTCCCCATGGGAAGATCAGCCACCACTGTCTTTCCTACTCTGTCTTCCCACCACACACCTCTCTGTCCCCAACTTGAGCTATGGTTTAATTTAGTTATTCCAGACAACACAAATCTCAGTTGAAGATATGATGTTTCACCTGATCTGTACTAAACTCTTTATGTGACCCAAAGCCTGTGACTATTAGACACTTGGCTGCAATGCAAAGGCCGTTAACCATCTAAATAGATGGAAGTGTAGCAAATCTTTTAATAAGTCTGAAATAAGGGTCAAATTTGTAGTATGACTTGAAATAACAGTTTCATTTATTTCAGAAAAATAGCTTGGAAGCTGTAATTATTTCTTTTCAAAAATCTCATTTTGTATTTCATAAAATGTTGGGATTTGAAAATTGTTTACTTGGTAGTGATTAGCAGAACTGTAATTTTCATCTACTGTTTATTATTCATGAGGATTAGCTATCAAACAGCTATGTAAAAAAGCATGACACAGTGCTTATAGTTCTGAGAAAGCAATCATTGCAAGTCATAGATGTTGCTAGACAGTGTCACAGTTTTTACGAGTGAGATAACCCAGGTTCATACCCCAGTATGACATATGCCTAACTGCTGCTGTTGTTGAGAAACTGGTGACCTCAGAAACTCAAATGCTATGAATTTCTGGAACTCTGTGTACTGAGCATGCTTTTCTCCTTCAAAAGTCACAAAGTTCCAGATGATAGTTGCAGAGGAAGAGCTATGGCAACAAAGAAAACTTTGAAAATCTTCTTAATATATATTACTGAGACAATTTTTCCTCATAAGGATACCTGGGGGATTTATATAGTGATGCCCAGATACATAACAGATGATATGGATTTTACAAGCTAGTCCTGAAAGGTCATTTTTTTTGCTACCAGACAATATAAAGGAAGTACACAAATACCAGTGGCAAAGAGATATGGTGTAGAAAAATAATTGTTGCCAGTTTCCCTCAGATTTTTATTAGTTGCATATCAATTAATTGCACACATTACCAAATTCTACTAAGGAATCAGCTGGAAAAACTTCAGTACTATAGCAGTCTTGTCTGAATTAAATCTGGTACTGTACAGATCTCAGAACTCAGAATTTCCAGCAATGGAAATATATTTTTAAAAATTACATAAAATGTTCAGTTTACCTGCCACTGTTAAAAACACACTGGGCTGAAACAGCCAATACCATTCATATGCTACCTTTCTATACTGCTGCACAAACAACACGAGTATTACATTACCACTGGCAAGCAGCTATTATTTTACATAAATAAGCAAAAGCATGGTCTATCAAAGCGAATTACATTTGAAACACCCCAGCAGAGCACTACTTATTTAGATGAAACAAGACAAAGACTCCTGCAGCTGGAACTACTTTTGTTATCTTATGATTTAAACTTGGGTTTGGGGCTTTGGATGATTAACGCAAATCACCATCAAAGTGTGACAAGGCAAAAATTAGAACTCATGTTCATATTTTAAGAATAAATGTAGGTTTTGCCTTTGTACCACAGGTGACCAAAATCAAGAATATAAATATGTATACACACACAGAAATTCCAGATAATATCAAGAAAGCACTTCCGTGCTATTTCAGCCTCGTGACAAGAAACTACAGGTTTTCTTTTTCTTTTCCAACCTTAACCATTCTATGATTCTATGATTCTATGATTCTAAGATTCTATGATTCATTTCAGTTGAAATGCAGCACATTCAGAGCCAATAACAAATTCTTTCCAAACAACCCATCATTAGAATATCAAATTTACTGCCATGGTAAGCCACTGAGGCCAAACAATTCACAAAAATGTAATAATTTTATCTGTTTGCAACACTTTCCTACAGGCTTCTCTTTCAAGTGATTGATTTCAGCTTTTATCCAATGCAGCAGTTCCAAAAGCATTAGATGCCTGTTTTGCAGCCCAGATTCCCAGTTTGTTAAAACTTGTTGGATCCACTGTAACATCCTGTTTTTGGCTCCTGTATTCATGAGCAAGGTCCAAACCTATACTCTTGAAAAGATGTTCTTTCCTTCAGTAGCACCCAGGCTTGTTGCAGGTTTTTATAGACCAGTTAATATTTTCTCTCCTTTTGGCTCTCTCTTCAGAGGGCTGAATTTGTTTCGTCACATTTGCTGGAAGAAATACATTTCAGAGCGTAAGGAAGGACACAGAAGAATATCCATTTTTCCCAGATCTCTCTCTTTCATGACCAATCAACCTGTTTATAACCATTGTCCAAAAAGTCTCACCTCTGAGCAAGCTACCTAGAATCTGGATTTTATTGACAGCACGGGCGTATATAGCAACACAGAACACCTTGGATACATGGTGTTAGGACTGATCTGTACATGTCATGAATCTGAAACATAACAAGACTACTGTGCACTTGCAGTAAGTTTGGTGGACAAGCCAGACTATTTTCATGTGACAAGTTGATAGATATGAAAACTATGGCTAATTGACACTTCACATGTGAACTGCAATACTCATCTATCTCAAAAGATCATGCATTGTTTGAGTTTGCATCTTGGATTTCTTAAGTTCTTACAGGATTTCTAAAACGACAAAGCTGATGCAAACAAGGAACAGAAATCCAACAGGATTTGTAACTACGAACACATTTAGATCACACAAGCAATGGAGTCCTGCCATCTGGACCAACAGAGTAGCTGTCACATTTGCCAAAGGGTAAAACAGATTATGAAGATGCTAATTCATGCTGATGTCGTAGACATAAAGTCTTCCACAGAGCATTACAAATTCACATAGCGTTGCTTTTTCTTTTGGACTTCTGATTGAGCTGAGAGGTATGAAAAGCACATCAGCATTTAGCCAAAGAAATCCTGAACCAATACAGAGCTGCAGATGCTGAAGAACACAAGTTATGCCAGCTGAGAGAGACATTAACTTACATTCAATCTTTTTCTCCTGATTGGCCCTTTTTCTGATGGCAGAGTATGTCAGAGCTTTGTATATTTATTAGACTACTTAGGTCAGACAGCAGCCAAGGACCCTTGAATATAAATGCTTACCTATAAAACCAGGGACTTGGCCCAAACTCAGATGAGTCTATGAGGATCTTTGCATTGACTTCAATCATCTATGAATCACACAAAATAGTTTCTCTGAACTGCAGGACAGAATAGAAACAAAGAACCAAAACGAGGTAGCTAAACATCTGTGTATGCATGTATAATCTATAGCAGGTGAAAGTCTTGAGTTACTGCTCTCTTTCAATTAGAAAATTAAAAAAATCAAAGGGTTTTTGTTTGTTTGTTTGTTTGTTTTCACAGTGCTCACATAAAATCAAATGTCAGAATTCATTCCCTGTCCACAAGCGTTTGACAGCCCATTTCTGGGTGGCTACTCATGGAGTTCTGAGGTAAGTAAGCTTCAGTCTTTCTGACCAAAATCAACAGTGATTTTATCATAAATGATGCTTAACCTTTGTAAAGTGTGGTGTGAAACACATCCATCATCCATTAAAGTGGCTCTTTCATTCTCGGTAACTTACAGTGATCATTGATCTTAGCATCCTGTTTTAAGAACTGCAGCTCCAGGCTTTGATGACTTGAGCTTCTTGATATCTTGATTTTTATTCAAGTGCTTAAAGAAATATTCCTTTCTATGAATGCCTTATCTTATTTTATCCAGAGATGGAGGGTCTAGTCCAGCTCCCAATGAAGTCAATAGTAATCTGTTCAGTGAATTTGTTTAGGTTTGGAGCACGTCCTGAGAATTCTTTAAACCAAAACTGCACAAGACCTCTAACAGTGTATGATGAGCACTGCAGTTGTGGTTCTCTCTCTCTGTAGAGTTAATCATGATTACATATAAAAAAGAAAAAAAGAAATTAAATGATTCTTTAATAAATCTCTATTATTTGTCCACCCACAGATCCCTACTGAAATCAACAAGAAAGTGAACCAGTACTAGCGCGATTGAATTCAGTTTTAAGGTCATACGTGATCTCCCTGTTCGTGTGTAGCTAAATTACTCTATATTAATTTCCCTGAAAAGCAAGAGAGAGAAGTGCCTGAGACCCAGAACACCGTGGCAATCATTAAAGTCATTAAGAAGGGGCTTTGTGTTTTAACAATGAACCACAGCCTGACATCAGTAGGCTATGGCTAGGTTAAGTAAAAGGAGCCCCTCAAAAGCATCCACACACTTGCCACTCAAGTCAATAACACTAACACTAACACTAACCACTTGATAAGCCAAGTTGAATTCAGTCCATAATCAACGATAGGATTTCCATGCTAAGAAAACGGAGGCAGAGAGGCCCGTATAAAACACATGGGTGACTGCTTAACCAGTCGTCTCTCTCTGCGTAAAGGTAAATCACACAATCAGAAGCAAAACACTCCCCAGTGGGTCTACTTCTACATCAACAGTGCCTTCTGTGTTTTGAAAGCAATCTTTAAGAATATGCTTCAGAAATGAAGACTAATCTGTTTGGTTTTGCCTAAATGAAGACACTTGAATTTATTTACCAGCATGGGATATCTTCCTTAAAAAACCTCAGTTATACTTTCACACCAACTATCGCATTTGTTAAGAAGATCCTAACAATCCTACTGTTGTTTGTAAATGAGAACAATGTTTGAATGATTGTTCAGAAGTTCTGGAAATTATGTGTCATTTCTATCATCATGGGGAAAAACTTGGCAGTGAAAAGTACTCTCCATGCCAAAAAATAAACATTTACCACTATGAAAAATAGGCTATACAATTCAACAAACAAACAAAAAAAGCCAAGTGCTTTTTAATGGGGGAAAAAAACCCAACAACAACAGCAACAACAAAAAACCCCAAAGCTTTAAAGCAAAAGAAATGCTAATACTTCACAATTTATAAATGCATGGTTTTCACAAAGATTGGAAAGTATTATTTTATTTCAGGGCTGTCATGGGGTGACCACTCTAGATCTCTTAAAATAATTGATTTTATGCCTGAGAAATGGAAAAGAAATTTAAAGCAGATGAACTTGTATTTAAAGATTCATTTTTACTTGCCAGAACTTGAAATGTGAAAACACATTCTGATCTAGGTTCAGCTCAGCTGGATTAAAATCCTTTTAATGTGTTAATTTTTCTGTGCTTCCAGTAAAATTGAAGGAGAAGGAGAGTTTGATTCACTTCTCACAGAGAAGCTGTAGCAGTTTTTGAAAGGAATACTTGTTGAAGCCTGAGCAGAGGTAGGTATCACATCACCCAGAAGGGTCTCTGGATATGGGGCTGTTGGCTCTGGGCTCCAGGGATCTCGGACTGAGGAAATGAACCTGTTTCTTCCTTATTCTTGGAGAATACATAAACCACCATAAGAAACCTCATTCTATCACTACAATTTATTCTGTCAACTTTCATGCTTCATTTTCCTAATTTTTAAAATAAGAACGTTCCTAATATATTTTTATGATTTCCAAGATGGTTAGTCATTTTTCTTTTTCTAGCCAAAAATATTCAGAAGCAGATTTGCACATCCTTTCAGATGTTCCAGAACTGTTGAGTCCTTTGGTAAATAAAATATAATTTCATAGGAACAGGAAGAGCTAGATAAGACAAATTCTTGTGTATTGTCTCAGAGCTGCTGCCTACAAATATTTGAGCACATATTTAACATGAGTGGTGTGACTAATTCTGTTTATATCAACAGAATTATATTCTGTAGAGAAGTTGAGCACAGAGTAAATAAATGTGGGACTAAACCCAGAAATTTCCAGAGAAAGTATTCTTTTGCAGTGGCAAACCTGAACTACCTTCCACAAAGCATGAGGAAAGAAAAAAAGCAAGGAGAAATCAATTCATTTCTTAATCTTGTAAAATGTCCCCTTCTTCCAGGCTTTTATTCATAAGTGTTCCTACTCACTCCACGGACACCTCTGCATGCAAAAATCTTCAATAATTGAGATGCTTAATTTGAAGTTTTGAATTGGGGAAAGGGGATGGATGAAGAAGTTTGTGGGTGACTTGCAACATTTCCTCTTAAAAGCCAGATCCACACAGGTACCTAACTAGCCTATTTGCCTCATGAATATATAATTTTGAATCAATTCTGAATGCCAAAGCTCCTCTAGCTCCAGCAGACACCTATTAATTCAGCATATAGGGCATCTAAAACTAAATTGCATGCACACTGGTTACATAGGTGCTTTTTAACAATATCCATTTCCTTTCTGTACCACTAGAAGGAGGTGATACAGTATATAGAAGGGTCTGAAAGGAAAGGTGCCCTGCTATCTGTAATATCAGTGTAAAAGGACAGAAAAGAAAGTACCTAAAAAAAAATGATCTCATGTTGAAGTGAACTCATACCAGATATGTAGATGACTAGATCACACATCAACTAATTCATTATATCTAGGGATATTGAGGTAGTAACCATAGTAATCCACTTTTCTGGATGTACACAACTGGAAGCATGAACTGGTTTTATGGAATTGATAAGACAGCCGCAGAGAAGAGATAAAGACATGTTACCATTTTAATTTGGTATTACCTACGCCCAAACCATAGTGTGACAAAACTGTATGGGATTATTGGAAACAATCAGTCATCAGCAATGACTGTGCATATCTACACTGGTACCTTAGACATCTGTACCAGATCAAGCTTATAAGGAGAAGGACAGGCCTTGTTTCTTGTTGAAACACTATGCAGATAAGCAGATTTAAAACAGGAGCATAACTGGCAAAATATGTGTGAGATAGTTGAAGTCTGGCTCTGCAGCTGACACTCAGACACAGGGAATGAAGCATTCCTGTTTACTCCCTTGAATCAGTCAGCACGAGTTTTCTCAACTTTAAACTGAAAAATCACTCAAATGTGCAGAGTTTGTGATCTCTGATATTTTTCCATCTCGAACAAAAGATAGTTGCTTTATTCAAATAAAAAGCAAAAGACATACTCCAGATTATTTAAGAAAAATAGGTGCCTGGATTGCACTGTAGATATTATCTGTGCTTGTACAGCTCCAAGCACTGTCCAGAAATTTTAGAGAGGAGCAATACTAGTGCTGAATGTACAGTAGTTAGATGAATTTCTTTAAGACACTGTTTACAGTTGAGACACATTACAAAAAAAGCATACAGAGGCGAAGCATTACCAACAATATTGTGATATAGCTTAAAGAAGACTTATAGAATCATAGAATCATAGAATCGTTAAGGTTGGAAAAGACCCTTAAGATCATCAAGTCCAACCGTTAAGCTATCACTGCCAAGTCCACCACTAAACCATGTCCTCAAGCACCACATCTACCTGTCTTTTAAATACCTCCAGGGATGGGGACTCAACCACTTCCCTGGGCAGCCTGGTCCGGTGCCTGACTACCCTTTCAGTGAAGTTTTTCCCAATATCCAACCTAAACTTCCACTAGCACAGCTTGAGGCCGTTTCCTCTCATCCTATCCCTTGTTACTTGGGAGAAGAGACCGACCTCCACCTCGCTACAACCTCCTTTCAAGTAGTTGTAGAGAGGGATAAGGTCTCCCCTCAGCCTCCTCTTCTCCAGACTAAACAACCCCAGTTCCCTCAGCTGCTCCTCCTAAGACTTGTTCTCTAGACCCTTCACCAGCTTTGTTGACGTTCTCTGGACACGCTCCGGCATCTCAATGTCCTTTTTGTAGTGAGGGGCCCAAAACTGAACACAGTACTCGAGGTGTGGCCTCACCAGTGCCCAGTACAGGGGCACTATCACCTCCCTGGTCCTGCTGGCCACACTGTTTCTGATACAAGCCAGGATGCCATTGGCCCTCTTGGCCACCTGAGCACACTGCTGGCTCATGTTCAGCCAGCTGTCGACCAGCATCCCCAGATCCTTTTCCACCAGGCAGCTCTCCAGCCACTCCTCCCCAAGCCTGTATTTTATTGAGGGGGTTTGGTTTTACTGTTCATATGGAGCAACGTTGTAGGCAAAGGAGAAAAGATGTTCATATTCCCCCAAATAGACCCCAATGCACCATCGAGCATTACACTGCAAATATTTTAAGTCAGATTTTTCGTGGGATTTGAATACTGTTTTTTAAAACATTGCTTAGAATGCAGCATAGTATGTGAGGAAAGAAATAAATAATATATTACACAAGGTTGTGTTCTTAAACAGCATCCTTCAGAGGTAGTAACATAAAAGGGTTTGTACTAAGAAAGTCTGTCATGAACTGAAGACAAAAGGAATACTTCAAGGCAAGGCCTGGGAAGGAGGAAATAACTTGTACCAGGACAGATTTCTCTGCAAAGAGTTAATGAGTTCCGGTCATACTCTGTAGAATGCTAAACTTCTGGGGCTGCCATCAAAAATAGTGCAGGTTCATGTTGCCCCGTAGCACCCCAGACTGCACATCTCACAGCTGCAATATCTAAGAGATTATTGGCTTTGATCCATTGATTTTTCCCTTTAATTTTCAAATACTTAGCTCAGCCCTCTCCTGGATGACACCAAGGCTGGGGACTTTGCAACAACATCAGCTCTGATTTGGCTGGTGGATCTGATCCAAATTGGAGAAAATTCCAGGTGAGAACTGGGAAATGAAGAAGCTGAATGCCAACTCTCATGAGACATATAGAAGAATATCTGAATCAAGAGGTTTTGGTACTCAGATGAGGCCTCTTGATGCTCTGAATATTTGATAGGTGAAAAACTGCAATTTTCTGCAAGAAGAGTATATTTGCTGTAGGGGAAAATAATACAAAGAAGGAGCTCAATGACCACTTCATGAACTGTTTCTTTTTAAGCCATTTTTGCTGCAGGTTGCATAGCAGGACTTCCACAGCTCCATGACAACATGTCATCCCACACTGAAATCATCCTCCCACTCCTTCCATACATTTCTGAGTGCCTGGGATTGCCCACTGGGTTCATCAGCATTAGAGGTCATGTCCCAACATCCTGTAAGAACATTTTGTCTTGCCCCTGGACTGACTCATCTCAAGGTAAGCTCTTTTCTATGGAGGTCTTTGTCCTACTTTGCACCTAGCTAGAAGAACTTCAAAAGCTGACACCTGAACAAACCAGCCTCTGCCTTCTCAAATCACTTCTGGGCTGACCTCAGTGCACGTGAACTCAGGAAAGCTGATCATTCAGTTCCACTTTCTTTAAAATCAGCCTTTTCCTATCTACAGCGGTCAGGGTCCTGACAGTTCCTCCTGCAGATTTGCACCAGGCATTTGTTCCAGAGTAAGGCAAAGGGAAGGATGCAGAGTTTCTGACAGAGAGCCCGGAGGTGCTTAGGTAGCACAGAAAAAGAGATAACAAGGTCCCTGCAAAGGATGTAACATTTCTGTCTAACTTGATGAATACAGATAAGACCTTCAGCTCCAGTCAGGTTACTGTATTGACTCACACTGGGAATCTAAGTATTTGCAAGCAAAACCACTTCCTTTTGCCACAGTCTGTAGGTTTATTATTATCACTGAAAGCCACCCAATGCCTGATTTTTGTCAATGACCAGTTGCAGTTTATGAAACATAGGAAGCTCACTTTGTTCCCTTTCTCACTGTTGGCAAACTGATCAGTGTTGAAGGGTCTCTGTGCACAAACTATGCAGACCAGCCTCACTGAGGAGGAGAAAAAAATGCTATTGCTGCCTGCTGGAAAGTGGAACAGATTACTGAGGGCAAACATTTGCAGGCTATTTCGCAGAACATTGGAGCAGTTATAATGATCAAAAGCCAGGAGTATGCATGGAGACAGACGGCAATGGGGGTGGCTTGGAGAGGAGGCAGACATAGTTTAGGTGTAAGAAATTAGAAAGCCACTGAAATAAAAGCTTAAAAATGGGTAAGGGATTCATGGTAGCAATTATAAATGATGTAAGGAAAGCTTAAATAGCAGCATGCAGAAAGTAATATTAGAAATATATGCATATTGAAAGAGTCAGAAAGGGAAAAATGTTACAGAATAGAAAGTGTTCTCCTGGAATTACAGAAAGACTGTCCACATTATATTGAAAAAATAAGCATTAATATCCCCAGCAAGCTACACAGAACCACTGTTTTATCCTCCTCTATGCTCTTCTTATCATCCTCCATACTCTTCACAGATGATGTGTTTCTGTAATAAAATGGGGGTTTTGGGGGTTTTGGGGGTTTTGTGTTTTGTTTTGAAATAGCTAAAGAAAATGTTTAGAGGTGAAATACAATTTAAAAAAATGGAGAAGGGGAAAAAATTATCATTTGGTACATAACATCATCTTTATTTTAAAGATGGGAAAACAGAAGCATAGAGAGGTAAAAATTGAATGTCTGCAATTCTACATTACGTCTGTGGAATAAACTGGAAAAAAACATTACCTGTTAAGATTTTGCAGGCACGTGGGGAGGCTGAACCAGAAGCCTGTCAGAAGCATATTTTTTTTCAGATTTATCATTTCTTAGGACATATTGTGTTAAGCAGTTTCTCCATTAATTCAATTTCACATCCATTTGGAGTTCCTTTTTGAAAAATAGGAATCTTAGCAACCAAGAGTCTCTCTGCTTTGTAAAAGCCTTTTGCAAGTTAAAGAACTAAGGCTGTCCATCTGGGCACTTGCTTTAAAAACCGACATTGAAAAGATAATATTAGCTTGTCCAGTCCTCCCCTTTACAGACACCTATTACTTGCCATACATCTAGTAGATTGTACTTTTGAGTCTATACTGTCCTTAACCATAGCTTCCTGCAGTTTTCCGTTGAACCATTATTCTATAGACAATGAGACATAACATTAAAAATGCATAGTACACCTTGTCCAAATTATCTCATTGTTCTGGCATTACAGAAAACATGAGGTGTGTATTTGGAAAGTAACTTACTTCCTTCTCCTAGTATAGGTATCCTTAATTCCTTTGTAAGTTAGTTTGTTTGAAATAAGGGGATTTCTCCAGAAGCACAAGCAGTATTCTGGATGCACACAGAATCTCTCTGGAGAGACCTGGACTCATTTTTCTTCTGCTCCTAAAAGAAAATCTTATGTTTTGCAGCTCCATATTCCACTAGATGTTTTAAAGCAAAGAAACAATATAAGCCTGAAAGCACCACCATATATCACCGCCAGTTGATGGATAGATGGTACATTTTTGAATATACAGAGTGGAGCTAGAATCCCAATCCTATTGAAAGTCAATGAGCACTGAGGGCCAAATTCCAGTCTGAGTATTTCCTCCAAATTGCACACAATTACCACTTCCTAGGTTTTCTTTCTATTGCTGGAGTATAGCATTAGTAATACTTTTTTTCCCAAGATATATTTGTTTGCCTTTTGCAGCCTAGAATCTCATTCAATCTTCCATTCAGATATCTTATTTCATTAGGCTGACTTTTTATTATTTCTTTACCTTTATTGATGTTCATAAGTTTTCCCAATTTATTTTGTCCTATGGATTTCATTATCATGTTGTTTGCCCCAGGTGAGAAAATAAGCTTGTGTAAATGAATGGTATTACTCTCTACACTTCAGTGCAGCTATGCTGATCCACACTGGAGGAAGCTCTATCTGACTGTCCCTAGAAGATTCTTGACTGAAACTAGAAGTGAGAAATTGACTGCAATATCTAGTGTACAGAATCCCTACAATTATACCCTGATCACAATCCTTCAAATCTAGCTGTCAGTCCCTGTAAAATGCTTATGCACTGTCTCCTCGGAATTACAGTGAATTAGTATTTTCTGCAAGTCCTCATTTGGGTTAAATGGATACAATTGCGATATGTTTCAGTGAAGCTGTACCAGTAGACAGTTCAGCTTGATCTATCAAATGCTATTCTAAACTTCATACCTCAGTGAATCATCTCAAAGGGATCACTGGTTTTAAGAATATAAATCTTTTGACATACACGAAAATAGAACTGTAGGGGTCAAAATGAAGATTATTTTATGCATGAAATAAATGCACAGCTGAATCTGGATTGAAAGCAATATCTGGCTCTTAAAAATTTTCCACCTAGATCTTAAGTTATTTTCCACAAAAATGTTAACAATGTTCAAAATGAGCAGAAAGAAAATTGTGGTAATATTTGTGGTCTATATCTTTATTAATACCAATATTATTGTCTCCAGATCATGAGTATCAAACAAATAGTTAAAGAGCTGGCATATTAACACTCTTAGATACCACAGCTTGGAGGCTTTAGTAATGTTTTTACTCACAAGATGAAACCCATTTGCTTCATCAGTTAGCCACAGTGAAAAACTAAGCAACAACAAAACAAAAGATAGCCTTCACATAAAGTTGAAAAAAAATAACCCAAAATTATAGGTGTTAAACCTACTTAGATTGACTAACATAATAAGCCGAGCCATCGTATTTTCTGTTTCAGTGATTGCCATAAGGACTGCCAAAACTACTCTCAGAATCACACCTTGTGAAGCATCCCATCTGATTCTGCAATATTTGTTTGATTTAGTTTCCCCCTTAAGTCAATAAGATTCCCCCCCAGGATCAAAAAACATAATGCAGAGTTCAAGTAGATATTTTACATACAGAAAAAAAGATTGCAGAACATGTCCTGGTTTCAGCTGGGATATCCTAGTAGCTGGTATGGTGCTGTGTTTTGGATTTAGGATGAGAATAATGTTGATAACGCACTGATGTTTTAGTTGTTGCTAAGTAGTCCTTACACTAGTCAAGGACTTTTCAGCTTCTCATGCCCTGCCAGTGAGAAGCTCAGTATATAAACTGGGGGGAGCTGGCCAGGGGTTGGCGACCACTGCTTGAGAACTGGTTGGTCATCGGTCAGCGAGTGGTGAGCAATTTGATCGTGCATCTCTTATTTTGTATATTCTTTTATGGTTATTATTATTATTTTTCCTTTCTGTCCTATTAAACTGTCTTTATCTCAGTCCACAAATTTTACTTTTTTTTCACGATTCTCTCCCCCATCCCACTCCAGGAGGGGAGTGAGTGAACGACTGTGAGGTGTTTAGCTGCCTGCTGGGTTAAACCACAACAGTCCTTTTGGTGCCCAACACGGGGCCCAAGGGGTTCATGGGGCATGACAGATCTGACCAGAGAGCGTTAAGGTGCATTTGTTATAAGCATTCATTATATTAGTTTAATAGTTGCTGGTCACAATGTTGATTGATTTGCTCTCAAAGTTGTCATGCTTGCTCTCAAAGTTGTGTTATGTAATACCTTACTTGCAGTATGTGTTGCCTCTTGTGCTGTTTATCCCTGCTGGAAGCTGGATCAAGATTATCATTTTGCTGCACTGTGTAATACCAGCTTATGTTATGGTAAAATTATTGGTCATGAGACTAATCTGGTATTTACACTCAGCATTGCCATCATCTACGTACCTGGGGAGCCACCTCTCAGAAACTATTAATAATTATGCTCTTTACCTTTTCTCCTCGAAGAACCAGTCTATGAGGGAGACAGGGAGGACACTTCCCCCTGCTCCTTCACCTTTCTGCTTTAGGCTAGTTACAACAGCCCTTGAGAATTTCAAATATCCTTGGGATGTTCAAACCAGCATGGTCCCGTTGTTATGTCTCCTGAATATGGTTCAGGTCTTGTTAAACAACTATTTAAGAATACCATCCAGAGATCTACCCCTGTGACAGGCACTGCGGCTGCTCCAACCCCCACAACAGGCACTGTGGCTGAACCAGAGAACCAACCCATGCCGGTATCAGGCACCCCTGATACAAGCAACCAGAAATGCCGCCAACAGGGTGGGTGAATAGGGTATGGCACGGCAGCAAGGGCCTGGCGCAGCAGTTCGCGCGGCAGTTTGTGCAGAAGGGCATGTAGGAAGAGCGCTGAAGATCGACCCAGGAGCAGTAGTCTCCACCCGGCAGAAAGCCGTGGACTCGCTAAGCTCTGCACCCACCACGACTGATGCGGCTGCCCAGACAGAGCTGGAGTGGGAACACACTACCAGCTAGGTCTCAGGCTGCAGGGTGTGCCCTGCTCTTACACCAGTATCAGACAGCAGCAGTGAGCACACATGTAGGAGGTGCGCCCAGGTAGAGGGGCTCCTCCGCCTAGTGACAGGGCTCTGGGAGGAGATGAGTAGGCTGAGGAGTATCAGGGAGTGCAAGAGAGAGATAGATTATGGAATCGCACCCTACCTTCCCTCAGACAGGCCCAGCAGGCAGACAGGACCCATGAAACAGAAGATTCCCTATCTTCTTTCTGCCTCGCTGAACACAGTGACTTAAGGGATCAGGGGCAATGGTGACAAGTTCTTGCCCAGCGCAGCAGGTGCGTCTCCTCTGTGACTGCCCCACCTTCCCAGGTGCACTTGCAAAACAGGTATGAGGCTCTGCAAGTGGAACCAAACAATGACAGGGAAGATGGTACATATAGGTCGGAGGTGTCGCCAAGCTTAAGTCGGCCTACGCCCTGCATGAAAACAGCTTTCACAAATTAAAAAAGAGGGGTCATTGTCATAAGAGACTCTCTCCTGAGGGGAACAGAAGGCCCAATATGCAGACCAGGCCCACTTCTTAGGGAAGTCTGCTGCCTCCCTGAGGCCCAGGTTAAAATGTGAAGAGAAAGCTTCCTACTCTGGTATGGCCCTCAGATTACTACCCATTATTGGTTTTTCTGGTAGGCAGTGAGGAATTTATAACTAGAAGTCTAAAGGAGACATCAGGACCTTGGGACGACTGGTTAAGGGACTGGTAGCACAAGTTCTGTTCTCTTCTGTCCTTCCAGTTGCAGGGAATGATGAGGGCAGATGCAGGAAGACCCTAGTGGATAAGGGAAAGGCTATGGATGTTGTCTACCTAGAGTTTAGGAAGGCCTTTGACACCATTTCCCACAGCATTCTCCTGGAGAAACTGGCTACTCATGGCTTGGACGAGCATACTCTTCGCTGGTTAAAAAACTGGCTGGAGGGCTGGGCCCAAAGAGTTGTGGTGAATGGAGTTGGATTCAGTTGGCGACCGGTCACAAGAGGTGTTCCCCAGGGCTCAATACTTTGGCCAGTTTTGTTCAGTATCTTTATCAATGATCTGGATGAGGAGATCGAGTGCACCCTCAGTAAGTTTGCAGACACTAAGCTGGATTGAGTGTTGGTCTGCTGGATGGTAGGAAGGCTCTACAGAGGGATCTGGACAGACTGGGTCGATGGGCTGAGGACAATTGTATGAGGTTCAACAAGGCTAAGTACTAGGTCCTGCACTTGGGTCACAACAACCCCATGCAACGCTACAGGCTTGGGGAAGAGTGGCTGGAGAGCTGCCTGGTGGAAAAGGATCTGGGGATGCTGGTCGACAGCTGGCTGAACATGAGCCAGCAGTGTGCTCAGGTGGCCAAGAGGGCCAATGGCATCCTGGCTTGTATCAGAAACAGTGTGGCCAGCAGGACCAGGGAGGTGATAGTGCCCCTGTACTGGGCACTGGTGAGGCCACACCTCGAGTACTGTGTTCAGTTTTGGGCCCCTCACTACAAAAAGGACATTGAGGTGCTGGAGTGTGTCCAAAGAAGGGCAATGAAGCTGGTGAAGGGTCTAGAGAATAAGTCCTATGAGGAGCGGCTGAGGGAACTGGGGTTGTTTAGTCTGGAGAAGAGGAGGCTGAGGGGAGACCTTATCCCTCTCTACAACTACTTGAAAGGAGGTTGTAGCGAGGTGGAGGTCGGTCTCTTCTCCCAAGTAACAAGGGATAGGACAAGAGGAAATGGCCTCAAGCTGTGCTAGTGGAAGTTTAGGTTGGATATTGGGAAAAACTTCACTGAAAGGGTAGTCAGGCACTGGACCAGGCTGCCCAGGGAAGTGGTTGAGTCCCCATCCCTGGAGGTATTTAAAAGACAGGTAGATGTGGTGCTTAGGGACATGGACTTGGCAGTGCTAGGTTAACAGTTGAACTTGATGATCTTAAAGGCCTTTTCGAACCTAAACGATTCTATGAGTCTATGATTCTAAGATGCAGCCAAAGAGAAAAGAGTCATCTCCTGATGACACAAACACTTTTATGCATCAGCAGTTCCTAACAACAATAGGAAGAGGGATTTGGGATTTTGGTGAGTCAAGGTGTTGTTTCTTTATTTGCTTATTTTAAACAATAATTTATTTTAAACAATAGCTTCTCCTGTGGCCTAACCAAGGCTGCAAGTTGTTCCTTTAGATTTCTACTCCATCATCTGTGCTTAGCCGTGTTTGCTGCTTTCTCCAAAAATGGATCTAGGGACAAGTACAAATGATCAAGAACCCACTGCTGTTTACATAGGAATTATAAAGGTGTACAGAGACTGTGGGCCTCTCTCTATAGGAACGTCTTCAAATCCCTTTGGCATAAGTAACAGAATACACAAGAGAACAAATGAAAAAAGAAAAGCATTTTGATTGCTGGTGTCTTATTCATGCCCAAAAACCTGCACAGATAAGAATGATGGGATTTTTTTTTTCCCCATATGATTTCCTAGTGAAGCAGAGTTGTATATTTATGTGTGCACACATGATGAAGTACAACACCTCACTGGGCTACAGGAAAAAAACTAAGGAACAGAAAAGACTTTCATTTAGGCAAATATGGTAGAAGGGCTCATCAGGCTTCTTAGGATTCAGAGACTGTGGAAGACCAACACTACTACAGAGACTTATTTTCATCAGGTGACACTTGCCTTTAAATATATGTGGGATTAGAAAAAAATCCTTGCAAGAGAACCTTTTAATAATAATCACATTTAGAAACCACTGAACTTTCTTTTATGCTTTGAAATTAACACATCAGAGTCCTATTGTAGTTGATCATGCAACTAAAACAGGGAGAAATGAAACAAAGATATACATGTATTAACTACATTTTCCCAATGGTAAAATAGTTCATGTTAGAAATGTGATAGATTTGAATGCAGAAATAGTATTTTTATTACTATTTTTGATTTAAAGTTTTATTATTTGTGATATTCTATATTATTGGTGATTGAAATATGAAATATTTTATGTTCATCTGGGACCAAACAAAACAGAAAAAGTGAATGAAACCATTTTCCAGTAGTCTTTACTACAATAAAACATGGCAAAGGATATATTTTTGTACAGCTCTGAACTATGGACGTGAATAAGTTTGCTGTTCAAAAACACATCACTGTTTCACAGCTGAATTTAAGTTATACTTAGAAGGGATTCACCAACTTTCACAAAAAGAGGAGAAAATTCTTTTTCTAAGGGATTTCCATAATGGACGTAGGATGAGTATGCTTATAAATAAAATTTTGCAGTGCAACGTGGACAGTGTGGCAGAGTCAGCCTGTGCGGACCAAGGAGCTCCGCCTTCCCCTTGCCACATCTGAAAGAACCTTCACCTCTTCTGATCAAAGAATTGTTTCCATTTTGCACATAATCCTAATGAAGTTTAGGTCAGCTTGGGGTGAGGAAACAGAAACAAAAACACCTGTTTTGTAAGTAGGAGTGCATCTTTTTGAGATACAAACCCATCCACATTAGCTCTATCTAGAGTAGTTTTCCTTACATCCCCCAAAAAGTCAGCTAAATTTCTCAGCTAGTCTGTTTCCACTGCTCCCACCAGAAAGTTTAGCTTGGAGCCTGGACATTGTTACAGAGAATAAGCATTTCTATACCCAGATCTAGCAGATATGACCATTTGTGACACAATGAGAATAAAGTTTAAAGAGAGGAAAGTTGAGAAATTACAATTCAAATATTATACACAGTTAAATCTTCCTTTTCAGAAGTATTAAGCTGCCATTCATTTTAGGAAGAGTTGTGGTTGTTCATTGTCTCTGTTACCAAAATTGTGAAGCTGAAACAGAGTAGCTGAATAGTTTAGTGATCTGAATTTAGACTTGCTTCATGCCAGTTGTTGTTGTGAGATGATGTGGAATGTTCATGGCAGTATTCTACAAGTTAGCTAAGTGACCAAAGGAAAGCTTCCTAACTAAAATAGCAGAACAAAACAAATGAACCAAAACCAAACCTCACTTACTGAAGTAAATTTGGAAAAGATTTTCTGACTTGAGAAGTTACAGCAGCAGGGTTGCCACTGTCAATAAGATATACTGGTAATGCTTGGGTAGGAAATGTGCAAAGCTGTAACAAAACTTCAGCACCAGTTCTTTGTCAATATCCTGACCAAAAAGCTTTATAGTGGCTTGTCCATTACAGCTGTGTCATTACAAATTGCAGCATGAGAATGTGCTCAGATAGTTAGTGATCAGCCAGCAAAAACAAGTGTTTTACTTTCTGTTGATGGGTTAAAAGGATTCTGTTAGTTATGGAGCTTTTTAAGCAGCACAGCTGCCAAATAACTCAGCTGGTTTTATTCCCAGACCTTGCAGGAGTGCACTGAATTCATTTGTCTACTATTTTTTGTTCAACATGTTGTTTGCAGCATTACACAATGCACATAATACGATATTTGGGCCATTGCCTGTGAAGCAGTGCTTTTGGATATAAAAGACAGAATGAAACAAAGTGAAACAGAGCTTTTGCAGTAAAACTGCCACTAATTAAGTTATTGCTCTCAGTAGCAATGATGCTGTCAAACCATCTTCCTCATATGGTAAGACAGTGAGAAATTACTGCTAACAGTTATACAGCTACTACAGGGTCTGCACATGTAGATAGAGGTGAATGTAAGGAGATCGCAATGAGATGGAAAAAATAGGAGATATGGACAGGGAAAAAGGAAGAAAAAATTTCAATAGAGACAGATTTTAAATAGAGATTGTTATGGAAAGGTGAGTTGTGAAGTGAAAAATCTTTTCAAGTTATCATGGCTTTATCAGTGCAAGGGAAAGCCATCTGACCGAAATCACCAATGGCTGCTGCTATGTTTGGGGCAACTATGAAGGAGGGAATTTCAGGAAAGAAGTCTGTTAGTAAAGCTTGCTAGTTGCAGACTGATCACCAGCAAATGCTGATCTCGGAAATGCATTATTATAGTGCAGACTTCCACCTCTGGAACTAGAAGCTGTGATCCTCCAGTTGGCAGTAGTAATAGGATGTGGTCTTCAAATAGCCCAGCCATGATAATGGGACATGGCAAGAAGTGTTACTCATGAGAAAGGATTTTAGACATCAAGACAGAAAGGAAGGCCTCAAAGTTAAGCAGAATGAATAATTTGTTGGAAGCCATGCTCTTGGGATGAAGAGAACAGAACATCATGGCCTTACATCATTACAAGAATCAGGTTTTCCAGACCCTAGTTTCAAATTTTAGAGATCAGGTTATGCCATTCTGACCCAAAGGTATTGCTCAAGCCA
This sequence comes from Nipponia nippon, assembly GCF_047370975.1. NCBI lineage: Eukaryota > Metazoa > Chordata > Aves > Pelecaniformes > Threskiornithidae > Nipponia > Nipponia nippon. The sequence continues at coordinate 6,315,085 of NW_028262402.1, forward strand.
GATACTCCTACTGCTTTAAGTGAGGAATGTCATGTGAGGAACTAGATGAGAGGAAACCCTGTCCACAAGGACACATAAGTACATTGGGACTAGACGTGCAATTGCCTCTGGAGGCAAAGATTATGATGCAGTCACTTTCCTGCCAGACACTAGGCAATTTCTTGAGGAAAACTTGTATGTGGTGAAGAAATGGCTTTTGCTATCAGCACACTATAATTAGGATCCTCAAAATATTTTACAAGTTTTGATGGTCTGTTTAATGTTTTTCTAACTTCGCTGCATCAAGTTTCTACTTGGTTTTATGGATTTAAAATGGCCTTTCAACAGCAGAGCACATCAAAAAACAAAACAAAGCAAAAAAACTTCAAAACCAAAAAAACATAGAGCCTCTGGGATTTCTGTAACATATTTCCATCTTCACCAAATACAACTAACTAATATTAAAAGAAATTATAAGGTTCTATAACAGACCTAGGACAAGCATTTAGATGGTGTGGAAATGAAGACTGCATGTGCAAGTTTGTTCTTTTTATATTGCTTTCTTACAATATATCAAACAGTTCTTTAATTTGCATGTTCACTAGCTTTTCAGTTTACTGCATTAGTTTAGAATTCAAGATTCTTCAGACATTATGACGTTCTCTAAGCACAGTTGCATCACCCCTTTAGATCTTGATTTTGAATGAAATTGAAACCAATGAAATAATGTGGCTGGGTATTACGGAAAATCATTTCTACATAAGAGAGTCATCAACCAAACATAGTAAGTGTGAATGTTTTCTGAAAAAGAAGGACGTAGGAAATTATGCCTGTTGGATTATTGTCACACTGCGACTGCTAAGCTAATTGCCATTTGTACAAGCACTCAGTGATGGAAAAGATGTTCAGCCAGTCAGTCACAGCTTAAGCCCTTCCCAAGTAACAGGTATTCCTGTTTAGTACACATAGCTGTTTCTCTTCTTCAGAGGCTATTACTTGTCTTCTTACTGACTCTCTCTCTGGTCATCACCTGTTTTTCTTAGAGTCCAAAAAATCAAGACCTGAAGTGCTTTTTTGGAAGCTCAATAATGTTATCTAAGTCTGTAAGAGATCAGTAAAGTCACTTTCTAAATTTACCCCATAGTTTTTATGTGATTACCAGGACCTTACATGTAGTGATTATTTCACATTGATTTTTTTACTCTTGATCTAAAACACTGAAACATGAGAAAGTTCAAAAAGAAAATGGATGTCAGATCCAACAGAGTACAGGTTTGGGAAGAACAGATTATTATTTCCTTACAGTCCCCAAAATGTACATTACATTGACATTCTTAAAGTCAAAGTTGACGATATATTGCTATTTTTCGCATCCTCCAAAAGCCATCACTGAAGATGAAACATAAGCTCATTGTTACAGTAAAATATTCAGTTAAAAACAGGAGAAAGAAATAAAGAGAGAATAAGCCACGAAACCTAAACCCAAATCTTAAACCTTGTACATCCATAAGTAGTTAGCTGGACAACAGAACTTGTGTTATTTAAGTTATATTCCCACCAAAGGAATTTTCTGAATCAGATCCCTAGGACATAACAATATCTAATTTTGGAAACAGAGAAGAAATGAAAAATAATGTATTTTATGTAGAATCCCTTAAATAGCTTTTACCTCAGCTTTTTTTCTTACTCTGTTAACGTGCCGAAAAACTTATGTGGCAACACGGGATTGTAATTCTATCTTGCATGAAGTTACAAGAATTCAGTAACATTGACTTATTAAATCTTTTTTTTAGCAGTTTGAAATATTGATAGAAAAGTCCTAGCATTATTATGCTAATTATCATCCTGAGTCCAAGAGTCAATATTTTCTCAAGTTCATTGGTAATGATAATCATCGAACATAAACAGCAGTGCAACTGCCTGAAGCACTATCTGGGTCTTAGACTGACTTGTTCCCTCATCCCTAAGTTACATATTGTACCCCTCCTCCGTGATGCCTCTCTAGAAAGGAACAGCAGACAGGGAAGACTTGTTAGGAATTTAACCATGAAAAGGCTTTTTCAAATGAGACAGTGAAAAAAGTGTTCCAGAAGAGTGGAAAGTACATGATGTCCAGTTTGATGTGCAATAATCAACCAATTAATTTGCTTCAGCTTTTTATAACTTTTGCTGATTTCAGGTGACAAAATCTGAATTGCAAGGTGTAGAAAACCTAACTTTTGTGCCTTGATTAAGAGTTGCTGTGCCTTGGCTTCATGCTGAGATGCGACTCAGGCAGGCATCAGTCTTTCTGCCCTCTCTAATGGAAGGGAGACTGGTTGGCAGACAAGAAAAGAGCTGAGAGGTTCATCCTAGGACATCACAAGGTCCACCCTTCTTGGATGGCTTTTAATGTCCCATAACTGCATAACAATATTTAACACAAGAGTAGGTCAGTCAGATCTGGATTAAAAGTAACAGAAAAATTTATGTAATATTTAGATCTAAACTTGTATCCAGGAAACCTTTAGGT